>NC_135891.1:83867806-84391515 GCF_964194155.1 Cetorhinus maximus | reverse complement strand
AGGAGCACAGGGACAACAGGAAGTCCAAGGTGGAAGGGGCCGCAGAAGACGCTGCTATTCTGCTGCCAGGGTTTACAGGCGACAATGCAGCTACCTCAATATGTCTGAGGTGCAATGCGAAAGAGGCCCTGCCTCTCCAGGGAGACTGTGACCTCCATCGGGCTTGAGATAAGCTCCAACTGTGTGAGTGGACACCCCAAGGCAGTGGCTCTGAAAGTCACAGTGGCCCTCAACCTCTATGTCTCCAGCTCTCAGTGGAGGATCTGTGTGGAGTCTCCCAATCAGCTGTCTGCAGTTACATCAAGCTGGTGATAGAAGCTCTGTTCAGGCGGGTATTGACCTTTATTCTTTATCGTACGGACGAGGCCAGCCAGAGAGGTTGCAGCGATTGCTGGCTTCCCCAACGTCCAGGGTGCAATCAACCGCACACATGGTGGCCATCAAGGCGCCAGCAGGTCAGCCGAGTGCCTTAGCCGACAGGAAGGGATTCCACTCCATGAACGTGCAGATAGTGTGTGACCACAGGATGCAGATTCTGCAAGTCTGTGCAAGGTACCCTCACAACTCCCATGATGCTTACATCCTCAGACACTCCCAGGTGCCGAGGCTCTTCAGTGCTCCAGCCCGACTGGATGGACGGCTTCTGGGTGACAAGGGCAAGGACGCCTTGACCCAATGCTCCTTCAGCTAGGCTGCCAAATAAGAACTATCACCTCATGCCAAGGCTGCTGTCTCCATCCTGGATCACAGAAATGACCCTTTCCTTAGCCCCCAAGATACACTCAGTGCCTGTGCAATATAGGTTTGAGTCACCCACGTCCAGCATTACATACTGGCCTACCCTGCACCTACAAAATAAATGAAGCATACTCAGGCCAATAACACAAAAGCAAATTTAATTTTATGTTGGAACTCAAAGCCCTGAACAGAAAAAAACTGGTGTTGGTAGTCACACCATTAAAAAATCTAAATGGAGGAACAAAGGATCACGCGTGACCTGTCCCTCTTGTGCTTAAGGTGTTTTAAACTTATGTTTACGGGTGCTACATCTAGGTGTTCCCCCCTTGCTGGCACCGGCATTGGAGACAGCCTGCTGACTCTGCTGTCTTGTTGGCCTTGATGACCTTGGTGGTCGTCCTCTGGCCAGTGGAGTCCGTGCTGGCGTCGCCCGGGCGGTGGGGAGCAGCCAGTGCCATGGCTGGCGTCTCCCCAGTCATCGCAGCCTCACCAGATGCCACTGTCACTGGCAGAGGGGCGGAGGAGTTGCTGCCATCATCCAGAGTGCCCTGCAAGGAGCCCACAGAGACGACAGGCAGATCATGCACCAATGTGAGGTTGCTCTGGACCTCCCCGGTCACCATTGATGGACAGGCACCAACTGGGATACTGGGTGCCTCATCTATCTCACACACAGACACTGACCAGCTGAGGTCAGTGCCTGTGTGAGGGCCACCCTAGGTACCCCTGATTCTGTTCCTGGAGCAGCCTCTCCATAAGAGTCTCCACTTTCTCTGTGGAGGAGGCATTGCGCTCGGCCATGAGGCTCACGCTCTGTAGGGCCTCCTCCACAATGGAGACCAAGGCACACATACCCACTTGGATCTCCGCCACATCCTCCCGCACATCCAGATGGATGTCCAGCATCTGCTGCCTAATGGATGACTCCAGAGGCTCATCATCAGTCTTTGACTGAGCATCATCCTGGTCCCCAGCAGTCCTCCAATTGCTGGCGCCCTAGGCACTCTCTGCCTCTGCCTGCACCACAAGTGAGTGTGAAGTGCCCTCACCAATGTGCATCGAGATACAATCCACCAATTTAATGCCCACCGAGGTGCTGGTATCTGCGCTGGAGCCTGCTTCAGAGAGTGGGTACGACGCAGGTACTTGGAGAGAATGGTGGTCCTCCAGTGTCAGGGGTGGCCCTTCAGGGTCCGGAAAGTGAATGCCTGCTGGTGAATGTAAAAGGGAGAAGCAAGACATGTCATTAGTTAAAGTCATCACATTGTCACTGTGCATGCCAGGCACCCTGGTGATCAATGGAGATCTGCATCATGGTGCCATTGTCTTTCAATGATCAAAGGGGACTCAATGTTCGAGGCTCACATCAATGAAGAGACTGCACTAGAATGGTTGCACAAGCCGAAATTCTCACCTCAATGCACTGCACTCTTACCTTCGTCTGACACCCCCGCCTCACTGCAGCCGCTTGACCGACGTACATGGTGCCTCTCGAGCTCCAAGGTCTGCTGCTCATAGCGGGAGAGGATGAGGAGGTGTGGGGGTCCCCCCACCATTCCGCGACTTCTCAGTATTGTTATGGGATGTCTTCTCCTGAAAGGACAGAGGAGCATTGATTAAGTCCACCAATCTGCAGTGACATTGCAGCCTGGTCAACCCCAGCTGAGAAGCACTTTGCAGGGCACATCCGAGTCATGGCCCTCGAGCCGCAAGGCACTCAGTCCAAGCAGTCAGGGCTCACCCCCTGGGCCAGCTCCGGCATGATTGGCAGTTGGCACTCACACTTTAACACACTGACACATGCCAACACGGTACTCACTCTTCCTGAGCGCAGCAGGTTATTGAAGCTCTTCTGGCAGTGCACCCAGGAGTACTACACCATGTTGTGGCTGCTCACCCGGGCTGCCACCTCCTTCCATGCCCTCTTGGTGAAGTGTGGTGGCCTCCGCTTCCCATCTCTGGGGACAAGGATGTCCCTTCTGACAGCCGCCTCCTCCAGGAGGGCAGTGAGGAACTCATCGGAAAAACGGGGGGCTGAGTGCCACCCCCAGCCTGCCCTCCCGCCTGGCATTTGCTGACACACTGAACTCCAACCTTGCAGCGGCAAACAGACGCCTTCCCTGGCAGCCTTTCTGGGGCTGCCTGGGCCATTTTTAAACAGGCTGCCCGGCCGCCATTGGACCTGGCAGCCAACAGGCCCCCATCACCGCTCGTCCTTCCTGGCCAGTGATGAACCATGTTTCATGCTAGGCAGGCCTTAATTAGCCTGCCAGCGTGAAATCGAGGTCAGACCCTGATCGCATGCAGCGGTCAGATTTCGGACCACCCCCGCCCATCCCCATCGACCCCGGTCGATAACAGCAAAATTCTGCCCTAAGTTTATTTACAATATAATCAGCAGCTACTACACGTGTGCTTTCAACTCCAACACTATCTCTATACTGACTGCTGAGGTAGCCTGCACTACCTTCCCAGGAAAAGTCCAATGAAGTCAATGTGTAACTGCACCCAGGGTCTACCTGGCCACTCCCGTGGGTGTAACGGAGCTGTCACTGGCACTTTTTGTACTTGTTGACATTGCACACAGCGCTTCACTAAACTCTCTATTTCGCCATCCATCCCAGGCCACCATAGATAGCTGCGCTCTATGGTCTTCATTTGGGAAATTACTGGATGGGCACTGTGTGTTTCAATTAAAAGTGGCTCCCTCCCCTTTGGAGGAACTATCACTCATGCTCCCCACAACAAGATGCCATCCTGGCTGGTTATTTCACGTCTTCTGTTGAAGAACGGTTTCATTTAATCAAATATGGGCACCTGCAACCAACCATGTAGCACTTGTTCTCTTACCTGAGATAGGACTGGGACCTGACTTGTCTGGTCTCTGATCTGTTGAGCACGTACCGGTGAGGAATCTAAGAAATTTAACTGTAAAACAAGTGCCTGTGGAACTGGGACGTGCTCATCATTTTCGTGGAAAGGCAAATGACTAAGGGCATCGGTGTTTGTGATTTGATTGCCAGGCCTATGTACGAAAGTGTATTTGTATGCTGCCAGAATTAAAGCCGATCGCTGTATTCTTGCTGAGACTATCGGTGGTATAGCCTTGTCCTCGCTAAACAATCCTAGCAATGGTTTATGGTCTGAAATGATTGTAAACTGACGGCCCTGTACGTACTGATGAAATTTCTTGACACCAAAGATGATGCACAGGCCTTCTTTTTCTATCTGCGAGTATCCCTTTTCCGCTGTGGTGAGAGTTCTTGATGCATATTCTATTAGCCATTTCGTGCTATCGTCTATCTGATGAGAAAGCATTGCTCCCACTCTGTAGGGAGATGCATCACATGTCAGCACCAATTCTTTTGTCTGGGCTGGTTATAATGCACTAATATATTGGACGAGTGCAATAATTGTTTCACCTTTATGAAAGCTTCTTTCTGGGGCACCTCCCAAAACCAGCGTTGGTTCTTTTTGAGTAGAGAATGCAGGGGGACCAACACTGTAGACAAATTGGGTAAGAACAGCCCATAATAGTTGATCATTCCTAGGAATGATTTGAGTTCTGAGGCGTTCTTTGGCGCAGGTGCCTCTCTTATAGCTCTCACTTTCTCCTCAGCTGGGTGGAGGCCCAGTGAATCTACCCAGTGACCCAAATAGGTTGCCTCCCTCACCGGGAACATGCACTTTTTTCTAGCACAGTTTTTAATCTGAGCCTTTTTTTTGACTTCTCTGTTAGCTAGATTTCTCTCAGATATAAGCTCAACTTGTCTGTGGCAGAGTCTCCCAAAATGTCATCATCTGTCTGCTTCTTGGGAAATTCTGCGACTTTTCCTTCCAAAGCCTCTTTGGATTCATTTAGCTGATTCTATCATCTCTTTTTTGTAGTTGTTTGTTGTCTCCTGGAAGATTGAGCTCTGTTGTGTCTTCTCTGCCAACTTGTTCTTCAGTTTATTCAGAGAGGTACTGAATTCTTTCTGTTTCTTTTCATACTTTTCCAGAGGTACAAACTTTGACCTGAGGGAATCTTGTAGTGTGTGAGAGTCTTTCAACAGGTTTTCTTTTTCCCTGTGAAGGTTGCTCACCTCGTCTCGAACACTGTCATCAATCAGGGTCTCATCGAGTTCCTTCTCTGTTCTTCCAGGTTTTGGCTTAAGACGGCCTGCATTGCTTCAGGTTGTTGAGTCCTTACACACTCCTTTTTCAAAACGGGTACGCTTCCAGCTTTCTTTTGGAATCTCAGTAGCCAATCAAGGTTATTTCCCTTAGCCAATTTCACCCTAGAAAGATGATGCACAGTCCTTTGCCTCTCAATATTAACACTGGTAGCTTTGCCGATTGGGTTCCATAATGGACAGTTACTCTGCTTACGCCTTTTACTTAAATGTCTTCACCTGTATATGTTTTTAGCTTGGCGGCTGTTTCTTCTAAACTTAATTGTTCACCATTATTCAAATATCTGAAGGTATGTTCCCCAATTACTGTAGTGGAAGCTCCCATGTCTACTTCCATTCTAACAGGTTTGCGATTTACTTTCACTGTGACAAATATTGGTTTTGTCTTTCCAACTTTCAGATTAAACAATGAGTAAATGTCTGAATTTGTTGTTTCAGGCTCTTCTACATTGTAGATTTTATTGAGCTTCTTCTTTTGTTTACAAGCCTGCTCGAATCTTTCCTTGCATTGACTCATCATATGTCCATTTCTGTGACAATAGTCGCATTTGATTTTTTTAAACTGCCAATCGCTAAAAGACTATTTGTTTCCACCTCTGTTAAAATTATTCTTTGATTTCGCTGCTAAGTTATTTTCCTTTATTCTTCGGCTAGCAGGGGCTGTTTCCTGCTTCTCAGCACAGCCTCGCTTTTTCACGTTTCTTTTGGCTGAAGTTTCGCTCCCGATGTGGAGGATGGCGCCATTTTGCACACCCTGTATTGCTTTCGAATCTCTCACTGCACTTTCCATGGACAGCAATATCTCTAGCGCGTTCTTGAAATCCAGGTTCACTTCGGACAATAATCTTTTCTGAATAGGGTCCTCTTTCACATCACACACTAAACGATCTCTGAGCATGTCGTACCGAACTCACTATGTTCCCTTAGCTGCTTCAAATTTGCCGCGTAGCATGGAATTGCCTCACCCAGGGCTCTATTACATGCATTAAACCTGAGATACATTGATAGTTGCTTGATGGCTGGCACAGACACGGTAGGCCGAAGGGTCTGTTTCTATGCTGTATAACTCTATGACAATGGCTCTGCATCGTGTCTGAGGGCTTTGGTTGGGAGTGACCCTTCATGAGGTCCACCAATTCATCAAAATTCTTTGAATCTGGGGAACTGAGTGCCGTCAAACTTCGAATCAAGCTGTAGGTTTTGCTCCCACAGGTACTCAGGAATAGCGCTGGCCTCATCTCTTACCCCATAATAAGATTGGGGAGTTACAGACACAGACTGCCATGTGGAAATATGATGCTGTGGCAATAATAGAGACCTGGCTCAAGGAAGGACAGAACTGGGTTTTAAATATTCCTGGGTACAGGGTGTTCAGAAATGATAGGAAAGGGAGGAAATGAGGAAGGGTGGCAGTATTGGTTAAGGAGAGCATTGCAGTGCTCGAGAAAGAGGATGTCCCAGAGGGTTCAAGGACAGAATCAATTTGGCTAGAGCTAAGGGACAAAAAGGGTGCAATTACATTGCTCAGTGTTGTCTATTGAACGCCAACTAGTGAGAAGGACGTAGAAGAACAAACCTGCAGGGAAATTACAGAGATGCAAGTGTTATAGAGTAGTTATAATGGGGGACTTTAATTACCCGAACATAGACTGGGGCAGTGGTAGTGTAATGGGTGGAGAGGGGCAAAAGTTCCTAGATTGTGTTCAGGAAAATTTTCTACAGCAATATGTGTCCAATCCAACATGAAAAGGCACACCGTTGGACCTGGTTCTTGGAAATGAGGTGGGCAAAGTAGATCCAGTGTCAGAGGGGGAACATTTAAGGGACAGTGATCATTGTATTGTACGTTTTAGAATGATGATAGAAATGGATGATGGGCAATTCAGAGTAAGAAAAAATAACTGGACGAAAGCCAACTTCGATGGGGCAAGAACAGAGCTGGGCCAGATAGGCTGGAACAAAAGATTGGTGGGAAAAACTGTAGCTGTACAATGGGCTACCTTCAATAAAGAATTGGTTTGGACACAGTCAAGGTATATTCCATTGAAAGAGAAAGGTAGGGCAAACAAACCCAGAACTCTGTGGATGAAAAAGGGGATAGAAATTAAGATAAAAAAGAAAAAGCGTGCTTATGACAGGTGTCAGGTAGAAAATACAATTGAGAACCAAGAGGAATATATAAGGTTCAAATGGGAGGTGAAAAATCATATTAGAGAAGCCAAGAGGGATTATGAGAAAAGACTGGCAGCCAACATAAAGAGGAACACCAGAGTCTTCTATCGGCATATAAATAGTAAAAGGGTGGCAAAAAGAGCAGTAGGGCTGATTAGGGACCTAAGAGGGAATTTACACATGGACGAAGGGGTCATGGCTGAGGTACTAAATGAATACTTTGTATCTGTATTTACCAAGGAGGGAGATGCTACCCAGGCCATGTTGATAGACGAGGAAACTCTGTCACTAGAAGGGTTCAAAATTGATAAGGAGGAAGTGTTGAATAGACTGTCGGTACTTAAAGTTGACAAGGCACTGGGGCCGGACAAGATGCGTCCAAGGATATTGAAGGAAATGAGAGTAGAAATTGCAGGGGCACTGGCCATAGTTTTTCAGTGTTCACTAGACTCAGGGTGGTGCCAGAAGACTGGAGAATTGCAAACATTATACCCCTGTTCAAAAAAGGTTATGAGGATAAACCCGATGATTACAGAGCAGTCAGTTTAACTTCAGTGGTGGGCAGGATTCTAGAAACAATTATTCTGGATAGAATTAGTAATCACATGGAAAAATATGGGTTGATAAGAAAGAGCCACTATTGAGTTCTAAAGGGGAAATCATGTATAACTAACTTGCTGGAGTTTTTTGAACAGCTAACTGAAAAGGTCGATGAGGGTAGTGCTGTTGATGTGGTGTACATGGACTTTCAAAGGACATTTGATACAGTGCCACACAACAGGCAACAGACTTGTGAGAAAAGTTATTGCTCATGGAATAAAAAGGACAGTAGCAACGTGGATACAAAATTGGCTGAAAAATAGGAAGCAGAGAGTAAAGGTCAATGGATATTTTTTGGGCTGGAGGAAGGTTTGTAGTGGAGTTCCCCAGCATCGGTATTGGAGCCCTTGCTTTTCTTGATATATATTAATGATCTAGATTTTGGTGTGCGTGGAGAATTTCAAAGTTTGTGGATGATATGAAGCTTGGGAGTGTTGTAAACTGCAAGGAGGACAGTGTAGAACTTCAAAAACACACAAACAAGTTGGCGGAGTGGGCAGATAGATGGCAGATGAAGTTCAATGTAGAGAAGTGTAAGTTGATGCATTTTGCTAGGAAGAACATGGACAGACAATAAAAGATAAGGGGTGAAATTTTGATGGGGGTGCAGGAGCAGAAAGACCTGGATGTATATGTGCATAGATCATTGAAGGTGGCAGGACAGGTGGAGAGAGCAGTTAATAAAGCATATAGTATCCTGGGCTTTATTAATAGGGGCATAGAGTACAAGAGCAGGGTGGTTATGCTGAATTTATATAAGACACTCATTAGACCTCAGCCGGAGTATCGTGTACAATTCTGGGCGCCATATTATAGGAAGGATGTGAACACGTTGGAGAGAGTAAAGAAGAGGTTTACAAGAATGATTCTGGGGTGAGAAACTTTAGTTATCAAGTTAGATTGGATAGGTTGGGACTGTTCTCCTTGGAAAGAAGGCGGCTAAGAGGGGATTTGATAGAGATGTTCAAAATCATGAGGGGGCTGGACAGAGTAGAAAGGGAGAAGCTGTTCCCGCTTGTAAAAGGATCAAGAATGAGAGGGCACAGATTTAAAGTGATTTGCAAAAGAAGCAACTGTGACGTGAGAAAAAACTTTTTCACACAGCGAGTGGTTTGGGTCTGGAATGCACTGCCTGGAAGTATGGCAGAGGCAAGTTCAATCAAGGCATTCAAGAGGGCATTAGATGATTATTTGAGTAGAAACAATGTGCAGGGGTACAGGGAAATTGCAGGGCAATCATACTAGGCCATAATGCTCATTTGGAGAGCTGGTGTAGACATGATAGGCCGAATGGCCTCCTTCTGTGCAATTAAACATCCTGTGATCTGTGATTCTGTAATCTCATTCGGTTGGAAAAAGAACATGAGGCATTCTATGTATTGAGACTAATCGCCTATGGCTGGTTCCAAAGGATCATTTCTTCCAAATTGTGGCATTTTGAGAGAGGATAACTTTTTCAATGCTAATGGAGCTTGATACTTACAATCACTGGGTGAGGTACAGTGCCAATTTCTTTCTAACTTTATTTTTTATGTTTAGCCTTGTTTTATCCTCATTGCCAGTTTGTTGTATGGTGGTCGAGTTGTACTATTAATGATAGAGTTGATCAGCAGACACTTCTTGAGTGGAATCATTAAGTTTATTTACAATATACTCAGCAGCTACTACACGTGTGCTTTCAACTCAACTCTATAACTACATTGACTGCTGAGGTAACCTGCGCTACTCTCCTATTGGTTACTGCAGATCATGTGATCTTCCTTAACAAGTATTATTCTTAAAGGTACATTATACACTAAATAAAACTATAATTTTGACAAGAACGCACTGTAGCGACTTACCAAGACTCCTTCGATAGTCCCTCCCGAAACTACAACTTCCACCATTTGGAAGGACAAAGGCACCACTACCACCAAAATCCCCACCAAGTTGCACACCATCCTGATTTGGAAGTATATATCATTGCTGGGTCAAAATTCTAAACATTACTACTTAACAGCATTGTGGCGATACCATCACTGCGAGGACTGCAGCGGTTCCAGAAGATGGCTCATCGCCATCTTCTCAAGGACAACTAAGGCTGGCAAATATATGGAAGCCTTTCCAGCCACCCTCATATCCTGAGAATGAATTTTTAAAAAGCTGTTGCAAATACTGATATAGGCCCTGTTACATTGATACATACCTAGGGACCTGATGTAAATATTGATACTCTGTCAGGGGAATCTCATGCATGTTTTTACACTCTATCCCAAGGCACTTGATTCAGGAGAGACAGGGTGAAGAGAAGTATGATGGTTGACCAAAAGCATGGTTGAAAAAATCAGTTTTGTCCAGTCTCTTTGGGCAGGTTTTTCTGGTCAAAGAGCAGGGGCGGGGCCCATGTCACCCTGCGTCATTTAGATTTTCAGTTTGGCGGGCACGCAGCTGAATCGGCTGCCCACCCGCCAAACTGACAACGGCCTATTAAGGCCATTAAAAAACTTAAGGTTGGCAGGCGGGCCTCAGAAAAAGCATGAAACCTCACCCACGGGCGGGATGAGGTTTCATGAGGGTTTTAAAATTTTTATCAAATGTTTAAATAAAAGTTATGGACATGTCCCAACTCATGTGACAGTGTCACATGAGTGGACATGGCAGGGAAATTTTTTTATTACTTTTATGTCAGCTTTTGAATCGGAGCCGATCTCCCTGAGGCAGCACTTTGCCTCAGGGAGATCCGTGTTCTCTTCCGCGCGCATAGCGCTTCCTGCCGGACATCACGCTGGGCGAGCCTTAATTGGCCCACCCACGTAAAATGGTGGCGCGCCCCCGACTGCGGATGCCAATCGGATGCCTGCCCATACCCACTCCCGCACTACCCACCCACCCCCCGACGGGGGGAAAATGTTGCCCTTTAAAAGGAGAGAAGGAAGGGGGAAACAAATCTACAAAAGGGGTTTTAGATGGTAGGATCAAGGTGACTGTAAAGAGTTGTAGATGTTCAGGAGACCTGGGGTCACAGGGCACAGGTGAGATGTATCAGAAACAGACTGGACCAATGTCATGGAGGGATTGCAAAGCAAAAGCTGCTCTATGAGCCTAGTCCAGGCAGGACCAACCACTTTATTACCTGGTTCTTAATATGATTTTAACTCTATAAAATATGTTGACTGACACATAGCACAAGGACATAAATGTGATCCTATGCCTTTCTGAACAATGCTACAATGGGATTTTGCTGATTGTAACAAATCTTTTCGGTATGAATATTTGGCCGACTTATTTGGCTGAAGGTGAAGAATATGATTCTGCTTTACTTTGTCGTTCAAAGGGCGGAGTGTCTCTTTTGTCACCCCAGAGGGAGATACTGGGGACGAAATGAAATAGCCTCCAAAAACACGTACAGGGATTGTGATGCAGAGTTACCCAACACCCATTCAATGGACAAAATGGAACAGCAGAATGTCACCAACAGCTGTTGTCTGAAAAGAATGGGGCAGAGGTTATGACCTGAAATTGTTAAACTCAGTGCTGAGCCCAGGCGAAAGATAAAGGTGAAAGTAGGTTGAGCTTCATTGGAATAGTTTTATCTGTAATTTTAATTCTCCTCCGCATCCCCACTCTGTCCACTATGTCCTTGGCCTCCTACTGTGCGACCTGCTTGTTTCTGGCAAGAGGGAATGAAATGAAGTTGGCTCTCTTTGAATAGGGAGACTCAATGACCTCCCTTACGCAACAATGGATGGCAAACTGAAAGATGTTACTAATATCTTGTTGGGTCCTACGACACAGAAAGAAACCCACCATTATGTATATTTAAAAAACGTTATGCTTATTGCTAACTATTTTTAAAACTGGACTTTTTCTGCTGAGCAAAGAAAATTAAGATGGCGGCTACAAGTCACCTGACCATGGAGTTGGCCCTCTGCCTGGGAGCTACCCCCAGGAGTTTCAAGGTCAAAAGAATTATTTTCTCAGTTTCTAGAATGTCACACCTCATTACGCCTTGAGAGCTACAGATAGACTCACATTACACCTGGGACTGTTCAAACCAATTGCTAAGAGAACTACAGAGATGCCATTTGCATTTGAGAAGCCAACCTTGCTAGCAGAGTCACTGGGTCTGGTGAGACATTGGCTTCCCAAATGCCAGACCCTCAACATAAATGATACCCCTTTGAACAACTGATGTCTGAGACATAATCAGTCCTGAAACCAAAGCCAATTCCAGGTGATGTATAAGCAGACCTTTTGAAGTCATTGTGGAGAAAGATGGTGACATGACCCAAGCCTCTGGCCTTCTGGACAGTTTAATATTTCATCTTTGGTTTTCACAGCCAGTCTGCCATTTAAACCCTGCTGGTAAAACTCAAAGAAGCAGACTCCTCCAGGCAGAATAACCTACCCATCTAACTTGACTCTGCTGGAAGATTTTGTACCATCACCAACAGAACCAATTCAATCCCTGCGTGCTTACTTCATCTTGCGACATCAGCACCAACAGAAAAGTGAATCCTACAATGTCAGACTCTGGCACTCACGTGAACTAATATTCATTTTTTGTGGTACCTGTGCTGCAAAACTCTATCCCTCCCACATTTACTGTGTGAATGTGCAGAGTGGGACATTGCGGACACTTCTTTCGTGGGTTTTGAATGTGCAAAATAAACTAATCTTCTGAATTTAGCCTAATTTGAGTTTGCTGTGGTATTAGGAAAATTGGATCACAAAAAAACCGAGAGGTTGGGGAAACACGCCACTGCCTATTCTTTAAAAACTTTCTGCTTATGGGCAGGTGGTAAGAGGAAATCAGTGCAGTTTGAAATGTCTCTCCTGTCAGTAACAATCTCCAGCACCAGTCTGGAAGGAGCCAAACATATAAAAGTTCTTAGCCACAGTCCCCTTAACTGTTGCTAGTAATTTGGTTCCCGCCCTTCTTGGAGGTTGGAGGTATAGTTGCAGTTATTGGCAGATTTTAGTGAGGGCCTCCTGACTGAAGGGAAAATATCTCATGCATTTTTCCTCACTGAGGTTTGGATACAAAAATTTCTCCCTGAACGCCCTGGGCACATATGATCACTTTCTCCCACTCCTCGGCCTCCCTCTTCCAGCAGTTTGTCCTGCTCTATGTGATCTCTGTTCACTCCCCCAGTCATGCCCTATTCCAAGAGGAATGCATCATGTTGTATCAACGCCTCGGAGCAATTGGTTTATGCAGAAACCCTGAAGCAAGAAAAAAGCATTTCAACACCTGCCACTTGAAACCACAATGGCAAGCATCAGAACTGTTTGGAATTGTAGCAACAGCCAGAAACAGCAACTAATGTATAAATAGTTGATGACCCCTTTAATTAGTGCTGGTGGGGTCTTAATGCGTGTTCAACTGAGTGAGATTAAGAGAACAACATTGGCTGGAGTGTTGAGCTCCAAAATAGGAGTGCTACCATCAAGTCAGTATTGCACGTTGATTAACACCACAATCTCCCTGCTCTGCATACTGACAGTGGATGTGAACAGCACACAGCACCAATACCTTTAACAAAACAGCATCCGGCAAACTTGGTGTCAGAAGTCTGCATGCTCCACAGATGCCATTTTAGAAGCACTTGTAGGGCCAAGAAGATGGGCATAATCAAGTCCAATTTCTAGCACACTGGATTGTCCCTGTGTCATCAATCCAAATAAAATGCTTCTAACAGAATTACCTTTCTCTTTTAAGAGGACAGAGCTAATAAAATTCCAAGTCAAATAAAACAAAGTAAACTTAACAGACGAACTAATAACTCTAGTTCCATTAATTAGGTCATACTCCAATTGCTGTGTTACCAAAGTCTGAGTCTGAACTGTTTTGAAATTCTCTCTTCTTTTCCTGTTTGGGCCTCTAACCCTAACCCTCCTAAAAATAAAAAATTGCATTTATAAAGCACCTTTTATGATGTCCCATGACACTTTTCAGCCAATGAAGTTCTTTTGAAGTGTAGTAACTGTTGTAGTGTAGGGTACGCAGTAGCCAATTTGTGCACAGCAAGCTCCCAAAAACAGCAATGTGACAAAAACCTGATCAACTATTTTAGTACTATTGCTTAGAGGAGAAATATTGGTCAAGTCACTGGGGAGAACTCCCCTGTCCTTCTTCAAAGTAGTGTCATAGTGGCATTAATCTGAGAGAGCAGATGGGGCCTCGATTTAACATCTCACCCAAAAGATGTCACCTCTGATCATTGGAACAAAGTACAGAAGAGTCTCTAAGCAGAAAGAAGAGTGGAAACGGGGCAACAGGCCAGAGGGCATGCTCCAAGGTGCTCACACGCAGCACCAGAGGCCTTTAGAGGTGGACGGAGGAGAGGGGTTCCCTTCCCTCAGGTTTAGGGAGAACTAGGAAGCTCCTCAGTCAGACACAGTAAAAACAGTGGGAGCAGATAGCTTTCACAGTTAATGCCAGCAGTCCAGCCCCAAGGATCTGCATGTAGTACCACACAAAGCTGAATGACCTCACACCAGTAGCCAAGGACAGAGGATGCTTTTTCACATGCTATATTGTTACAAATTAACAATGAGCCTCACACATGGCTCCAATCATTATCCACCTTCACTCACATACCAACAGTCCCCACCAAATACAAACCAGAGCCTTACCTCACCCTCACACACTTAGCACTGCTGCAATTCTCCACATTCACACCTCACGGCTCAAACACATTGCACCACGTTCACTGACTTCCCACGCTCTTGCAGAACAAAGTGACCCATTATCGGGAGGCAGCAGCACATAACTGGCTGGGGTCAGACACGGCTGCATGCCCTCAATCCCAGAGAAGAGGTGGTGCTGTCCATCAGTGGAGCAGGCATGGCTGAGGCCACGGCCAAAAGCAGGGCTGAAACCAAACCTACCTACTCCACCTGCTTATGCCCCTTTCCCCCTCCCACGCTCCTTGTATTTGCCAGTTTGTTGTACACTTTATATATCTAATTTATCTCAGAGCAATGTAGAGATGACATTGGTTCTAAGTCTACAAAAGACTTATTTACAGTGCTTTGCATTATCTCTTCATACAAGATTTTTCCACATATGTTCAGCTCAGGGCCCAAGTCCATTTCTCTGGAAGCTTCTGTTTACTTTAGCTATCTCTAAGGCTTCACCCAGGTTTAAGCAATCAAGAAAATGTACGTAGATCAGTTACCAGACTAACACAATCAAATACAGATAGATTAAATAATTCACTACAACCTTGTACCTCTATCCTTTCAGATACCCTGGGCTGGATTTCAAGGCATCATTGGGAGCCAGCAGGCAGCCTATTAAGGCCTAGCAATGCCTCTTGTCAGACTAGACCTTTCCAGTTGGCTTCCTCTTGAAGCAGCAGGAGACAGTAGAGACACCTGAGACAGCCTCCTGGCGACAGACTCGAAGGCCAGCTTGGAGACACTCCCCAAGTTGGAGAGAAGATGCCTCCAGCTTGAGGCATCTCTCTCCCTCTCTTACCTGAAAAGGCTGTCTGCAGCTGCTCCTGTGCTGGACAGCCTCTTATTGGCCCTCCAGCTTTGAGAGCCTGCCTGCTATTCTCATCTGGATGGCAAGCTGCCCTCTGGCTATTAATTGGCAATTTGTAGAAAATCACTGCGGGTAATTGTTTCCCCCACAGTGCAGGTGAAGACCCCCATTCAATCCCAATGTCAGGGTTCTGACCCAAAGGACAAAATTCTGTCCCCATGAACTGGTGCCAGGTCAAGTAGTTGTGCTGGAGCATGAAGTGCCAGCATCTCTGACAATATACGGCATGGATGTCCCAAACCCGCTCACATGCTTAAAAAGGTTGCAGGGCTCAAACCTTCTAACTGGGAACAGAAAAGCTACCAACTCATCAAGCCAACAGTGAACAATAGATTTGATGCTTCACTTGACATTGATAGAGTGTGAATTGTACATTCTGGATGGTATTGAGTGGCATTGGGCTGGGCTGCGAAACCTCCAGGATCAAGGAGCTACTGAATTCTCCCAGTGTCCAACAGAATCTCCATAAGTCTGAAGCTAGGTTTACTGAGATATTGATGAAAGCCTTCAGAATGACCTTCTGCCTGCTCCCCTTACAATCAGTCTTGGCTGCGGTCAGTTCACAGCTTCTGAGAAAACAAAATGATCAGCCCAAGTCTGGGCGAGTAGCAGATGGTCCTCCTTCAGCAGCACATTAAACAGTCAGTTAATTACTGCTTGCTGTAATTAAACTTTACACAAATTAGCTGTCAGCCACACTAAAGGGATTCATCTCTTCTCAAAAAGCCACCTTGAATTGCTGAGTCGAGAAACTATATAGGCAACATAATTGAAGGCAGCCACAGGAAATGAGATCAACTTGAATGCTGGGCTGATTAAACTGTATGCAGCCTGAGCTGAGTGGTTAAACCCAGGCTAAAATGGAAAAGAGCTGATTCAGCAATTAGAAACCAGGCAATTATTACAAATAATTATTGTTCAGTTGTATTTTCTATGCTTGGTGTAGGCTAGGTTTGATTGTATTAGAAGCACCCAAGATGAATCCTGGAAGCTGGCGCTTGGATTTCAAAATGTATCCCTGAATATAATTCATAGAGACACAACATGACCAGTGTTGGGCATGCAAGGGTTGCTGGGTACAACCCTTGAATGGCAACACTTGATGTGACCTTCATATTCCATGAAAAGCGTAAGCAGCAGACAGTGAGAGGCAACTTGTCCAGCGTAGTGTTTGTAGAGTAAAGGGTTAACATCAGGAGCACCTGATACTGATGTAACTGCTGAAGCAACTATGATGCAATGTCACATGATTAACTAACTGAGATCTGGTGGGCAGCAGATTCACAACCTCATTTAGAGTACTGAGATGTACATAGATCTGTAAACAAACAAGAATGGTTTTCACAAATAACAATCTATGATAGCATTCTAAACATTAAAGAAACCCCATCTAGACCCAAATGCAAGACAAAACCGGGTGGCAGTGGAAGGAGCGTAAAAGACCCCAGAAAAACTCCAAGTGAATGCTGCAGACCTGAAACACCTACAAATCCTTGGAAAAAGAACTAGAAGAAAAAAGATTAAAGACTCACCTGAGAACAGGACATCATGGGTTCAGTAGGGACAAGCTGACACACACACCCAGAGTCCAGTCAGCAGTGAGTACATATCAAATTCTATAAGCCAAACTACTGAAGCAAAAACCGATCCAGAGCTTAGGTTAAGCATGGAGTCAACATTGCCACTCCCTGGACCTTTCTGAAGTGCTGAAGACATGCAAAAGGTTCAAACTGGGATAATCGGAGGAAGAGATTCTCCAGGTACAGAATAGCTTCATGTTTACATAAGAAGAAACAAAGGGATAAGGTCAGTACTTTACTCTATGCAGTAGGGGCTATTGTAGATGATGTAATAGTGAGACAGGAAGTCGATGATGCTTTAAGCTCATATGATGAAGTCCTCCAGATATTAGATGGGTACTTCAGTTTTGAAACAGTTTAATCATTAAGTGAGTGAAATTTAATAAGAGGAAAAAAAATGGGGAATGCATGGATTCATTCATAAATGATGTGCAGAGACTTACAGAGAATTATGATTACCTGATCCTCAAAAATGAATTAATATGTGATTGCACAGTTGTTGGGTCTAAGATGAAACCCTCTTAATCTTATGCAAATGAGGGAATATTTAACTCTCACAAAAGCAGTGCAAATAGCATGACAGACTCAGCTTAGAAAGCAAATCAGAGCAGTTGTTCATGGGGAAAGTGATGTCCCTTGGAAAAAACTGAGTGAATTCAATATGTGAGACAGAAAAGAGAAAGCTCAGTGAAGCAAAAGCCCACGAAATAGGGGGAAAATGTGTCAACTGCTACCTTGAGCTGTTCTCAGATTGGCGGGAAAGCCTTGCAGAAGCAGGAAGAATGCCCAACAGGGGGAGCAGAGTGCCACAACTGTGGAAAGTTAGGACATTTTAAAATTGTCTGCCAGTCTAAATACAAGTATTCACAAGAAGAAAGAGAAAGTAGCAAAGCCAAATCAAATCCAAGAAGTGGCAGAGCCACTGAAAAAACAAATAACCCACCCAGGAGAAGTTAACGAAACAGTGTGCTTGAAGATCAGGCCATTGTGACACAGCCCTTAGGTCAGTAAGCAAGAGGGACGAGGGCACTGGGGTGAACGAGTATGTAGGGATGGAGGAGCAGGTTGGTATGAGCGAACAGATTGGGAAGTGTGAACAGGTTGATATGGATGAGCAGGTCAGGAGGTGAGAGCAAATTGGGAAGGGTGAGCAGGTTGGGGATGAGTGGGTTGGGAGGGTGAGAGAGTGGGTTGGAAGGGGCAAGCGGGTTATGAGGGTGAGAGAGTGGATTGGAGGGGGAAAGTGGGTTGGGAAGGTGAGAGAGTGGGTTGGAGAGGGCGAGTGGGTTGGGAAGGTGAGAGAGTGGTTTGGAGGGGGTGAGCGAGTTGGTGGGGAGCAAACAAGTTGGGAGGAGTGAGTGGATTGAGGGTGGTGAACAAGCAGGCTGGGAGGGGTGAGCAGTTTTGAGGTGGATGACTGAGTGGGTTGAAGGGGGAAAGCAGATGAGAGCATGGTGAACAACTGGGTTAGAGGTGGAGCAAACAAGTTGGGAGTGGTGAGCACATTGGGAGAGGTGAGCAGGTTGAGAGTGGTGGTCACGTTTGGAGGGCTGTGTGGGCTGGGGTGGGGGCGAGAAGGTTGGGGGTGTGTGCAAAGGAGCGAGTTGGGAAGGGAAGAGAAGGCAGTTGAAGGGAGTCAGAGATGTCAGTGATGGGAATGGAAAAATCGGACCACGTTGTATTAATGTGGGGTCAAGGGGAGCAATGTTTCCCAGTCTACGTTCAGGTTTTATAAACTCACCTTCTTGTTTGTGGCTTAACTGGTTGTCCCCTTTAAGACCACTTGGCAGGGCACCTGGAAACTTAGTTTTCCCGAGTACTCCAGTAAAAGGGAGTGGAGTTAACTTTCCAACATGTGTCCCCAGGCATGTTCCCAATAATTAATCCATCCATTCATTTTTATGAACAGAAGAGAGCGGGCTCACTACTTGAATTCTCATTCTGCCTTCACGGTGAGCAAGAGAAGCTGCATAAGCCCAGGAAATGTAATACAGTGTACTTTCCAGATCGACCATACACAATCCCCACTACAGATAGTAGTGCTGAGGCAATTTGCCAGTTACATGCAGTGGGTGGTAAATCCAGATTCCCTCATAACATACTTTAAAAACCCTAAACAGAAAAGATCGAGTTGTTGCTGTTCCCTTCTCACTATTATATCTCCTAGGTGTGGCCATCTGTCCTGACGACATAGTATTAACACCAATACAGCCTTCACAGCCTTAATTCCACTCAGCAGAACCTCTTTATACAATAAAAGTGAAAGTGGCCTCTCTTCTTCTGCTCTCAAATACTGGAAATGCGTGGACGATATGACAGCAGCGGCGTCTATTTATGAATCTTCCAATGTAAGTTGCACTGCAATTCAGCCTTTGGGCTGCAAATGTGTTTCTTGAATAAATTACCATTATTATCACAATTTCAAAATACCTTGACCACTGCTGCCATATTTGTGAATGTTGGGCTTATATTCTCTTGAATATAGAAGATTAAGATTTAATTCAGATGTTTCCGGTGCTTAAAAATAGTTTCTCTCTGTCTAGTCCATCTGCTCTGACAGGACAATTGGGCAAAACCTTAAATCAGAGCTAGGCGTTCAGGGGTGATGTCAGGAAGCACGCCTTCATACAAAGGGGAATGGAATCCAGGAACCCTCTCCCCCACAAAGTTGTTGAAAATTTCAGAACTGATGTTGATAGATTTTTCTAAGGCTTATTAATGGTTATGAACCAAGGAGGGTAGATGGAGTTACGATATAGACTGGCCACGATATTATTGAATGACTGAACAGACTTGAGGGGCTGAATGGCTGACTCCTGTTCCTAAGTCCCAATAATGTCTTTCAGAAATTAACCATTAAACAGGGTGATTCAATTGCATTACAACGGTGACTACTCTTTAAAAGTACTTCATTGGCTGTAAACATTGACTTTGGAACATCCTGTGGTTGTGAAAGATGCTATATTAATGCAAGTCTTTCATTTTTTACAATTGTGGATGGAGATGGTTGGAAGGTGACCTTGAATACTTCTTGAGCTGCCTGAAATAGCTGACTCTTTTAATATGGCTTAATTGGTGCCTGTGATAATGAAATTGGTTATTAGCTGGCATATTGGAGACACTGCAAGTGGAGGGGACTGTGCAGCTTCTTTATGTTAAGTAAAGTTTGAGGCAGACATATATGGGAGGACTGCTTTTCAATCAGAGGCTGGAGACAGACTGTTTTCTGTGTCCTGTTTAATGTAAAACACAGCCTGATAGTGTGACATCCAACACAATAACAGTTCCGTATACCACCAGTTGGTTATGCCCCAGATATTAAAAACCTGGCTCCAGCCTTGTGACGTAACCTCTTAATGTAGCAGGAGCAAAAATCTCTGCAAACAGACTGGGCAAATTTGAAATATTTTAATGCACTGCTTGTATTTTTTTTAACAGTTTTGCTTAAAGCAAAGTTAAATAGATTGCCAAAATGCTCATATTCATTGCTGTGTAAAATTAACATAACTGAAAATGCAGTTTTAATTACCTTTATGGAATATAATGAAAAATTTAACAGCATCTCTTATCTGCAAGATGTTTAAGTGGCAAAGTCTGAAAGTTGGTAACCAGGAATGCAAGAGCCGAATGAAAGGATCAATTGTTTTCTCGTTAAAAATGCATTGTAAGCAAATGTCCTCTGGTTGCTATTTATAGGGAATTTGTAAATGCATGTAGTTAGCAATCAAAGGTAATCTTCCTGTTAGGAACACCAATAGTGGAAAGAATGAAAGTCAAGAATAAGGAAATCAAGGTGGATTGGTTAGATAACATACAGTTTGAGTTTTAAAAGCTTGGATTGTAGGAATAAGGACATTCTGAGCACAGGAGATCAAGTTAAATTTAGGACACAATGCGATTGGTCTCACTTTGAACACAGTGAACATGAAGCAATGAGAGGGAAATTCAAAGGAGCAAAGTGATTCAGTTCACTGCGATTCTCCACTATTTGGGATTGGAGTGATGTACATGGCACATTGGAGGACTTATGATTATAACTTTGCTAAGGCAATTTTTAAAAATCTTGAAATGGTCAAACTAGAAACTACAAAAGGACAATACTTTTAAATGTCTCAACCTCACACAAAAGATCCAATGATAAATGGAGCTGAGGAAGCCATTGGGCCCACATTTGCCAACAACTCAACATTAATAGGGACTGAAAGGTCTTACCTCTACTGCCCCACTCAAGACCATTCGAGGTATTGATTGCTCTGTATGAAGAGATGCTTCCTGACATTAATCCTAGATTTGCCTTCTATTTTAATCAATTTGTACCCATGACCTCCTGCATTTGAGTGTGAATGGTATTCATTCTGGGTAGTAAGCAAGGCATCAACAGGACTCACAGAATGCAGACCTTAAACCATTCCATATCCAATATGAATACTGAAATTCAAATCTACAAAATTCACATGCAGCAAGTCACAAGGTCAAAGCACATTACTACCTGCATCCTTTCAGGCAAGTGCTAACCCAGTTATTCCCAGAAGGAAAAAAACAGTAAAACTTGGGAATGACTGGTACTGATCCAAACTTGTCTTGTATACCTTAAAGTGGAACTCCTGTTCAGGATTTTAAGCAAGTTGAAAACTCTGTAAAAATAGCACTGATAGAAATGTAGTACAAGCTCAATAAGTACTCTGGTGTGAATTGTTCTTCCAGGCCAACTAAGGGAAGACAATTCAACTTTTACAGAAACTTCCTTTCTCAGCTGGCTCTAACTTTGGTAGGTCAGCCTGGCAGGTGCTTAGTGTCCTCCCTACAAAGGGCTCTGGTTAAAATAGCAGTTGGGCCCGAATATTGCTGGTGTTTAATCTACAGGTTTGAAGAAAAATCCCCTCCACTCTCCAAAGGTGCAGTTTAAAATCGCAGCCTATATGAAAGGAGTGTGTGGTAAAGTGGAGTACCATGTACCTTTAAGAGAATGCAAGTGGACTAACCATGTGACAGTGCTGACCAATCAATGCACAGCTTGGGCTACTGGTTAACTGTAAGTCTGGAGCTGGAGGTGGTTGCGGAAGCGCGTAAGGATTTAGTGCTCTGCCTTCTGTTGCAATAAACAATCAGTCGGTCTCTCTCCATTATTGATAGCGAGCATCGACAATCAAGTGTATATGAAGGCGTGTGGTTCGACTTTACTTGACAAGTGAACCCACAGTCTCAAGACATAGGGCAGAACTTAGTCAATGTTGGGCGGCCTTGGGCGGGCGGGGGGGAGGTGGGGGGGTTGGTGAAGGTGGGGGGTTGGGGGGAGGTGGGGGGTTGGGGTGAGGTGGGGGGGTTGGTGGGGTGGGGGGGAAGTGGGGGGGTGCGGGGCGGGCGGGAAGCCGACCACCGCCTGCAATTGGGGCCGGACGATGATTTCACGCTGGCGGGCCAACTATGCCCCGCCCAGTGTGAATTGCATGCTGCAGCGCTCTGGGCTGCCTGTGTAGTGGGGGGTGGGTGTGGGGGCAGAGGAGGGTGAGCGGGGAACTTTGCACATGCGCGCGGGTGTGTGGTGGAAAAGCTCCCTGAGGCACAGAGCTGCCTCAGGGAGATGAACAGTTTTGAAAATAAAAAATAAAGAATTTTAAGGTGTTAAAAGACATGTCCCCTCTGTCACATGAGCAGGGACATGTTAGAAATTAGGATTAATTTTTTTTTAGTTTTTAATGACGGATCGAAACCTCATCCCGCCCGTGGATGGGGTTTCACAAAAAATGTGAAGGCCGCCTGGCCTTTCTGCCTGCCTGCCAACCATAAGGTTGGACGGGCAGTCAAAAATTTAAATCAATTGGAGTGTTAATGGCCTTAATAGCCCTTTTAATTATTGGCAGGCGCACTGCCAACTCCCTCACGCGCCCGCCAACTGAGATATTGCGCGGGTGCGCAATGACGTCAAGACGCTCGCCTGATGCCATCGCGCGTCATTTTACGCTGGAGCGGGTCAGGCACGTGCCTGCCCGCTCTGCAAAAAATCCTGGCTGTAAAAGAGTGGGACCACAGTGACCAAATCCCACTGATGATTTTAACTATCCATCCACCTAGCAGGCGAACAGGGTTAAGATTTCTGAGGTGACTTTTGTTATAACATAAAATTTTCAGATGTGGCTGGCAGTTTCTTTTGCTAGTTGTAAATTGTAATCCAGTGTTATGACCCACCCTAGGTGAGGTTTCCCAATGTTGTTGATCCAAGTGAGACCCCTCAATTTGTCACCATCTGGCTGGCACGCCTCCAAATTGTTATGGCCCGGGTGGGGAGGGATGAACTGTCTCCTCAGCCCCCTCCCCCACCCCCTCCTTCAGTTGGTGGCAACAAGAATTAATCTAAAAAGGATCCTTTTCACGGATACCTTTTTCTCAGGCCCAATCATTTTGGTTTTGAAGGAGCCAATTTGGTTAGACTTTCTTGAGTTAAAGGTAAGAGTAAGTTTATTAACTATTAAAGGCAAGAAAGGATAAAACACATGCATATATGGTCATACAGGTTAAAAGTAAGAATTTAGCTTGAAGTAAGTGAATATACATATATGTAAAACAAGGTATCTGGAACAGTCCTTGACTCACGGGGAGTAGGTGATTAAGCATTGCAGCCATTGCGATTCAAGATTCAAGTAGAATTGACTTCGCCAGACAAATAGCCAGATTCAAGGGTCTGGTAGAATTGACTCCGGTAGATCAATAGTTGGTTTCGAGATTCCAGTAGAGTTGAATTCGGTACAGAGGGAGCGAGATCGGTATACCTGCAAAATGGCGATTTGAGGGATGCTGTGTGTGGCTGTCACTTCTGAGTCAAACTCCCAGCACTTGCTCTCACTCACACCACCCAACAAAGAGATGCTGGGGCAGTTTTTCAACTCGCTTTTAACCCCTTCTTTGTATATTCCGAGTGGGAAGTGAATTCCAAAATCTAGAGTCATAGAGTCATAGGGGTCTACAGCACAGAGAAAGGCCCTTCAGCCTATCGAGCCTGCACCGGTCAAACAAGTACCTAACTATTCTAATCCCATGTTCTAGCACTAGGCCCATAGCCTTGAATGCCATGGCACCGCAAGTGCACATCCAAATACTTCTTAAATATTATGAGGGTCTCTGCCTCTACAACCCTTTCAGGCAGTGAGTTCCAGATTCCCGCCACCCTCTGGGTGAAAAAACTCTTCCTCACATCCCCTCTAAACCTCCTGCCCCTTACCTTAAATCTATGCCACCCTGTTATCGATCCCTCCACCAAGGGGAAAAGTTCCTTCCTGTCTACCCTATCTATGCCCCTCATAATTTTATCCACCTCAATCATGACCCACCTCAATCTCCTCTGCTCCAGGGAAAATAACCCCAGTCTATCCAATCTCTCCTCATAACTAAAACTCTCCAGCCCAGGCAATATCCTGGTAAATTCCCTCTGCACTCTAGTGCAATCACATCCTTACTATAATGCGGATTCCAGAACTGCACGCAATACTCTAACTGTGGCCTAACCAGTATTTTATACAGTTCCAGCATAACCTCCCTGCTCTTATATTCAATACCTAAGCTAATAAGGGCAAGTATCCCATATGCCTTCTTAACCACCTTATCTACCTGTTCCGCTACCTTAAGGAATCGATGGACATGCGCACCAAAGTCCCTCTGATCCTTGGTACTTCCCAGGGTCCTACTATGCATCGTGTATTCCCGTGCCTTGTTTGTCCTGCCCAAATGCATCACCTCACACTTATCCAGATTAAATTCCATTTGTCACTGATCAGCCCATCTGACCAGCCCGTCTATATCCTCCTGTAATCTAAGGCTATCCTCCTCAATATTTACCACTCTACCAATTTTTGTGTCATCCGCGAACTTACTGATCAGCCCTCCTACATTCAAGTCTAAATTGTTTATATATACCACAAACAGCAAGGGACCCAACACCGATCCCTGTGGAACCCCTTTGGACACAGGCATCCAGTCATAAAAACACCCCTCGACCATCACCCTCTGCTTCCTGTCACTCAGCCAATTCTGGATCGAATTTGCCAAATTGCCTTGGATCCCATGGGCTCTTACCTTCATTATCAGTCTCCCATGCGGGACCTTATCAAAAGCCTTGCTGAAGTCCAAGTGGACTACGGCAAATGCATTGCCCTCATCTACACATCTGGTCACCTGTTCGAAAAATTCAATCAGATTGATCAGACATGACTTCCCCTTAACAAAACCATGCTGACTGTCCTTGATTAATCCCTGCCTCTCCAAGTGTCTGGGCATTGGTCACAGGATTTCTTGATGAGATGATACTCATCTCCCATTATGTCCCATTGTCTCTACCGGAGGGAGCAATTAGTTCCTGGATGTCTTTAGACGTACCTTGCCTGGCAACAGGGTGGGGTTCCATTACCTCTTACGGAGTCACCCTGCAGCATTCCAGCCATTGGCTTGTATGCATCTTTAAAAACTCAGGTCTTATTTTTAAAGTCCAATATTTCCGGACACAATTTGGCGTATTTCTTTCATTATCGTGACACCAGTGAAGGTGTTCAGTTTTTAAAGGATTTTAAAATTCATTTTCACTTAATTTGTATGATTTAACATTGAGTGTTGCTGTATCCTGGTTGTGGGTTTCTTTCCCAAGGCATTGCAGTGTTTTTTGACCCATGCTCTTGTTTCCCTGCATGGCTGACTCAAGGGTTGTCTTTAGCCTGTGATGATACATGTAGACAAACACTGAACAAATTGGCTGTTATTCTAGGAAGGGTTTGGTCATCCAACCCTTAAAAAATAAAATGTAAAATAACGTAATTTTTTTTTTTCTTTATTCTTTCGTGGGATGTGGGCATCGCAGGCAAGGCCAGCTTTCATTACCCATCCCTAATTTCACTTGAACTGAGCAGCTTGCTCGGCCATTTCAGAGGGCAGTTAAGAGTCAACCACATTGCTGTGGATTTGCCATCACATGTAGGCCAGACCAGGCAAGGATGGCAGATTTCCCGCCCTAAAGGACATTGATGAAACAGATGAATTTTTACAACAGTCGAAGGTAGTTTCATGCTCACCATGGACAGCAGCCCTTCAAGATGGGCAGCCTACTACCACCTTCCCAAGGGCAATTAAGGGTGGGCAATAAATGCTGGCTTCGCCAGCAACTCCCAAACCCACTGAATGAATAAAAATAAACATTACTGAGACTAGCTTTATTTTCCAGATTTCTTAATTGAAGTCAAATTCCACCAGCTGCCATGGTGAGATTTGACAATGAGCCCCCAGAGCATTAGCCTGGGCCTCTGGATTACTGGTGCAATGATATTACCACTACACCACCATCTGCCCCAATCTGGTCCATTTTAATCATGTTTTTAGAAAACAAGGGAAAGGCTTGCATTTATGTAGTGCCTATCACAGCCTTTAGACATCCTAATGTGCTTTACAATCAATCAAGCACTTTTGAAGTGTAGTTAGTATTGTAATGCTCGGAAACACAATAGCCAATTTGGCCAAAACCAAATACAACAATATAATAATGACTAGATGTTGGTTGAGGGATAAATATTACCCAGGACCCATGGGGGGACCATCAGTCACCTCCCAAACCTTGCCCATTATTTGCACCCAGGTCTATCCAAAGAAAAGGGCACCTTAGTAAAACCTGATCTCATAATTGTTCAATGCCCACACATCTGTGGCCATGGTGATCAGGTGCTGAAGCCCTAGCTGATGCTTTTCCTGCTCTCAAACTAACTTGTTGGAAGTAATTGTAGCATATTACCAACACCTCGGCTTAGATCCACTAACCCAGCACAGGCTGAGAATTGAACTTGGGGCCTTCCAAACCTGCCGGGATCAGCTCATCACTGGATGAACTCAGTGAGTCCTGTCATGTTGATGTGTGTCAGCAGAGAACTAACGGGGCAGTCTGTTCACGGCAATCCATCCTCTTTGAAAAGAACAGCTGGCAGTATAACCTCAGCCAGTGCTGAATGTTAGATCAGTAATACAATAATTTACACATTGCTTAAAATTGCTTTGAGTGCTGCTTAGTTTTGTTTTTACTCTGTCTAAAATCATTTGCGAACGGCATCAAAACAGTAATAAAAGTACATTTTTCACAGCATATTATGCAGTACGGAGAGAGGGAAGTAAAGCCTGTTGTCTCTATATGAACCACAACTGGCTTCAGATGAATACATCAGATCCATCCAGAAACTGTAGTCAGGTGCAATCTGTGTGGACACTGGTTATCTCAGTGACACAGCAGGCTTGACACTGGCTATCTTGGTGACACAATGGGTTTGACACTGGCTATCTCAGTGACACAACAGGTTTGACACTGGCTATCTCAGTGACACAGCAGGTTTGACACTGGCTATCTCAGTGACACAGCAGGTTTGATACTGGCTATTATAATGACACAGCAGGTTTGACACTGGCTATCTCAGTGACACAGCAGGTTTGACACTGGCTATCTCAGTGACACAGCAGGTTTGACACTGGCTATTATAATGACACAGTAGGTTGGACACTGGCTATCTCAGTGACACAGCAAGTTTGACACTGGCTAACTCAGTGACACAGCAGGTTTGACACTGGCTAACTCAGTGACACAGCAGGTTTGACACTGGCTAACTCAGTGATACAGCAGGTTTGACACTGGCTAACTCAGTGACACAGCAGGTTTGACACTGGCTAAATCAGTGACACAGCAGGTTTGACACTGGCTAACTCAGTGACACAGCAGGTTTGACACTGGCTAACTCAGTGACACAGCAGATTTGTCACTGGCTAACTCACTGACACAGCAGGTTTGTCACTGGCTATCTCAGTGACACAGCAGGTTTGACACTGGCTAACTCACTGACACAGCAGGTTTGATACTGGCTAACTCAGTGACACAGTGGGTTGGACACTGGCTATCTGGGTAGCTTAGTGGGTTGGACACTGGGTGACTCCTCTAGGACCTGGGCTCAAATCCAGCCCAGAAAGTTTGAATGGGCAACTCCTCTGGTCATCAGGATGCTGGGTGAAATTAGCCAAGCAGTCTCAATTAGTTTCTAATAGGTATGGGCTGATCCAGAAAACTATGTCTGACTGGTCACTAATTAGTAATCTGACTCAACAAGTCAGCTGCTAGTGGGAAATTTGGGACTGGTGCAGCTCGGAGCACTTGTCTCAGGCCGAGGCGCGTGTGTGGGTGCTGAATATACAGAGCTTTGTTATACAATCTAACTGTGGTACATCTGACCTGTGTGCCAAAAGTGAGAACATTCCACAACACTAACGTCCCTCACCTTGACGAGCAAAGAGAAAATTAATTCTAGCCCAGACATCAAACAGTAAACCACACACTCCCATTGTTTAAATCTCTTGATGGAAGCATAGGACCTAACCACAAAATCCTCACTCACGCAGAAAATATTTCCCAATTATCCAATTTTTAATACTTAGCATTTTAATCGCTGTGAACATAAAGCCAAACTGAATCAGGAAATCAAACTGTTCAGAAACAATCCCTTCATGTATTTTTTATTGTCTCGTATTCAGTTGTACTGTCGAGCTTGGCTATGGTGCGTTGATTTGCAAATTGGTTATTTTTATGCACGCAAATCCTGATTTTAAGTGTAACATTTCCAGTTACACATGTTTCTCATGACCTAACTGACACTGAGCACTTAATAAAGCTGAAATATTCAAGCTATGAAAAAAAGATGATCGAATGTTTAATAATAGTTACTGTGCTGTAAATAATTTATGCTTGTTTATCAAGAAAAGCCAGAAGTTACTGGTGGTGATGGTAATTTAGGAATGCTTAGCAAAGACTTAAAATTAAACTTGTTAATTTTGTACTGATCAACTTGTGCCTAGGCAGGTGGTAAGGGCTTATTGCTGGGGGTTGAAGTAGCTCTAAGATGACACATGCCAATGGAAATTCGGAGCTAAGTCAACCCTCTGTCTACTTGTTACCCAAGCTAGGTAACTCTGCACACTCCAGGCCACTGTTATTTATTGACCAGCATGCTTGGGTCACTAAGGGAACCTGGAGAGATAGACATGTAAATGGGGGCTGGGATTATTTCCACTAAGCCCCGGAGATCTATATAAAACAATGCTTTGACAGGTAGGGAAGTCCCGGATGGACAAGTATTAAGAAGCTTTCCAGTACTTTGTGCTAGTAAACTCCACAGTTTTAGCTGATTAAAATCCATCAGTACTGCAGTTGTCACTTGAGTTTGTAAAGTAGTGCCTTTGTCATCTCCACTCAAATTCTCTGATCACCCTCTCTAGTAGTCCCTCGAAGTGAGGAGGACACTTGCTAGAGAGCCTGTGCAGGAGTTTGCACATGGAGTTTTTAACATAGAGGTTTTTGCCCTGCAGCTACCACACAACTCTGGCTGACCAGGAAACCCTCCCGCTCTTACCACCTACCATAGGCATATCAAAAGGATCAACCTGCCTTGCCACACCATGAAGATACCTTTCATGGCCATCAAGTCCCAGGGTAGAACTGAAACCAGGAGCTTTTGGTTCAGAAGACAGAATGCTACCCACTACACCACAAGACCTGCTTTTTGCTGGGTTACTGCAAGGAGGGGGACATTAGTCAAACAGAAACTCAATCTGTGTGTATTTTGCAGCATTTTGTGTTGCAAGTTTGTTTGGTATCTCGCTGAGAGGTCAGGAGGCTTGTATGGTTGAACATTAAGTGTTTATTAACAACTCATTACTCTATACATCTCCAAGGTGTAGCCCAGTATGGGTGCTGTCTCCATGCTGGCTTCTGCTGGACTCTTCGACACACAGTCTACCATCATGTGATTCTCTACATCATATCATGGGTGGTGAAAAGATGATCGAATGTTTAATAATAGTTACTGTGCTGTAAATAATTTATGCTTGTTTATTAAGAAAAGCTAGATGATGATGGTAGTTTAGGAATGCTTCCCCAGCCCCACATTAACCCTTGCTGTGCCCGAACACCTTTATACTAAAGTTGGTTTGGAAAAGAGAAACAGAGGTGGGTTTCTGTGGCTCTCAGACACCCTACTGGCCAAAAGAAACCCATACTTTTAATGCATTCATATTTCATTTAATGCTCTGTCTGCTATCTTCAAAGACAAGCTACTCAATTTTAAAGTGATTGGTATTATTACCAACATGAACTTGAACAGTGAATGACCAGCTTTACTTATGAGAATAAATTTTAGGCAGGACATTAATATTTTTAATTAAATAAGCATTGTAAAATTGCATCATAGGTAATGAGAAAGTCCTTGGTGGGACTTGAGCCTCTTATTCCAGAAGCAAGAGTGACACCACTTGAGCCAAGCTAACACTAAAGGCAGCAACCTAAACTTTCCATGGGGGCACTGCAAATCTCTCACTGTGGAAGTTCAGCATAAACACTGAAGAAATAGCATAAACTGGTTGTCACAAATTTTCTGTAAAGCATTTGGTCCTCAAGAAGGAATTGAAGACACAAGCTCAAACAAAGACCACACTTTGGAAGACTTTCACAGGGATTCTCCTCTTCCGACAGGCGTCTGGAGGGACAGGCCTCCTGTGCACCCCAAGCCGATGCATTTCCTTGGGCTGGGCCATTTGATCAGATTCCACTGTCAAATGCGAGGGCAGAAATCCTGACAGTTTCCAGGATTTTCAAGAAAAAGAGAAAGGTAACTGGAGAGACCGAAATAATAGCTGTGCTTGGAGGGGTTCAATGGAAGGTCTTCCAGTTTTGACAGGATGACTCCCAATGGACTGCATTGTAGGTCAAGCACATGAAGAGAGGACTGGGAGCAGGTGAGAGGATAGATTATGGAATAGAGAAACTTAAAGCAAACCAGGTTCTAAGAAAAAATATAGATGGTAAAAATTGTATTTCTCTAAACAGGAATATTAAAATTAAAAGCAAAATACTGCGGATGCTGGAAATCTGAAACAAAAATAAAAATAGCTGGAAAAACTCAGCAGGTCTGACAGCATCTGCAGAGAGGAATACAGTTAACGTTTCGAGTCCGTAGAACTCTTCATCAGAATACAATAATAAAGTTACGTTGAAGTTAATGTCAATTTAAAATAACACTTTAAGCTGTTTCAAATGACACAAATCAGGACCCACCTAATGGATACTTACGCTTTAAGCATTACGAATATGGTGTGTACTTGGCATTAATAAGCTGACCTTTAATGACTACAGGCAAACAGGTCTTTTTAAAGAGTAAAAGCAAAAAACTGCAGATTCTGGAAATCCAAAACAAAAACAAAAATAAAAATACCTGGAAAAACTCAGCAGGTCTGACAGCATCTGGGGAGAGGAATACAGTTAACGTTTCGAGTCCGTATGACTCTTCAACAGAACTGTTGAAAAATCATACGGACTCGAAACGTTAACTGTATTCCTCTTTAAAGAGTATTTGCAGTGCATATATTTACACAGTCCATAAAGTACTTTAAAGTTTAGATTGGATTTATATTGAGTTATTCAATCTGTTTTATAACAATGGTCTGTGGTAGGTCAAACTGCAAAGGTTTGATGTTTTGCTGCTGTGATTTCTCTGCCATATTGTGCAATGTTCTAGTGGATTGAAAGGCCTCTGTTGTTTATTTTATTCACAGGAATAGGGTGTCATTGGTAAGGTCAGTATTTATTCCCCATCCCTAATTGCCTTTGAGAAAGTGGTGATGAATTGCCTACTTGACAACTAAGTGCTTTTAGCAAGGGAGTGCCAGGTATTTTTGGTCCTGGTGTTTTCCAGTATCAGTAGTTATTTTTTATTCTTTCATGGGATGTGGGTGTTGCTGGCAAGGCCAGTATTTGTTACCCATCCTTAAATGCCCTTGAGTAGGTGTTGATGAACCACCTCCTTGAACTGAGTGGTAGAGTACATTTCAGAGGATAGTTAAGAGTCAACCATGTTGCTGTGGATGTGGAGTCACATAGGCCAGACAAGGTAAAGACAGCAGATTTCCATCCTTAAGGGACGTTAATGAAGAGATGGGTTTTAACAATAGCCAATGGGGAAGATTTTCCCCTCGAGGGGCAGGTGCGGCGGGTGGACCTAGGATTGGCTGTGCAATGGTCCATCACCTGTGATCAGGCCCCAGCCATGATTTCACGTTAGCTGGCCAATTAACGGCCAGCCAGCATGAATCACGCGCTGAAACGCTCAACGCTGTCTGGGTTGGTGGGGTGAGAGGTGGGTGAGTGTAGAAGTCAGCACATGCACATGGTGCGCTCACAGAAAGCTCACTGGAGGCACAGAGCTGCCTCAGGGAGCTGAAGATTTCTAACATTAAAAATAAAGATTTTAAATTATGGTAAGAGGATGAATGAGCTCCTTAGTTTCACCAAGGTAAGTCACTCTTCTCATCACTCTCAACTCACCCACTCACAAACCCATCACATGAGGGGACATGTTGAAAATGAGAATTTAAATTTTTTATTTTATTTTTAATAAACATTGGAAACTTCATCCTGCCCGTGGATGAGGTCTCCTCAAAAATCCAAAGACTGCTTGGCTTATTCGCCCACCCGCCAACTATAAGGTTGGACAGGCAGGAAAAAACTCACTTTAATTAACTTATTAATTGGCTTAACAGCCCTCTTAATTGTTGGCAGCTGTACCAAAATATTGCACGAGTACAGGACGCTTGCCCGACGTCATCACACGCTATTGAGCTAAAAATCTCACACAATGAGTATAATGGTTTCTGTTACAGAGCCTGGCTTTCACTTCCAGATTAATTGATTGAATTTAAATTCCACCAGCTTGGGTGGTGAGATTTGAACCCATGCCCCCAAAGCTTTAGCCTGGGTCCCTAGATCCCTGGTCCAGTGACATTACCAATATGCCACCTTCTCAGTGGGTGGCAGAGGTGGTGGAGGAGGTGGGGAGCTCCTTTCCCACAAATTGCCCCCTCCATGTCCCTGCCACATCCACTGAAGGACACAGTCTGTTTTTCTGACCCTCCCACAAGTGAAAAACTGCTCATTATTTTACCTCCCCACCAACCTCAACATTGTAATATGGTAGAATCAAAAACACAAGGTAGAACCAGTTGAAGCCATTTTCCAATGTTCAAGTGAGTAATCTTCCATAGATTCACACAAGGCCCAAGTGGAATTTTAGATCCACTCTTTTCCATACTTAGTCGCATATCCCTTGATTCAAGGATGACATCTGCTCAGGGTTGTGAGCTTCTGCCGAGGGTCTTCATGTGATTCATCCTCTCATTGAATCCAGAAGATGCGACAGAGGCATTGTTGATAGGATTCTTCTAGTGTTCTTACGTGTCACTGATACACAGTCTAGGTCTCACTGGAGTACAGGAGTGTGGTGATGACAACTGTTCTGTAAACTAAGGGCAGAATCGTTCCAGATTTGCACTAAGTGCGGTAGTGGGTGAGTAAAACGACGTTTTACCTGCCGGCCACAATGGTGGCTTTTCACGCTGTATCATCTCAAACCTTCCACGTTAATTATGCATTCTCAGGAAACACGCCATTTCCATGTTGGGCGGGATCTCATTTGCCCACCGTGCCATCGCCTTGCCACTTCATCACGCTGGGCATCAAGTTTAAAGTCCAACTGCACGCAGGCCTCTCAGTGCTTCCAGCCCATGGCTGCTGTAAAGAAGACATGGCCCCGAAAGGCAAAAAGACTGCAGCCCCAGGTTCAATGACCCCTCCCTGGAATGTCTTTGGGACAAATGGAGGCACACCATGATGTCTTCTACCCCTCTCTGGCTGCAGGGTGGGCAGCAACATCACTAATCCGGTTGGGAAGCGGTTGCAGTGGTGGTCAGCGCCAATATCCTGCAAAAGAGGACAGCTACCCAGTGCCACAAGAGGATGAATGATCTCTTCCATTCCGCCAGGGTAAGTCACTCTTCTCATCACTCTCAACTCACACACTCACAAACTCATCACACATCCACAGGGACCTCACTCACTGCCAGTGCAAGGGACATCATCATTCACTCTCTCACACATAACTTCATTGTCTTCATCCCATCCATGGGACCGCTCACCGCCCACACATGCCAGGCATACTTATCATCTGGCCTGGCAGGCGTTCTCTCTCCATCTCTATTTATGCAGGGCAAGCTGGCGCACAAGAAGAGAGAGTGGTCGCTAACCAGTGGAGAAATGCCTAAAATCAAAGTCCTCATAGAGTTTGAAAACAGCCATCCAGCTGGCCGGCAAGGATCTGGACTGTTCCGACGGTGAGGTCAGCTGTGCTCTACCAAGTGAGGATCCAGCAGCGCAACATCCATCAGATAACCATGCCGTGAGTGATGTGTCCTCTTTCACAGGCCACTGTCATACACTAATTATCTCTCTTTGCTTTCACAGGCACATCTACCAACAGCCGACAGAGTCCATGACCCAGGGCCTCCAATCCAGCTCCGAAGAAACCCCTGAAGAGGAATCTGAAGGCACCCTCCCTGAAGTCCTGTCACAGCGCTCACCCACACCCTCCACCAGTGCAGAGATACACACCTCGGTGGGACCTAGCTTTAGAGCAGCCTCGGGATCACAATCTGGTGAGAACATTGCACTTTCTGATCCACAGCAGGCGGAGGCAGGGACTTCTCAGGTGTCCGATACTTCGAGAAATTTGCTGAATCTGAGTCAGAAGATGAGCCTCTGGACTCGGTCATGTCACAGTTGTTGAAGCTGCAAAGGCAAGCTTGGGAACATCAGGAAGTGACGTCCGCTGCACTCCTCAGATTGCATGGTACAATGGAGAAATCTGTCTGCCTTCAGGCTGAGGTGATAGCGCTGGCATGCCAACGCCCCAAGGTCAACACTGGTAGGATGACAGCCGCCATGGAGACCTTGGGCCAGGACCTTATTCCTGCACTGCTGCACGGGCTGAACTCTACCATTGATGCCATAGTTGGTCCCAACAGTGTGTACGCGAGACGGGTGTGGGGCAGTTCGATCTCACTTCAGCTACCCCTTCTCCTCAAGGAGTCAACCAGGGACCCTCGGGAGGAGGGTCAGCAGGTGCACACCCCAGGGTCATCCACCCAGGCGATTCTGGGAGTACCCAGCCCATTTGAAGCCCCTCTTCCTGTGACCTCAGCAGTTCCAGCTCCACAGCTCGAGGAGGTCCACTGCTACACAGCAGCACCCTGAAACCAGGCAGGGACCCTTCAGGTCTTGGCTCTCCAGAGGGCACCCATCAAGGTCATCACAGACAGAGCATAGCAGTTAGCAGGCTGCCTCTACCTCCACTGTGGACCCCCGGGGAGAACCAAGACGTAGCGGCAGGGTTAGAAAAGTTAAGAAGGTGTAACTCTTTTGAGCACAAACAAATAAACTAAATTAACAAATCAAGGGACAAATTAAAAGGAAGCTCCTTAAAGAGTAACTGCAAAATCAAAAGACAAAATTTAAAGGAAACTTACAAACATTAAATCAAAATGTGATTAAGAGGGTCAATAAAACACCCTAGTCCCCGCGGTGCCCACCGAGCACAGGAGGCCTCGATGGTGCCGGCGGACACTGCGTGCTCGCTCTCCAGGGATACCCGGCCGCGAATGTAGCCGAGGAAGAGGAACAGACAGTTGGGTCGGACGACGCCCTCGATCACCCACTGCCTGGACCTGTTAATGGCTAATCTGGCCAAGCCCAGGAGTAGGTTCATGAGGAGGTCCTCCTCCCTCCTGGCCCCCCTCCGCACCGCACCCCCCCTCCCCCTCATGCACAGCCTGGGCATGGGTATTAATCACTGGTACATACTGTTCACTATTGTCAATAAACTCCCAAGAATGTGTCCCTGCCTATGGCTCCTAGTTCTGATGAGCAGTGTTCTTGTTGCTCAGATGTGAAACCTTTCTGCACAAGATAAAGGCTGGTGTCTCAGTTCAGGGCCTATTCCCTGTGCTTTGTGCAGCCTTCAGACCAAAGTGATGGTCCGGCCTCACATTCCCTGGACACATCACTGATGCCTGCACCTCGATGGTGCTTGTCATTGCTGCCAGAATGTCGTGGGCAGGTGTCACAGAGTTCCATCATTCTCTCTGTGTGCTCTCAGCACCTTTAAAGTGGGGCTGGCTCCCATCTCTTCAGCATCTGAGAACAGTGACGCTGTGCTTCTGAAGGGCTCAGGTGCTGAATGCGGACACAGCATCAGATGTGTCTAAAGTTTCATGGCTACATCTCTGAGATGGCCCTGATCATGGAGCGCAAGCGAGCTGCCCTCGGCCAGATAGGAGTCAGACATTCTCAGAGGCTGTGTGAAGATGTATGGTGTGTCCTCACTGCATGTTGTTATCATCCTCCTGCAATCGAGTGACTATTGGGGCCTCCACTGCATCTCCATGACAGCAGCATTCTCACAGAGGGTATTGGCGCCACCATCGGCCAGACTGGAGTCAAATATTCACAGGTGCAATGTGAGGATCTATGGTGTCTCCTCACTGCATGTCATTATCATTGTCCACAAATCTAGCAGCTATGAAGGCCTCCCAAGTATGCCTGCTTCATCTGACCTGTGCGAGGTCTGTCATTGTCACCTTCAAAGGCCTCCCCACCCTAATCCCAGTCGATATCCTCCTCATTGGAGGAGATCGCCAGCTCCTGCATCTCCTCCTCAGCCAGCTCCTCTCCCCGTTGCAGTGCCAGGTTGTAAAAGGCGCAGCAAGCGATGACGATGTGTGACACCCTCTGTGGACTATATTGCAGGGTTCCACCAGACCGGCCCAGGCACCAGAACCTCATTTTCAGCATCTCGATGGTCCACCAAGTTGTGAGTTGCAGCATGAGCCTTGTTATACCTTGGCTCTGCTGTAGTCTGAGGCTGCCACATGGGTGTCATCAGCCTCATTCTCTGTGGGCATCCCTTGTTCCTGAGGAGCCATCCCTGCAGCCTCTGTGGACCCTGGAAGACATCAGGGATTTGTAACTCACATGTAGGAATGCAGGAGTCAAGGACAGTCCATGGAAACCGTGCACAGACCTGTAAGGATGCGTTTGTGGTGGTTGTATACCAGCCGCACATTCAGCGAATGGAAGCCTTACGGTTGACATAGTTGACTGCATGTTGCGATGGAGATCTGAGTGCCACATGAATGCAGCCTATCACGCCTTGCAGCTGTGGCGAATCTGAGATCTGAGCAAATCCAATCACTCTTGCATCCTAGCTGTCCTGGTCCCAGGTGAAATGCACAAAGTTGTGTGCCCTCACGAAGATGGCATCTGTGACCTCATGGATGCATTTGTGGGTGGAGGCTTGTGAGATTCCAAAGAGGTCACCTATGGAGCCCTGAAAGGAGCCACTAGCGTAGAAATTGAGCGCCGCTGTCACTTTCACAGCCACTGGCAGTGGATGCCATCCATGTCCATGTGACGCCAGATCCTGCAGTAGCTGGCAGATGTGACCGATCAGTTCCCTGGAAATGCATTGTATTCGATGACACTGGTTCTTGGTCATCTGCAGGAATTAAAGGCGGTGTCTATAGACCCTGGGTGTTGCTAGGCACTTATTAGCAACGGCTTGTTGCGACTCTTCGGCAGTGTGTGCAGAAGCCCCAACCACCCCTTCTTCCAGATGGTGCTGCTCCTCCCTATGCACAGCCAGGCACCTCAGTCACTGTCTTCTCCATTGTCTTCACTCTCTGTAAGCCACGAGGCATACAGCTAGGTTACCAGGCTCCATGATCCTGATGTATTCCTTCTGCAGGATGAAAGAGAGAGATGCGTGGTTTAGCATGGGTGTACTAAGAACCTCTCTTGGTTAAGTCTGAAGGCCCCTTAATGCACCCCAGAGAGTGCTGGCCACCACTTGGATGGCCAGAGTTTATTGCGTTGCATGGCTGCCCAAAACCCCATCTTCCCCACGCCACTCTACCTGACCAATTGGCGGCAGCTTTGCCCATTGGGCTGCATGCTGTGCTCTCAGCTCAGGTGCAGGCATTCTCCTAACCCGCACTGCAAGGCTGTACTGTTAGCTTGAACCATGGGGGACACTGGTCCAAACCGGGATGATGACATTGCAAGGGGCTGTGAGCACCTCCACCAGTGACTGCTCCATAGCCAGCTTTAGCAAGGAGATTGTACAATGTGCCCAGTCATCCAACTGTTCTGCAGTTCACTAAAACACTCATCAGTTTGCAGTCTGTGCCCGAGGGATGAAAAGCTCTGGAGCGCTTGGTGGCACTTTCATACCTCTGCATTGCTTGAGTGGGCAGATAAGCTAGAGGCCCGACTCCAATCATATCAATGTGGCTGAGCCTGAACTGTCTCAGCTGCAGAGGAACGGTCGCTTTATACAAGGTGTCCCTAATGCGTGGTCGCTTCCCCCCCACCCTTCTCATGTGCTTGTGTGCTACCTTCAACCACAGGGCAGCCTTCGCCGCCCCCCCACCCCCACGCCCTCCTCACATCAAAGATACCTCAACTGCAGGGCAGCTTTTGCCCTCCCTGCCCTAATGCACCTCAACCTTGAAGTCCAACAGGCGACCCTCGCAAGCCCTCCACAACCTTACTGTACACTCATCTCCGAATTCCTCTCAAAGTGCAGCCTGCCAAGAGCGCACCTTATATATGCTGTTGTGAAACACATCAGCGTGCAATCATGGCGACGTGGGCGGACGATCCAGCGGTTGGGGATGAGTCCGGCCGCCTAGCCTTATAATGATATCAGGATGTATTGCAATGCGGTTCCTGACATCCGATGGCAGGAAATGCGGCTGACCATCGACGGGTGAACAGACGATCACAAACTGGTTTCACGACATCGTGAAACCAATTTTAGGCCTTCTCGCCATATTGCCCCCCATACCTGCCGACGCCAGCGGGCATTGACGACTCCACCTTCAGGCTATTGTTGACTCGCAAAGGTCTTTGTTGTCAAACACTCGCTGCCATAGTTTATGGAAGGCTGAAATTGTTCGGCTGATCAGATGTTGTATCTCCTTGTCAATGGTGGCCTTTTGAGAGGTGAATGCCAAGGTATGGAAAGTGTTCAACGTATTCCAGAGTCTTTCTTTCAACACATAAAAAGGTGGAATATTCAGCTTACCAGGTGTGGCATTCCATCAGTAATACCTCTGTCGCATCTTCTGGATTCAATGAGATGGTCATCAAGCAAATGCCAGGTCCCCTTGAAGTCAACTCCACAAGCATTCAGGCAAAACTCCTACAAAATCAACTTTGCTGGACTGGACAATTGATTTATGAGTTTTGTTTTTGGCAATATTCAAGGACAGGCCAAGTTCCTTGTCTGCAGAGTTGAAGAGATCAAGAGTGATTTGCAGATCTAGTGCAGAGGGGGCAATGACTCTGCAGTCATTCGCAAGCTGTAGATCATACATATCTATGGTGGTCAGTTTAGTTTTGGCACAGAAGCAACTGAAGTTAAGAGTTTTCCATCTAGGCAGCATTTATACTGGCACCAGAGGGCAGTTGATCTTTGAGGAGGTGAATAGCCGCTGTCAGGATTCACCTGTCAAGAGTAACCTTTTCTATTCACAGAATGATGTTTTGAGGAAGGCGAAGAGACTAATCCAAGGTTTGTGCGTGTCTTTCTGTAGGCAAAGCAAGTTTTGCCGTGGAATGTGTTTAATTTGTTTTTAATCACACTTCTCAAACCGGCAGAATAACACCATTTTGATGGCATTTAGCTTAAGGAGGTATTGATCTGCAATTTGCCTCATTTGCTTTCTCCGTACTTCTCACTCAGACTGATTCACAAACATGGTGCAATGTACCTATCAGTAAAGGACGAGCCAGACTGAAGAGCAAAGACAGAATAGCAAGCACACATGTCGACTAGAAGGAAGTCATGATAAATGTGCCCATTAATGAGAAAGGCTGGATAAGTCCTGATGAATGACCAATGGTTATTTTCTAAAGTGCAAGGTATTTAACCCATCAGCCTACGTCCTTGGATTACTCCCCTGATACTGAGTGTTTAAAATTTGTTTTAATTTATGTTTGTGTGACATTATGAAGGCATCATCCCCACAATGAAAGGATTTAAACTACTTTCCGGTGTTATGGGGCTTACTTACTGAGGTGATGAATAGGATTCCTGACATTAGATGAAGGCTTTCTAGATTTTATTAAAAAACAGACATATCCATCGGAGAAACAAAAAGAACGTCTGTAGACTCCCAGCACACTGCACACAGGTCTGCTGAGGCTGTAATTCTCACAGTCTTGGAATAAATTTTGGCTCCAGCCGAGATTTCCATTGACTCCAGGAGGTCAATTGGGGAATTCCTTAGCTCGGTCCATATCAATAAAATAGAACCCCTGGAGTGAAGCTCCTTCTGTTTTCAAAGTTAAGGGCCCTTAGCCTGCCTCTGTGACCTCAAATTTGAAGACCTCAGCCATTCACTCACAAAGCCAAGTAACAGCAAGAGGCTTACACACAGCATACAGGCCAGACCATTTAAAAACCTGTAAATTGTCAAAATAAAATGTAAAATCAGCAGGCTTTAAGTCTCCCATTATTTTCAGTCCAGTTCCAAAATATTTCAACATTCTGTTTGCAGCAAATTTTAGTCCATTCTATATCTTCTGGTAAAATTGTGCAGGTTAAGTAATGAAGGCAGCTTGTAGAACTCAAAGATTTCATGGTTACATTCTTCACATTGCATTGCCATGTTTCTGCTGTGTCATTCTCTCTAGTTTGCACTGTTCATCCCCACCACGATTTTGGGCAGAATTCCACCAACACCAAGGTGGCAGCTTAGGAAGTGTGAGGGCCAGCAAAATGTTGGAGAGTCGCGGCAGGATGGCTCCCCACTGGGCAAGTTTCCCAGCGACGGAAATCACAGCAGCTTGGTTACACTCTGACCAGCGGTGAACGGTCAATTTTGACAATTAAAGGCCCGATTAAGAGACATTTTCCCATATTGCGGGTATTTTTCCCAGCAGCAGAGCTGCCTCCCACCGCTTGGGAAGGACGTCAGCTACAAAGAGGTGGCTTTCTTAAGGTTTCCTGGTTAGGTGGAGGGCTGGGGGGTGGAGGTGTGGTGGAGGCTAGTGGTGAGGAGCGTTGGTGGGGGGAGAGTCCATCAGAGCCCCAGAGACTCCAGAGACTATATGTCCCAAAGAGGAGGCTGTCAACGGCTTAAGGCCACTCCTGCAGCTCTGACACCACTGCTGGTGGTGTTACCCCTCCAATCATTGGGGCCTGCCTCCTGGGGCCAGGCACAAAAAAAAAACAACTATCTGCCCACCCTACACCCCCAACCACACACCCCTCCCCCACAAAGGCATCTCAAAATGGGGGCTGGCCTGCATTTCCCTTGCCCCAACATCAGCCACCTCTCTTGGTGGCACTGCTGAGGCTGCAGAGCTGCTAGCCTTCTTTTTGGGCTAGTGTGAAAGGCCCACCCACCTTCCAAAATTGGTCATTTACCCTGGTTGCTGGTTCATGATTGCCCCTTCCTATAGAGGGGGAGGTCCTGCCTCTGCCTCCCACCCACTAAGTGTACTGGCCATGCGAAAAATTCCCTGATGTCAGGATTTCACCCCTTTTTCTGGGAAGATTGTGCTGATGGTTTATACTACAGAGCCTCAAGGCACAAATATTAAGAAGTGATCTGACTGATGTTGTAACATGGCCTTAAAGGGTTGCAGCATGAGATCACTAGAAGGGAACTGTGTCATGTGATCCAGCCTTAGTTTCACTTCAGCTTGTGTGCAGAACACAGCACAGACAGCTCTGCTGCTGATGTCTCCCAGTTTTCTATTCTTGTATATATGTTTTCATGTGCCTAGTTTAAATAAATGAACCCACAACGTATTTGCCAAACGCCTTATGAGTGATTGGTGCCTTTATATCATTATAAAAACAAGACATGGCGATCAGTGGTGGCTGAACAGTATGGCAACTAGTTTAAGTTGAGGTATAACATGGAGAACAGCCTTAGATCATGCCACATGGATAGTGCTCAAATAAAGAGCTGGTAAGCAGATGGGGCCCCATAGTGACATTGCAGCACATAGCCTGTCAGTTCAGTGAGTGGGACAGCTCGTCGAGAGAAGCAGCACCGGGTTAAGTCATTCAGGAAAGGTGAGTGACCAGAGTATGGGCTGGATTGATAACGAACGAGGAAGAGTCAGACAAAAAGAAACAAACAAAGCCATCATAAAATCAGCCTCGAGAAGTTTGTGATTATAACGAGTGGCTTTGGCAGTTGTTGAACAATAAGTTGAATAAAGCAAGGAGGAAGGTCATAGGGATATTGTCAAAATGTCCACAAAATCCCCAGTTTGAACTGGGATGCATCTGGCCTACTATCCGAATTCAGAATGTTTAAGCAGAGTACAGAGCTATGAGGCAGAGTATTCCGCTCGTCGAGTGCGCGCCCGACCCAAACGAGCGTAAACTGATGCGTGATGACATCGGGCGAGCGTCCCGACATCATTGCACACTCGCACGATATTTCGGTCAGCAGGCGCACGTGGGAGTCAGCAGCACGCCCACCGACATTTAATATTAAAGGCCATTAAAGTACCAATTGAATTAAGATTTTTCGCTACCCGTCCAACCTTACAGTTGGCAGGCAGGAGTAAAAGCCAAGCGGCCTTTGGATTTTTTGCAAAAACTCATCCATGGCGAGATGAGGTTTCATTCACTGACTGAAATAAAAAATTCAAACTAATTTTTAATATGTCCCAGCTCATGCGACAGAGTCACATCAGGGGACATGTTATAAACATTTTTAAATTCTTTATTTTCATTGTTCAAAATCTTGATCTCGCTAAGGCAGCTCAGTGCCTCAGGGAGATGTTCCTGCATGCACTCACGCGTACGCGTGAAAGTGCTGCAGTGCGCGTTTCACACTGGCCGGGCCTTAATTGACCTGCCAGCATGAAATCGCGTTCGGGGCCCGATCGCGGGCAGCGATCACTTTCGTGGCCACTTCTGCTCGCCCCTTGCTGAGCCTGCACAACGGAGGGCAAAATCCTGGCCATGGTTTATTGGTTTGGGTGTGGCTGAACCAGACAAGCAAGCCATAAAAATTCACCCAGCAATTGGAATGAAGATCTGCACAGACTGAACATGTCAGGATTAACATTAGAAGAGCTAAAAGGTACCAAGAGATTTGGACTACATTGGAAGACTGTTTCAGAATCAGGTTAAACTCATCACCTCACACCCTTTAAAAAGTAGCTGGATGAGCACTTGTCACGTCATAACATTCAAGGCTATGGGCCAAGTGCTGGTAAATGGGATTAGGTAAGTAGGTCAGGTGTTTCTCACGTGTCGGTGCAGACTCGATGGCCCAAAGGGCCTCTTCTGCACTCTGTGATTCTGTGGCTAGAGTTCATGTCATTTTGACAACAACCTACAGAATCCATAGACCACTTCATCAGCAGGTGCAGAGAAAAGGGCACGTGCTGTGATTTTTCAAACGCAGGGCTAGCAGGCAGAATTGTTGAGTTGCTAATCGCATCCACTCCCATGGAAGCATTACAGAAAGATCTGCTAGACAAGCCCAAAACGTATAGCATTGAACAGCTACTCAAGGATGAATACAAGTACAAAGCAATCCTCGCAGATTGACGAAGCTTACAGATCCTAAGCACAACACCAGTTGTTGACGCACTCACTAGAACACCCAAACCTAGCAACACATGTGGGAGGTATGGACCTCTGCATGCACTGAGGAAATGTCCAGCTTTTCATCAATTCTGCAAGGCATGGGGCAGAAAGGGCCATTGGCAGTGGCAGTGCACTAGAGCAAAGGCTGATGCATCTACAAAGGGCCATGCACTGATCCAAGCAGACCATACATAATGAGTATCTTTAAGTAATAAGAACAACCATTTAGTTTCCTGTAAGAAACACATATATGAGTTGATTGAAAAACCAGAAAATGATGATGATATGCACAATGAGATGAAGAGCGGTGAATACAGATTTCACACCATTAATCTCATGGAAAACATAGACACAATCGCACTATCCAAAGTGCTTGCCACGATTCAAATTATCTGTCCTAAGAAAGTTGGCAACACTTTGTTATTAGCCAGGATCAACACGGGGCAAGTGCCAACAACATCCTACCTCTGCCGATTCTAAAAGACATGAGTCCACAGACATGGAAGGTCATGGCGAAACCTACTAATGTGCAAATGTTGGTGTACAACAGTTCACTAATTCCATGTGCAGGAGCCATAATCCTGGAGTACAAGTACAGTCAATCCTCCTGGGTGTCACAAATGGTCTACATCGTGAAGACAAAAGGCCCAAAGATTTGGGGTCTACTGTCATGCCGTGACCTCGCACTAGTGGCAATCCATGGAATCCCTAAGACGTCATGTGACAGATCAACCTCCGAAACTACTCCTATCACGTCAGTTCATGACCTAATATTGACATATCCAGAATGTTTCAATAAAATTGGCAGTTTCAAGGGAGCTACAACATTACACTTGCAAGAGAATACAAGTCCAACAATTGATCCACCATGTAAGTGCAGCATCCACTTACAAGACAAATTAAAGGTCGAACTAGATAATATGGAGAAAAATTGAATCATTTGAAGAGTACAAGAGCACACCGATTGGTGTAGCTCAATTACACGTGTCATAAAGAAGGACAGATCATTGAGAATATGCCTTGATTCATGACACATATACACAGCCTTGAAATGTTGTCCTTACTAAATACCCACACCAGAAGAATTAAATCCAAAATTTTCAGGTGCAAAATTCTTCTCGATACATGATGCCAAGCATGACTAATGTTTGGTACATCTTGCAGAGAAGTCCCAAGGGCTTACTACATTTCGTACCCCGTTTGGACAATATTGTTTTCGATGACTTCCTTTCCGGCAATCTGTTCGCCAGGGTCTCTTTCAAGCTCACATGGACTGCGTTACATGCACTGTACCAGGATGCACCTGTACTGGGGATGACATTGCTGTTGTGGGAAGAGCAAAGCAAGAACATGACCATAACCTGCACTTATTGATGCAAGCGGCACAAAATGAAGGGTTGGTGTTCAGCAGCCTGAAATTTGCTATTAATGGGCAGCAGATCAATTTCTTCGGTTCCATTTATTCCAATGCTGGCATACATCCTGATCCAAGTGAAATAAAGGATATTGGAGCAATGCCAATTTCTTAAAATAAGGATGATCTTTGAAGATGTCTGGGTCTCTTTAATTTCTCATCTCCATACATTACCAATTTTGCCCAAAAAGCATCCATGCTAAGGGATTTGTTGAGAAAGGATGTGCCTTTCCTGTGGCACTAAGCCCACCAATACCTCTTCGAAGCACCGAAATAGTCATTATCGGAAGCATTGACACTGCAATTTTGCAATCCTAGGGAGACAACTACCCTGGAGATAGATGCCTCACAGAAAGGTCTGGGAACATGCAGACTGAAAAAAGGCAAACCAATTGTATTTGCTTCAAAATCTCTGTCCGTAACGCAATCCAACTAGTCTGATATCGAGTGGGAAACATTAGCTTTAGTGTTTGGAATTGTGTTTTCATAGCTATCCATTTTGCAAAAGATTTCTGGTAGAAAGCAACCACAAGCTACTGGAGATGATTTGGTATAAACCATTGACCTGTGCACCGCCAAGATTGTAACGATCTCTTGATAAAGATTCAAGGTTACGACTGTGAGAGTAGGTCAAGCCAGGTAACTTGGTCGCACAGGGTACATTTCGCAGTTTGCCTAACCCAGCAAAAATAGAAGATAAAAATAGCTGGAAAAAATCAGCAGGTTTGACAGCATCTGTGGAGAGGAACACAGTTGATGTTTCGAGTCCATATGACTCTTCATCAGAACTAAAGAAATATAGAACTGTGGTGAAATATAAGCTGGTAGAGGGAGGTGGGACAAGTAGAGCTGGATAGAGGGCCAGTGATAGGTGGAGGCAAAGAAGAGATTGCCAAAGAAGTCATAGACAAAAGGACAAAGGGGTGCTGACGGTGGTGAAAGGAGTGTTTCCTTCGCCTCCGTTGCATCTGTTCTGATGATGCCACTTTCTAAAACAGTTCCTCTGACATGTCTTCCTTCTTCCTTAACCGAGGTTTTCCACCCACGGTGGTTGACAGGGTCCTCAACTGTGTCCGGCCCATCTCCCGCGCATCTGCCCTCATACCTTCTTCTCCCTCCCAGAAACATGATAGGGTCCCCCTTGTCCTGAATTATCACCCCACCAGCCTCCACATTCAAAGGATCATCCTCCGCCATTTCCGCCAACTCCAGCATGATGCCACCACCAAACACATCTTCCCTTCACCTCCCCCCCCAACCCCCCGGGCGGCATTCCGCAGGGATCGTTCCCTCCGGGACACCCTGGTCCACTCCTCCATCACCCCCTACACCTCAACCTCCTCCCACAGCACCTTCCCATGCAACCGCAGAAGGTGTTACACCTGCCCCTTTACTTCCCCCTACCTCATCGTCCAAGGGCCCAAACACTCCTTTCAAGTGAAGCAGCATTTCATTTGCACTTCCCTCAATTTAGTCTACTGCATTCGCTGCTCCCAATGCGGTCTCCTCTACACTGGAGAGACCAAACGCAGACTGGGTGACCACTTTGCGGTACACCTTCGGTCTGTCCGCAAGCATGACCCAGACCTCCCTGTCACTTGCCATTTCAACACACCACCCTGGTCTCATGCTCACATGTCCGTCCTTGGCCTGCTGCAATATTCCAGTGAAGCTCAACGCAAACTGGAGGAACAGCACCTCATCTTCCAACTAGGCACTCTACAGCCTTCTGGATTTAACATTGAATTCAACAACTTCAGATCATGAGCTCTCTCCTCCATCCCCACCCCCTTTCTGATTCCCCTTTTTCCAATAATTTATATTTTTAAAATATATTTTTCTTTTCCCACCTATTTTTAAATCTATTGTTTTATTTCCACCTTTTAGCCCATTTCGATCCCTTCCCCCCCACCCCATCCCCACTAGGGCCATCTGCCACTTGTTTGTCCTGCTTTCTACCCCTAATGACCTCATTAGCACATTCCTTTGATAATATCATCACCATCAGCACCCCTTTGTCCTTTTGTCTATGACATCTTTGGCAATCTCTTCTTTGCCTCCGCCTATCACTGGCCCTCTATCCAGCTCTACCCGTCCCACCCCCCTAAACCAGCTGATATTTCACCACATTTCTATATTTCTTTAGTTCTGATGAAGAGTCATACGGACTCGAAACGTTAACTGTCTTCCTCTCCGCATGTGCTGTCAGGCCTGTTGAATTTTTCCAGCTATTTTTGTTTTTGTTTCAGATTTCCAGCATCCGCAGTATTTTGCTTTTAAAAACAGAAGATATATCCTTGGTTCTACAACTGGGCTTCATTGACATTGAATTTAAAGATGTTCTCCAAATTGACCTGGTACATGTTGCGGAACGCTAAAGCCAATGGCTATGAGAAAAAACAGTGAAATATTCTACGCTCTGGAAACTGTGGAAAACCATCATTGAAGGATGGTCTGATTCAATTCATTCTCCGTGTGCACATGAGACAATTTTGGCTGTATTGGGATGAGCCAGGCATCCCTTGTAATCGTTTTTAAAGGTCATCATACCAGAATCTTTGCAACCTGATATTCTTCAATAATTTCATCACTCACACATGGGCATAGATCAGGCGAGAAGACTTGCAAAAGAGGCAGTCTATTGGCTGGGTATGAACAGTGACATTGAAGTTGTCGCCAAGAAGTCTGAGGCATGTCAAGAGCACATGACAAGTCAGCAGAAAGCATAATTGATTCCACATTAACCTCCTACCCATCCTCGGTCCAAAATCACCTCTGACCTCTTTCACGTCCATGGCACTGAATTCACCATCATCAACTACTTTATCAAGTACCCCATTATTTGACAATTGCACAATACATCAAGTAGAACCGCCGCACACACTCTAAGTGCTATTTTCCATTTATTTGGTGTGCCTAGAGTGATCATTACGGATGACAGCCCACAACTTATTGATTAACTATTTCAGGATATGTCTGAAAAGTGGAATATCGATCACACTACTTCTTCTCCTCATTATCTTAGACCTAACAGCCTAGCTGAATGAATGATTCGCCTGGTGAAACCCCTAATTATCAAATGTAGACAGACCAAGCAAGACCTACACATTGCAATTTTGCATTTGAGAGCAACCTTTAAATGCAAGTATTACATGACCAGCAGAGCTCACACTTGGCAGACAAGTGTGCACCAATTTACCTACTCTTACCCATTCTACTCTCAGAAACTAAAGGGAAACTTTTAAAACTGCAAGAGAAGGTGAACAAGGTGCATGATAAAAATGCAAGTACAGAACTGTCAAGTTTACAGTTGGGACAACAAGTTCACATCCAGGATCCCACAGAAGGTACGTAACAACCAGCTGAGGTGACAAAGATTTGTTCGGAACCAAGGTCCTGTGATGCCATTACGCACGAAAGCATAATCGAAGACAAATCAGATCCATAGAGTCAAATTGCATCTAGGACAAAATGCCAACGCAACCAGGAGCAACATCCAGGAATGACAGCCCCAAAGATCACAGTGAGTAATTAAAGACACCTCCAGGCAAGGTTAACATTACAAGATATAATAACAGAAAAAGCTAGAAAAACTCAGCAGGTCTGGCAGCATCTGTGGAGAAAGAAACAGAGTTAACGTTTCGAGTCCGAATGACTGTTCTTCAGCGTTAAAGAGAAGTAGAAATGTGATGGATTTTATACTGTTTAAGAGTGGATGGAGCAGGTTGAGCAAAATAGAAGGTCAGGGATTGGTGGGAGCTAAGGAGAAATTTGACAAAGGTGTCATGGGCACAGGGCAAAGGGCATGTTAATGGCCGTGGTAAAGACTAAGGAAGATGCTAATAGTGGCATAAAGGTAAGATAGCAGAATGTGTGAACAGCAGAACAAGGGTCAGCACTCTGTGAAAGCACAACATTAAAACAAATGACAGATGGCCCTGTGGGGGGTGGGAGAGTGAGGTTGGGGAAAAATGATTCAAAAAATAAATAAAAATAACATAAATAATTGGATTTAAAAAAGGGGTAAAGATGGAGGAGCGTGGTCATGGTCTGAAGTTGCGGAATTCAATGTTAAATCCATATTTCAGATTTCCAGCATCCGCAGTATTTTACGTTTATAATATTACAAGACCTTGGCATACCAGCAAATTACCTCCACTCTTTGGAGACTCAAAGGGCAGAATTTTACGGTCACTTTGTAGCAGGGGCGAGGCTGTAAAATTTGGCAAGTCATTCAAAAGTCCATTGACTTTGGCAGGGCTGTAAAATCCGGCTGGTATAAAATTCTGCCCATAGGTTCACCAGTCTTATACATTTATGTAATGGTAACTGAACATGATCACATATTGTAAATAGTCATACTTCTTTGGAAAGGGGAACATATCTTTAAAAAGAAAGGGTGATGTTGTAATATGTCTTTAAGGGATTGCAGTATGATATCATTAGAAGGGATTTGTGTCATGTGATCCAGCCTCAGTTTCACTTTGGCCTGTGAGCAGGACACAGCCCACTCAGCTCTGCTGCTGATGTGTTCAAGCTTTCCATCTTTGTATATATGTTCTCATGTGTCTAGTTTAAATAAATGAACCCAGAACATGTTTGTTTGATGCCTTTATATTGTTATAAAAGCATGACAGCTGAGGTGTTTAAAATGGAATTTGTTTCCTCTGATGTGGGGCTTCCAGAACAAGGGGACATAACTTTAAAACTAAAGACAGGCAATTCAAGGGGGATGGAAATCTGGAACTTCCTCCCAAAAAAGCTGTTGAGGAAGGGAACATCAATTAAAGGTGATAAAACTGAGACTGATAGACTTTTGTTGGGTAAAGTTTTTAAGACTAATGGAAATAAGATGGGATGGAGTTAAGATACAGATTAGCCATGGTCTACATCTCAGCTACTCATCCTATTAATGGGTGCCTTATTGAAGACCAATATTGATTATCACAGTTTCTTTTAGAATACAATTTCTTCCCCCCCTGCCCTTTTTCCTCATTAAATCGCTTGATATATCTAACTGCTTAACATATTTATTTGTGTCCACTCATTCCTATATTTTTCCTCCGTCTCTCACTGGCAGACAGTGTCTGCCTACTCTGCGACCTTCAACTGACCACTAACGCATACAAAAGATCAGCCAAGAATTGCATACTCTGACTTTCATCCCATCTTAATGAGCAGCATATAGCGCAACTCAAAGAATCACATAGAATGGAGCAGACAAATAGGCCATTCAGCCCAGTTATGCTTCACATGAACCTCACCTCACCCCATTAGCATATCCTTCTATTCCTTTCTCTTTTATGCACTTACGCTTCCCTTTGAATGTTTATGCTATTCGCCTTGCGGTAGTGAGTACAACATTCTAATCATCCTTTGGGTAAAGATCTTTCTCAGCACCTACATCTGATGGTATGACTAAAACTGTGAACATAGCAAAATAAGAAATGCACAAGCAATGCCCCAACATTTCATGAAAAGCCACAAAGGCACATTAGGTTATATTTAAGAGACCCAGATAGGATTGGTCAAATTAATTCAACAATTTCCATAAGAATTACAAGCCTGAGCCATTTGTTGTTACCCATTAATATCATAACCATTATGGTCACTGGAGGCTGACAACACTGAAACATGTCTCATGTTCTTACATTTGGTGTCATGAGTTGTGTATGCCACTGAAATAATAACACAAGTTCATGGGCTAAATTATATGCCTGCCCACCCCCCAACCACTGCTGGGTGTATTTTTGGCAGGGGGGAAACAAAGTACAAGGGATGCCCAGCCCACCACCATACTGCCCACCCCCAACCTGTTCCCCATAATACGGTAGGTGGAAAGGCGCTGAAATCGTCAGCCCATCCACCATATTTAGATAAATAATGAAAGGTCAATTAGGCTTGGTAACAACCCAATTGACCAGAATAATACGCTGCCCTCGCCATAATATGGTTGGTGTGGGCAGGTGGTTGGGAGTGGACAGTACATTTTTTGATACCAGGTTGAAATGGGCAGGAAGGAAGGAAGTGGGGTGCAGGGGGAACAACATCATTCAGGGGGTCCCTTCTGTGCATTGGGGCACAATCTCCCACCTCCCCCAAGATATCACCAGCCCCCACCACACCTTTGTTTCTCACCACCTGCCCTCCAAAACCTGATCCCCCACCCCACTCTCTGGGCTCTCTTATCCCTCCATGATTCCGCAACCATCGCTGTTCTTCTTGTTCCTACTTGCGGTCCCGTAGCATCCACAGCTGAGTTCTGGCGTTGCCGGCAGCTATCAAGCATGGAACTTCCTTCCACTACGGGGTGCAAGTCCCACCCTCACCTAGTTTAGCCTGCTGGCAGCGTGTTGTGGCTAAGTGGTGAGCTTCTTTCCAGTGCATTGGTTGCCGGCCAACTTGACTTCTGGGGGGATAAGCAGTAACCCCCGCACTCTGTAAAATCCAGCCCTACAAGTGTTAAAGATCAGTGCAGTGAATGCCTCCTCGTTAGACCACCATTAAAGAAAGGACAAGCTTGCATTTATATCCCAAAACATCCTAAAACACTCCACCACCATTGCTTTCAAATTGTAGTCACTGTTATATAGCAAAACATCAACTGAATTTGTACATGGTACAATTCCATAAACAGTAACTAGATAAATGACTATGACCAGGATTTTCCGGTCCCACCCGTTGCAGGACCACCCAAAGTCAACGGACCTTTGGCTGGGTCGTCAAATTTTCCATCCCACCCACGATGATTCTCACCACAGGCAGGACCAGAAAACCCCGGCCTATGTTTTGTTTAGTTGGTTGAGGGAGGAATGTTGTCCAGGACGCCAAAAGAACCTCTTTCTCTTTTGCATTCCTCTGACCAAACGCACAGGGTCTCGGAATAATACCTCATCCAAAATATGGCATCTCTGATAATGCATCAGCCTCTTCAGTACAACAGTGAAGTATTGAGGGATGGAGATTGAATCACAGAGCCAAGCTGGCAGTAGGTAGGGTTTTGATGCAAGGATGATCATGTGCATGTACATGTACTCTTCCTTGTTGCCTAAGCTCCCAAATCAATGATACCACAACTTCATCACGGGAAGTGCCCCTCTGCACCATATTTGGTTTGTGCAGGCCAAGGACTACTGCTGAGGAGCAGTTAAGTTCAGTCTGCTTTAGAAGCTGGTTGTATTTGATTCATCTTAACTATGAGCAATAAAGGTGAAAGTGAAATACCAGCTGTTGATGGTAACTATTAATGGGGCTAATAAACTTCAAGTGTACTGCCTGCCTGAGAAGACATTAAAAACTTGATGGGTCTTCACAGCCCCTTGCACGTTTATCTTAGATTTAGATAGATGGAATACCCCTCTACCCATTATTGTTTTTTTAAAAAATCATCACAGAATCAAAAAGATGAATTTTTAGGTCCCTCCCCTGGCAGAACTGGACTGGCATTACCCCCAAAATTGTGGGCAAATTACTGCCCTCACTACCGTTGTTTCCTTATAACTCAGTCAGAGCTGCAAAGAAATTGCAGAGGCTCTGACCACTACTTCCAATCTTCAATGGATATGGAGTGGTGCCAGAGGACTGGAGGATTACAAATGTTACACTCCTGTTCAATAAACAGGGAGATAGATAGATTCAGCAACTACAGGCCACTCAGCCCAACATCCGTGATGGGGAAACTGTTAGACACAATGGGTAGGAATTTCCTGCCAGCTTTGAGACTCTGACATCAGGGCTAAATGGGGGTCCCAAGCTTGCACTTGGTGGGAGTAAGGCCACCCTGCGATCATACCGGACACTCATCATCTTATTAAGGCAGCGAGGCTGTCAATGTTGGCAGCCCAATCACAGGACCAGCAGTTCTGCAGCCTCAGCAGTCCCACTGGGCGAGGAGGATGCTGCAGAAACATATTGGAGACCTCAAGGACACCTCAACGTAGAGGCACCCCAGGAAGCCATAATTTTTATGAAGGATTCAAAGGGGTCATGCTGGTAGGTCCCTTGGAGACAAGGGGAAACCCCTCCTGTGGAAGCATTTGAGCCACGGGTGTGGGCTTTCCTACCGACAGCCACCTCTTGGGCCATGGAGCCCCCAACTCTGATGGTGCCTCAGCTTGCTGCACAGTAGCTGCCTCCATGGAGTGGGCAACTGTTAGGAGGGTGTTGGCTACAGAAAGGTATGTCTTAAAGAAGTCTTTGTTGTCTTCAGTAGGTTAACTGTAAGTCTTCATTAACAAGTAAAACTATTTACATATGTACAGTAAAGGGTACAAACTAGGAGCTATTGACATGCTTAGGCCTTTTGCCGTCTCTGCTCAACGCTACACCAGCCCCTGGGTCTGGACCATGTGTCTTCTTACATCACTGTGTGAGTAGCACTGTACTCAGTCCCACATTAACCCTGTATGTGCCAGGCGCTTATACTACACCCATCCCCCCTGCACCCCCCCCCCCCCCCCCCCCGCCCCCAAGTCTTTATCCAATGTATATGGAGTTACACTGATTTACTTCATGTCTTACATTGCTGCCACCATATTATTGCTCATACTACGTTATTGCTATTACTCTATTAGCACTGTTATAACATTCTAGGGGGAGGTGGTGGGGTAGTGGCATTGTCACTAGACTAGTAGCCAGCAACCCAGGGTTCAAATCCCACACATGGCAAAATCTAATGATAACCATGAAACCATTGTTGTAAAAGCCCATCTGGTTCACTAAAGTCCTTTAGGGAAGGAAATCTACTATCATTACCTGGCCTGTGACACCAGACCCACAGCAATGTGGATGACTCTTGAATGCCCTCTGAGCTAGGGCCATTAGGGATGGGCAATAAATGCTGGCCTAGCCAGCAATTCCCATGAAAGAATTTTTTTTAAATTCTCACTACCCCATCTCCCTCTTTAAGCCCTTGAATTTACAGGCTCAGAGGGTCTGGAGGCCTTAGACTATCCCATTTGCCATTCTGTCCTTTGTGGAGGTTGAGCTGGCATCTGGGTACGTTTTAATTCTGTTGGTCAGTTCGGCTGTTGTGTTGATCAGTGATCGCTGCTACTCCAAATCGTTTCTTGCAGGGCGGACGAACATTGTGCTCGGTCTCCATGTTGCTTCTTTTTTACCTTCTTTCTACATTAGGCCATCCCGATGCCCTCTGAAGCTGAGGAAGAGTGTTCCTGTGGCAAGAAAAAGGTTTAGCGGTACACGCACCTTTGCTTTTTGTTGTCAATGGAGAGAGACTGTTACCAGGTTGTAGCATCGCTTGTGGTCGTAGCATGCTGACTGGAAGCACAGTGATTGCTGTGTGGACCAGCTGTACCATCATCGTAGTAGGAGGTAGACGCTTCTCTGATTGCTGATCACTCTCTTCTACCTCTTCCACTGGAGATGTCGTGGTTATCTCGTGGACAGTAGGCTGCTCTGACCACTGGGGGTTTTCTGGGACCTGCAATGAGAATGGAAAAATCTGCTCCACAAAAAGAGAAGAGAGTTCAGAGCTGTCGTCTGAGTTTGAATACTCACTAGTGTTTGTGTACTTGGGACCACGCAATTCTGATTGGGTGAATGACAGTGGTATCTCAACATCCTCTGCCGTCTGGAGGAGATCCAGGGCTACGCAGGCACCCCTGCTCAGAAGAGAGAAAGGCTGGTTACGGATGACGTACATCAACTCAAAGATCTGTTTGCCGCCATACCTCAGTGGCTCCAGGATCATGCCAATAACTCAAAGTCAGATTCCTCCTGCCCTGTAAAGTGGAATGCCTGTTGTTAAAGCCAGAGGTCTTTGATCCATGGTTCCTTGTCTGACAGGACTGTCATGCTGGTTGGTACCTGAATCTAATTTTAAATTTGTTAGATGGCCATTGACAAAGATGGTCAGCATTCCAGAATGAGAAACAATCCTTGACCTCACCCAAGAAGCATTGGCTGTATGACTTCTGTGTTTTCGGTCTCGACCTCATTGATTACTTTTGGGCCTTCTGTGCGTTTCCGGGGTTTTGACTTGCACAGTTTGCCAAAGCATCCCATCCTGTTACAGTGGAAGCATTGAGCTGTGGGGCAGAATCATTCCAGGTTTTGCACAAAATGCATCAGTGGGTGGGGAAAAGGACTTTTACCCGCCAGCCGCAATGGTGGGTTTTCACACCCTATCTTCCCATTCCTGGTGCATCCCACCTCATTGATAATGCATTCCTAGAAAATACGCCAGATCACTGGCTGGGCAGCCTCTGATTCACCCGCCCGACGTCACCTCAGGCCTTCAGTAATCTCGGCACCATATTTAAAGGACACCCCTGCACAGAACTAGCTCTCTCGAAGGCATCGGAAGCTGCTGCAAAGTCATGGCTGCCAAAGGGAGGAAACGTGTTGCCCCAAAATTTTAGATGCCTCTCTCAGGCACCTACTGAATGCTGTGGAGGCCTGCCATGAAGTCCTTTACCACCGTTCTGGGCGAAGACCAGCAAGCAAGGTCACCAATCCAGCGTAGGACATGATGGCAGTGGTGGTTAGCGCCAACGCCCAGCAAAATAGGACAGCCACCCTGTGCTGAAAGAGGATGAATGGTCTCTTCTGTTCTGCCAGCATAAGTCACTCTTCTCATCACTCTCAATGCACACACTCACAAACCCATCACACATCCACAGAGCCCTCACTCACTGCCAGTTCACTCTCTCACACACACCATCATCTGCCCTCTGGATTGTGTCCTTATCCCATTCATAGCATCACTCACCACTCACACATCCCAGGCATCCTTCTCACCTGGCCTGGCAGACATCCTGCTTACACTCTCCCCATCTGTATTCATGCAGGACAAGCTGACACACAACAAAAGGGAGAGGTCACAGACTGGGGAAAGAATGCCCGACATCAAGCTCCTCACAGACTTTGAAAATAGGGTCATCCAGCTGGCCGGTGACAATCTGGACTATTCCTGTGCTGACGGTGGTGCTCTACCAAGTGAGGATCCAGAGTGCAACGTCCATCAGACAACCATGCTGTGAGTCAGTTCCCCTGTTCCGCAGTCCTGCCAAGCACAAATTATCTCTCCTTGCTTTCACAGGTACGTCTGGGAAACAGCCAAGGGCCGCCCACGACCCAAGTCCTCGACTCAAGCCCCAAAGACATCTCGGGACAAGAATCTGAGGACACCCTAATTGAAGTCCCATCACAGCACTCACCCACACCCTCCACCAGCGCAGAAACACACACCTCGGTGGGACTTAGTTCTAGAGTAGCCTTGGGGGTCACAATCTGGTGAGCACATTGCACTGTCTGATCCACAGCAGGTGGTGGCACTTGGATGACACCTCGAGGCCAGAAATTTGCTGAGTCCGAGTCAGAAGACGAGCCTCTGGACTCGGTCATGTCACAGTTGCTGGAGCTGCAAGCTCGGGAATATCAGGAAAGGATGTCCGCTGCACTCCTTGGATTGCAAGACACAATGGAGGAGTCCGTCCGCCTTCAGCCTAAGGTAATAGTACCAGCATGCCAATGCACCGAGGTCAACACTGGTAGGATGGTGGTCGCCGTGGAGACCTTGGTCCAGGACAATTGGTCCTGCACACTGCATGGGCTGAACTCCACCGCTGACGCCATAGTTGGTTTCCAACAGTGTCAATGTGAGAGGGGAGCGGGGCAACTCGATCACACTCCAGCTTCCCCTTCTCCTCAAAGAGTCAGGCAGAGGCCCTTGGGCACCTATAGGGAGGATGATCAGCAGGTGCACACCCCGGGGCCATCCACCCAGGTGACTCCAGGAGCGTCCGGCCCATCCGAATCCCTTCTTCTGTGACCCCAGCAGCTACAACCCCACAGGCTGAGGAGGGAGCCACTGCCACACAGCAGGACCCTGAAAGCAAACCGGGGCCGTCCAAGTCTCAGCCCTCCAGAGGACTCCCATCAAGGTTATCACAGACAGGGTGTAGCAGTCAGCAGGCTGCCTCCACTTCCGCTGTGGATGTCTGGGGAGCACCCGTCGACGTCATCCCCTTCGATGTCCTCATCTTTGGAGGAGACGTGCAGCTCCTCCATCTCCTCCTCAGGCAGTTCTTCCCCTGTTGCAGCATCAGGTTGTGTAACGTGCAGGAAGTGATGATGATGTGTGACACTTTCTAGAGGCTGTATTGCAGTGCTCCACCAGACCTGTTGAGGCACTGGAACCTCATTGTCAAAATGCCAATCGTTTACTCCACCAAAGTCTCGGTTGCAGCATGAGACTTGCTGTACCACCGCTCTGCTGCAGTCTGAGGCCGCCGCACAGGTGTCATCATCCATGTCCTCTATGAGTAGCCATTGTCCCTGAGGAGCCAACCCTGCAGCTTCTCTGGACCTTAGATGGTGTCAGGGATCTGAGACCTGCTAAGGATTTGGAGTCATGAACACTCCCTGGGAATCCTGTACAGAATGCAGGATGTGTTTGTGGTGTTCGCACACTAGCTGAATATTCAGTGAGTTGAAGTCCTTGTGGTTGACATAGTTGACTGATTGTTGCCACAGGGATCTCAGCGCCATGTGATTGCAGTTGTTAACACCCTGCAGCTGTGGAAAACCATAGATCTGTGCAAATTCCAGCACTCTTGCTTCTTGGCTTTCCTGATCCTGGGAAAAATGTGCAAAGTTCTGCACCTTCGCGAAGATGGCAGCCATGACCTCCTGGAAGCACCTGTGCATGGAGGCTTGCGAGATCCCAAAGAGCTCTGAAAGGAACCACTGGTGTAAAAATTGACTGCTGTAGTCACTTTCATGGCCACTGGCAGTGGATGCCCTCCATGTCCCCATGGCACTAAATCCTGCAGCAGGTGGTATATGTGACCGAGCAGTTCCCTAAACATGTGTAGTTTCCGGTGATACTGGTTCTCAATCATCTGCAGGAAGGACAGGCGCTGTCTATAGACCCTGGGTCTAGTGAGGTGCCTACAGGCGGCAGCTCACTGTGGACCTTCAGTTGCATGCACAGCAGGCTCTGCCATCCCTTCCTCCTGAGGGAGGTGCTCCTCTCTTTGTCAAGCCAGGCACTTCTGCCACTCTCTTTGTCTTCTCTGCTCTCTGTAAGCCATGAGACATACTGATAAATCACAGGCTCCATGATCCTGATGTCCTCCTCCTGCAGGATCAAAGAGAGAGATGCTTCGGGTAACATGTGTGTACTAAGAACCTCTCTTTGTTAAGTCTGAAGGCCCCTTCACTCATGCAGGGCAGTGCTGGCCACCACTTGGATGACCAGTGTGTAGTACGCTCATTGGCTATCCGAAATGCCACCCACCTCCGCCCCACTCCACTTAACCAATTGGCGGCGGCTTTGCCCACTGGACTACATGCTGTGCTCTCAGCTCAGGCGCAGGCATTCTCCTAACCCGCACTGCAAGGCTGCACTGCTAGCTTGAACCATGAAGGATACTGGTCCAAACCTTAAGAAAGACATTGCAAGGGGCTGTGAGCACCTCCACCAGTGACTGCGCCTGGCCACCTTTCGCAAGGGGATTCTACAACTTGCCCAGTCAACCAATTGCTCTGCTGCCCCCTAAAATGCACATTAATTTGCAGTCTGCGCCTGAGGGGTGAAAAGTTCTGGAGTATTTGGTGGCACTTCCATGTTTTTGCATTGCTTGAATGGGCAGAAAAGCTTCAGAGGCCCGACTCCAAACATGTCAATGGAGCTGCAGCTGAACAGTCTCAGCTGCGGAAGAATGCTCACTGTTGGCAAGTTTTTCCAAGTTTGTGGCCGCTTTCCTCACCCCCCACCTCCCCCCACCACCCCGGGCATGCGCTTGCGCATTCCCTTCAGTCTGTGCTGCCTTGCCCCTCACACCCCCACCCCGGCATGTGCTTAAGTATTTTCATCAGCCTATCTGTGCTGCCTTAAACCCCACCCCAGCCGAACTGACCGGCACTGGAGCCCTTGTCCCCGCACCGCTCTGAAAGCCAGCTGGGAAAAGGCGACTTGCCTGTGCCCCCCGCGAATGCATGGTGCCTCTTCCTTGATGTCCTACGGGCGATGCCTGTGAGCGCTGCACAAGGTTGTGTGCACTCGCCTCCGAGCTCCCCTCGATGTTCAGCTCGCCAGGTGTACAGCTTTTAAAGGCAGTTGTGAAGCACACACCGTTCTGAAGTGACACTGACGTGGGTGGTAAATTTGATGTGGGAGGATCATTGCGGTGAGCAGGGCTTATAATGAGATGCAATTATATTAAAATGACATTCCTGACGTGCGGCAGCAGGAAGCGTGGCTCCGTCATTGACGGGTGGAGAGGATGATTGCAAACTGGTTTCATGACGGCATAAAGCTGATTTTTTTAGGCCTTCTTGCCACATTGTCTGCCCCGGCCACCACACTGCTCCCCTGCCTGCCATGATGCCAAATGCCATTGGGGCCAGAAAATTCCACCCATACTTGCAGGACGCTGATCTCTCCTGTGAGGGCGTTTCGCACTGCAGCATTGACAATGTCACTCTGCCGGGCAGTTCGAGAATTCCTCTTCCTGAATTGTCCCTGTGTCTTTGTGGCCTGATAAACAGGACTGAGGGCTGGCTTCTGCTCCACGTTTTATTGTCTCCCCTCAGGATTGTCCTGTGCTGCTCACAGGCTTCAGACAGTCTAACTATCTGGATTGCCTTGTCCAGGGTTAAATCTTCATTCATTTGTTGGTTTGCAGGCTTTTTCTTTATGTCTGAAGCAATGATATGGGTCAGGAAGCTTTTCCCCAATTTTGTGACCATTCTGGGCCTGGGTTAATCCAAATTGAGTTAGAAGTTTTGAATTGTGATCCATGTTAAAAATGTTCCAATTGTATGTACAGCTTTAAGAGCTTACAGGCTTTCAAGATGGCATCATCGTTGACTCCGAGACAAAGGGATTTCCCATGTTTGCCGGCTTTTGGTGGGTTCCACAAAATGGCGATAGTGCGCTTCTTAAAGAGGACCCTTAGTAATGGCTGCCTGGATTGGCTCTGTGCCGACTTCTTTAGTTCCACAGTTTGCTACGACGAGTAAGGAGGTACTCGGATTTAAAGCTGTGCTTGTCGTTTTCCGAGCTGGACAACTGCAATGTTCCCGAGAGATTTAAATCATTAATTCTTTTTCTGATCTTACGAGTTTGGATGCCACATGTTGGGGCTCCGACTGGGGAATCAGATTTTCAGTGAAGGGCTTTCCTTCAACGGCATCTCTGACACTGAATTAGGGAAAAGGTTCTCAGGACTAACTGCAGCCTTGATCTTGAAAAGATTTAGCTCACCCTTGCAGGCTCTGTACTGTGAAGCTGGACTTTCAAGGGAGATTCAATAGAATCTTCTGCTGCGATAAAAATCTCTGCCTTCAGCTTCCAGGCTTTTTCCCTGGAGTGTTTTCTGGTGAATTTTCTCTGTGTCTTCAGATTCTGTTGGGAGCGTCTCTCAGATCAGAATTTTCATTGAAGTTTTTTCTTAGCCTTCCAGCATCTGGGCTTATTTCAGCATTTTGGCGAGGTTCAAGGTTTTTGATCCCCAGCTGCTACCATGTTAGTTGATTACAGAACAGTGTCTCTTCGTCTTCAGAGTCTGCTGTTTACTAACTGTATGTCTTTATTAATAAATAGAACTATTTACATGTGCAGTAAAGGGTGCAGGCTTAGGCTATTTCCATACTTAGGTCCTTTGCTGTCACTGCTCAACACCGCACTGATCCCTGGGTCTGGACCATGTGCCTTCTTACATCACTGTGTGTACAGTGCAGTACTGTACTCAGTCCCACATTAACCCTGTATGTGCTAGAGCCTTATGCTACAGCAGCCTCCACACATGGTGAGGTTCACTCTGTGGCCAGAAAAATGCCGGCATTGCAGCAAAATCCCCCCCCTAACACTTTGAACATGCAGATTGTCTGCTTGCCTCCATTCAGCAAGCAGCCAAGATGTTTCCCCAGCCAACTAGGGAACATCTCCAGCAGCAGGAATGCGCTGGAGAGCCATCCTGACAGAGAGATGGGTGGAAAGGGGGTAGATGGAAGGACAAAGGATTGCGGATTGCCCAAGGGTCGAATTTCATTTCCGAATTGGGAACGCAGACTTCCTACTCCACAAACCTGACTTGGGAGAGTCTTCCCTTGGGGAGCGGGGGGTGGGGTGGTGGCAATGGGGGACGTAGGGTGGGGTGGGGAGGGTGGGTGGTGTGCTAACTGGGGTTGGGCCCACTGACCCCAGAAGTAGTGAAGCTGCAGAGGCGGGCCCCACATGGGTTACGGGACTCGGTCAAGGTTAAAAGGCAGGCCGGTAAGCAGTCCTGACTGTTAGACAGGAAGTGGATGAGAGGTGTTGCTGTCACTTGTAGGAGACATCAACAGTCAGGTGAGTACAAGCTGTGACGTTTGTCCAACTGATTGCTCACACTGGGACAGATGGCCCATCTCGGCTTTACAAAGTAAAAATAGTCATTGCAATTGCCTATTCACATTATAATGAAGGAGGTCACTCTACGAAATTAAGGCTAGGAAAGCTTCACAAAACACATCCATGGAAATGGCAACATCTTGGTTCATCAACTGCTCCTAATATTCTGCATTGGCTCAGGTTACTATAATGCCTCAGAGGATGACTGATACACACCACATTTGCCACAACCATTTGTCCTTCCACCTACCCTCTTTCCACTCATCTCTCAAGGTGCAGACCTGCAATTGAACCTTGACCAGGTCCCTCACAGCTACACACTAGCATGGTACAACAGAGTAACTCAGAGGGAGCAGCCCGGCAGGGTAGTTTGTGATCGGGTTGAGTAGAAGATGCCATCTGGAAGTGACAGGAACCAAAGTCAGGCTACATTTATGCAGTCCCAATGCCACCCCATCACCCCCACAATATTAGTCATTGATGATGAAGAACATGGGTCATGTATGTAAGCAGACATTTATATGAGACCACTCATAGCTGGAAGTCTTACATGTGTTTTTTTAAAAAATATTTCTCATGCCTGAATGTATCAGTGAAGGACAAGTGGGAAGCATCAGCAGGGGCTGTACCCTACTTCAGCAGCCAGGACCTCCAGATCCTGGCGGAGGAGGTCTGGAGAAAGTGCACAATATTATATCCAAGTGGCCGCCGGTCCCACCTACAGCAACCAAGAGGGAATGGTAAGGGATAGCCTCCACTGTGCATGCAGCAGGGGACCATGGCAAATCACGGATCCAATGTAGGAAGAGGTTCCATGACTTGCTGTCCTCCAGCAAGGTGAGATGTGTGGCACAAGGACAAAGAGCTCCAAGTGATGGTTTACATTTGAATGCTGCACCTATGGTGGGAGACCTTGTGCACACATGTCCGATACTATGGATGCTTCTATGTCCAAGCTGCTCCTGTAGATGCACACAGTAGAGATGTGATTGTCCATTGTGATGCATTGACACATTCAAGAGAATTCGTCCTGGTGGCACTATATATTAGGCTAAAATTATTCTTAATGTTGTATTTGCAGGACAAGAGAGCCCAGGAAAGTGGCCAGGTTTGGGGGTAGGGCCATCAAGTTACAGGTGATGAGGAATGTGGAAGAGACAGCCATGGAGGCAGCTGGGCTGCCTGCCCAATTGGTTATCGGGGATAGAGAATAATCCATGGCAGGTGCTAAAGGCTGTGGTAAAGGTACTTTGGAACATGGTGGTAATGGTAGAGGTGATCTTGTTAGTTCACTGAGCAGAAGGGCACGTTGGGAAGAGAGAGGATGAGAAGGTTGGGTTGCATGATAAGGGCAGGGCAATGATTGTTAAAGGCAATGGCGTGTATCACACCATGCTCTCACAATGTGAAGGGCTATATCTTATTAACTCCGTTTGTGTCTCACACAGGTCCCAGAGCCACTAGCTCACCAGACACCCAACGCCCTCCACCCCTCCACCCCGGTGCCATCTCATCCCTTGGTCACCAGGAGGAGGAAGAGATGTCCTAGGAGGCAGCATCACATCTTACACATCCTACTATCCCACATTCCGTAACTCAGACCTCTCATCGGAGGGATGTAGTGCATGTTGAGTCGGTGGCATGGGGTGACTGGTACCACACCAGGGTGCAGAGGGAGGTGTCAGAGGCATGTGTGCACAGTCCCCATCAGAGGAGAGAGTAAAGTCACAATGACGCTCCAGTGGACAAGGACTTTTTGGGACACTGTATTTGGAACATTAGCAGCAGATGTGTGGACATCAGGCAGAGTTCCCTGAGGCATTGTGAGTGGAAGAGTCCAGCGTGGTGATGAGTTCCACCCTGTTTTGGGGGTTTGACCGCATGAGCTCCAACCATGAGAGAATGGCCAATCTCATGGAGCGACACACAGCATCTCTCGGAGTGCATGCAAGAGAAGCGTCACTGCCTGCAAAGGGTACAAGGTTCACTCAGTAGCCTGGAACAGTCCGCTCTGGGTATGAGCATTGATATCCATGGAATACATGAGGAGCTGCGTTCCCTGAGCAGGGCGTTCACACTGGTGGCACGGCGCTTGCTGGAATGGATGACGGCTGCACCCCAGCAGCCAGCCCCATATAACCCACCTGAAGGCCAACCTAGGGCTGCGGAGATTAGTGAGGAGGGTGAAGGTACTGTTAGCATCCCAGCACCGTCATCCCCTTCTTACTCCCCAGCCCCTCTGCCGGAGCTCTCGCCTGCTCTAAATATGTGACAGTGACAATGGCTGCCCCTGCAGAATTACAGCGGCTGTCGTCTGTAGTTAGTCTCCAACGGGTCCTTGCACGGTGAAGCCAGCCAGCCTGCTCCTCAGTGTCATATCACATGAGAGTTGAGCAGCCTGCCTCCACCTCCTCTGAGGCAACATGGAGGACGCTTGTAGGCGTGTTCACAAGCGCAGGTTTCTGTCTTGCCTCAATTATTAATGGGTTCACCATGGTGACATGTATCACAAATCAGCACTTTGTAAACACAAATCAGTATAGTCAAAAATGTTTCAGTCTGCCTTTTGTACACCAGTACCCTCAAAGAGATTGTTAACAGAATGAAGGCAGCCATTACTTAGTGGGGAGATGGTGGCATAATGGTAATATCAGTGGGCTAGTAATACAGCGGCCCAGGCTAATGCTCTGTGGACCTAGGTTCAAATCCTATCAATTTAAATTCAAATAATAAATCTAGAATTGAAAGCTAGTCTCAACTTTGGTGACCATGAAACTCTCATCGATTGTCATAAAAACCAATCTGGTTCAATAATGCCCTTTAGGGAAGGAAGTCTGCTGTCCTTATCTGGACTGGCCTACATATGACTCCATTAATGTGGTTGACTCTTAACTACCCTCTAAAATGGCTTAGCAAGCTATCCAGTTCAATGGCAATAAGGAATGGGCAACAAATATTGGCCTTACCTGTGATGCCCACAACTCATCAAAGAATAAAAAAAATTTACCAGTGAGGCTGAAGTCTCCATTCTGAAATTCATCTCTCCCTTATGCCATTAGGAGCAAAGGTGTGCCCACGCATGTCTGGCAGTGAAAGATCTTCAGATGAGATGGCAGTAGACAATGGGTTGAATATTGAGATGTTTGTTGCAGCATTTCTTGTCCATTAATGATTGTCTTTAAGGGAGGATCAATGATCAGACTCAAAGACCAGGTGCAGTTCAGGTATGAGTGCTAGAAGGCAGTCATCTGCATGTGAGTGTTACACAGTCACTCAAGTAGATTTTCCACATGTCAAGATGCCATTTATGCTCCAGGGAAGCATGTGCATATGGCCTCCCCACCTCATTGGAAGCCTTTTTCTTCCAGGTGGTAGAGGTTGTTGTTTCTAAGACAGCCGAGGCTTCTGGTATTGTTGCTTGTTATAGACATGGCACACTCTGGGGACTGGACGCTGCTGGCACATGGCTAATGTGGAAAGTAATTAAAGGAGTTGTTCTAACACACGTGTGGCCTCACCCTGCATAATATGCATTTGCTGCAGTCATGTTAACACATACAATCATATGTTTACGTACTGGGTGTAAACTCCTGCTTCCCACTGGCAGTCTCATCATGGTGTGCATAGTTGGAGTAGGCACAGGGTGGTGTCTTTGCTGGCTCATTTGCATCCACCAACAGATATGTGCAAAATCCAGGCTGTGAAGGACTTCTTTAGGTGTGTGTGTGTCTGTACTACTATGAGGCTAAGAGTTTTGCTGGTCATGGTTTCAGCTATGCTGATGGCACTAATGTGCTGTTGGTTCTCCCTCTTGTTGAGGTTGGGCATTTCCCTGAGGCTTCCATGTTAAAGGTTAATTATGTGGAAGATGCTCTGGCATTATTTGTGAGCTTTCAAGAGCCTAGGTGAATCTACTCTGGATTAGGAGGTTTCTGGCAATGACCCCGTCCTGCAAAGAATTAGCCCTGGCTACATTGGCCAGCCCCTCAGCTGGTCTGCCAGTGCTACCCTTCTCCTCCTCCACCTCCTTGTCAGATCCATGAGTTTGGACAGGGGTCTCCTCCTCCTCCTGTTTACTTTGGTGAGTTTTCTCTTTTTCTCTGAGTCTGCGTCTTTGACCTGTGCATCAGTGTATGTGGAAGGGTAGGAATCTGTGTCCGCAACCCTCTTCCCATCAGTAACTCGCATGAAGCCAATCCATTCCACAAGGATCTAAAACTCGAGAAGGCTAGTTGAAGATCCTCATTCTTTTTCAGGAATTCCTTCTACAGTTCTGATACCTTTGTCTGCTCCTCCATTACCCTGAGCAAACCTCGGTGAACTTATGTGAAAAAATCCAAATAATTCAATAAATCCTTGAAACTCTGTGGATCATTGTCTCATATCACAATATCAGGAATCTTATGGACTGGAAAAATATCTTTCAATGATGTTATCACTGCTTCTTCTGAGGTGTGACCATGTAACTGTTTCACTTCAGTCCACCTCTCAGATGAGTATATGTCACTTCCTTCTATGACATCACAGACTATTACAGGCATATGGGATACTTGCCTTTATTGGCCGAGGCATAGAATATAAGAGCAGGAGGTTAAGTTGGAGCTGTATAAAACGCTAGTTAGGCCACAGCTGGAGTACTGTATGCAGTTCTGGTTGCCACACTATAGGAAGGATGTGATTGCACTGGAAAGGGCGCAGAGGAGATTCACCAGGACTGTTGCCCAGGCTGGAGCGTTTCAGCTATAAAGAGAGACTGGATAGGCTAGGATTGTTTTCCTTAGAGCAGAAAAGGCTGAGGGGGGATCTGATAGAGGTGTACAAAATTATGAGGGGTATAGATAAGAGTCAATAGGAAGAAACTTTTCCTCTTAGCGGAGGTGTCAATAACCAGGGGGCATAGATTTAAGGTAAGGGACAAGAGGTTTAGACGGGATTTGAGGAAACCTTTTTTCACCCAGAGGGCGGTTGGAATCTGGAACACACTGTCTGAGGGGGTGGTAGAGGCAGAAACCCTCGCAACATTTAAGAAGTATTTAGATGAGCACTTGAAACACCAAAGCATACAGGTCTACGGGCCAAGTGCTGGAAAATGGGATTAGAATAGATAGGTGCTTGATGGCCATCACGGACACGATGGGCCAAAGGGCCTGTTTCTGTGCTGTATAACTCTATGACTATGACTCTATGACTCTATGAATCTTTACTCCATTATACTACTTCTCCTTAAATGTGTCAAGCCCACGAGTCTTGTTTCAGAAACCTGGGTGATGAAAATTGCTTCTAATAGAAGGCAGATGCATTTTTAAATGTGCCGCTGGCTCTGTGAAGCCATACATGTGCAAAGTACATGAACCTGTTCCCACCACCGCCACCCCACCCCCCCTCCCCCCACTGGTGAAAGTTGTGGGGTTCAGGGGTGGGACTTGCAGATTCCATGCTCCGGTGGCATTTTGGTCCTTGCATCCCCGTGAAGAAAATTCAGCCCCAAGTCTGCTACCACGGGGCTGGGAAAATTCAACTCAGTAATCCGGGACAAAATTAATTGAATTTAGGAGATTATCGGCTAAAAAATGATCGTCAGCACAGATTTATTAGAGGTGAAGTGTCTTTGACTAACTCAATTGAATTCTTTGATAAAGTAATGGAGAGGGTTGATGAGGGTAGTGCAATTGACTTGTGTCGTGATGTACCTTTAAGGGAGTGCATCTTAAACTGCTGTCCATCACTATCCACCTTGGGACAGGATGTGAGGTATAATTCCATGACTCTGTATGCAGAACACAGGAGCAGTCCTACTGGTCAGATGTGTCTACGTATAGCTTCCCAGTTATTCTTATGTGTGTATAGTCTTATCTTCAAATAAAGAACTCACGTATTGTTCTACCAATCCTTGTTGTATAATTGGTACATATGTGCTAAACAGAAGAACGCAACGACTTGCACATATGGGCTTTTAAAAGGTGTTTGACAAAGTCACACATAATAGATTTATTAGCAAAATCATAGGATTAAGGGGACAGTGGTTGCATGGATAAAAAATTAGCTAAGGGGCAAGAAACAGCAAGTAATGGTGAACAGTTGATTTTCAGACTGGAAGGAAATATACAGTGATGTTCCTCTGGGGTCGATATTAGGACCGTTGCTCTTTCTGATTCATATTAATGACCTGGACTTTGGTATACAAGGCAGGTGATGCAAAACTCAGAAACGTCATAAAGAATGAGGAAGATGGTAACAGACTTTAGAAAGACATAGACTGGTGAAATGGGTAGCTCTATGGTAGATGAAATTTTATGCAGGGAATTGGGTAGAGTGCTTGTTTGGAAGAATGAGTAGAGGCAAAATGAACTAAACTATACAATTTTAAAGGGGTGCAGGAACAGAGAGAGCTGTGAGTGCATATATACAAATCCTTAACGATGGCAAGGCAAATGGAAAATGTTGTTAACAATGCAGGGTCCTTGGCTTTCTAAATAAAGGAATAGAGTACAAAAGCAAGGAAATTATGCTAAATCTTTCTAAAATACTGGCTAGGCCACAGCTGGAGTATTGTGGGTGCCTCATTTAGAAATGATGTCAAGACCTTAGAGGGTACAGAAGAGATTTACTATGGTACCAGGGGTAAGGGATTACAGTTGTGTGGAGAGACTGGAGAAGCTGGAATTGTTCTCCTTAGAGTAGAGGGTTTAAGAGGAGATTTGATAAAGGCATTCAAAATCATCATCGATTTTGATTGAGTAAATAAGGAGAAGCTGCTTTCCTGTGGCAAGAGGATCAGTAACCAGAGGATTCAGATTTGATGTGATTGATAAAGAAATCTGAACCAACATAAGGAAATATTTTTTTTAACAAAGCCAGTTGTTGTGATCTGGAATGTGCTGCCTGATAAGGTGTTGAAAATCAATTCAATTGTAACTTTATAAAGAGAACTGGAAAAATACCTGAAGGGCAATAAATTATAAGGTGATGGGGAAAGAGCTGGGGAGTGACATTAATTTGATAGCTCTACCAAAGAGCTGGTACTGACACAATGAGTCGAATGGCCTCCTTTGTGCTGTGTAACAATCTGATTCCACACTATACAGAGATAGGCCAGCCTCAAGTCATAATCATCCATGATTCCATGAGCCTAAGGCAGGAGGTGAGCTGCTAATGGTGAGCAGTGAATAAGACAGGAGTGAGGAGCTGTGTCCACTCTTTGCCCAATCTCCTATCACCATCTTTGGGTTCATGTCTTTTGTGCAGCTGGCAGCCTCAGTGAGCTCAGTACTCCATTAGTCTCTATATCAGTTTGGGTTATTAGCTCGCTCACACTGCTCGCAGCAATAGTCTTGCCTTCCGTGAAAATTAGATGACTACAGAAACCCCCAATGGCACAGTTTTAGTCTGGCACATATACTGCAAGGTGCAGACCCATTTAGTGCTGAGTGAGTCAATCTCATTCAGGGCTGGCATGGGGTGGGTAAGGAGAATCTACCACACCTGTACAATGCCCAATGACATGAAGGTCAGTCTCAGATTAAGCTTAGCCGTAATGCCCCACAAAGTTAAATAGCCTGTCGATATCCAGAAGGGCACAGATTTAAAATAATTGGCAAAAGTATCAGACTGGAGGCGAGAACTATATTTTACTCAGCAAGTTAGGATCTGGAATGCACTGGCTGAAAGGGTGATGGAAGTAGATGCAATAGTAATGTTCAAAAGGGAATAGGAAAATTATTTAAAAAGAAAAATGTTGCAGAGCTATGGGGAAAGAACAGGGAGATGTGGGACTAACTGGCTCGCTCTCTCAAATGGCTGACACAGGGTAAAATTGTCCCCATTGCCTCCTGCTGTGCAGTACGGTTCCATATTCTATGAAACCTTTTGTGATTGTTATGCCACTTACTCAGACTAAATAATAGCACACTGCCTTTGGGAGGGTGGACAAAGTATCACAGGATTGATATTTCTGAATTCCCTAAAGGCTTCAATTCAGTTCCGGTTCCCTCTCCCAATTCATTCCAATGCCCTCTGTGGTTTAAGCTACTCATTTGCTTGAGAAAAATGTGTCTTTATATTTACACTAATAGTGTAGTTTAAAACACCTTAAAGACATTTATATTGGCTAGGCATTGGCAGTTAGTGAAATGAGGTGTTAAACTAACCATTTTAGATGAACAAACAACAGATTAGTGTTTGTATGAAATGGAATGGGGCATTAATCTACCATTTAAATGTGCATTCTGTGTACTGACTGCAAAGCTACATACTGAAATGAAAATTACTCGCATTGTTATAAAACTAACAGAACAAAATCCATTTAAATAAACAAGTCGATTCGAGCTGTAAGACACGTACAATTGAAAAATGCCTTTATGTCCTCTACTTTAAGTTGGGAAATTTAGATATGGGCAGGGGTTCACTATACAGACACCACCAGAAATGAGAAGATGGGTAAATTGAGAGGCAGTGGTTTGTGCTACGAAGTTTGGGCTTTAAAAGGATGCCAATTGAGGGGATGACCAAGAGGGTTATAGAAAAGAATGTGGAGACCTGGACACGGTACAGTCTCAATGGAAGCAAATGTAAGATAGAGTTAGGGTTGTTGTACTAAAGACCTGACTGACCAACCTGTGCATGCTGCTGAACAGTCCTTTTCAATCCCTTGACAATGCCAGATGAAGGTAGAATTGTGTGTGTGAAGCTTAGTAGGAATGAGAGGCTACAATTCAGAGGAAGAATAACCAGAGTTTTTCAATATAATGGGAAGAACCAAGAAGGGTTGCAATTTCTAACACCATTTCTAAATATGCAGATGACATAAAATTATTAGGTGGGACAGGAAGATGTTTCCTCTGGCTGGGGTTGGGGGGACAGGGTCCAGGACCAGCAGACACAGCCTCAGAATAAGGGGCTGGCCATTTAGGGGTCCTTGCCTCCCACCCACCATCCTTTGCCCTTACTCTTTCCATGCCAAATCACCTTGTGTCCACCATGGGAAAACCTCAGGAGCTATAATGACATAGAATAAAGTTATGTATCTATTGATGACATCACTATTTTAAACAAAAGAACATTTGCATTGATAAAAAAACATTCAATAGATCGAAATTCCTTCAACTAATCTCTTATGAAAACAAACATTTTTATTCTGAGTAACAGGAAACAAAGAGTGGTGGTTAATGGATGTTTTTCAGATTGGAGGAAGGTTTGTAGGGTAATTCCCCAGGGCTCAGTGTTGGGACCCTTGTTCTTCATGATATTTATTAATGACCTAGGCTGTGGTGTTCGGGGCACGACTTCAAATTTTAAAGATTACATGAAGATTGGAAACGTTGTCAACAAAAGGACATAGACATGTTGGTGGATTGGGCAGACAAGTGGCAAATGAAGTTCAATACAGAGAAGTGTGCGGTGATTCAGTTTGGCATGAAGAATATGGAGATACAGTACAAAATAATGGGAAAGAACTCAAAAAGGGGTGCAGGAACAGAGGGACCTCGGTGTATAGGTACATAGGTCATTGAAGATGGCAGGGCATGTTGATAGAGCAGTTAATAAAGCATATAGTATCTTAGGCTTTATTAATAGGAGCATTGAGTACAATAGTAAAGAGGTTATGTTGAACTTGTGTAAGACAGTGGTTAGGCCTCATCTGAAGTGCTGCGTCCAGTTCTGGGCACCATACTTGAGGAAAGATGTGAAGGCATTGGAGAGAGTACAGAGGAGATTCAGAAGAATGATTCCAGGAATGAAGAACTGTATATATGAGGTTAGATTGGAGAGATTGGTACTGTTTTCCTTGGAGAAAATAAGGCTGAGATAGAGGTATTCAAGATCCTGAGGGGTATGGACAGGATAAGTAGGGGAAACTGTTCCCACTCAAGGGAGCATCAAGAGCTAGAGGGCATGGATTCAAAATAATTGGCAAAAGGAGTAAAAATGATGTGAGGAAAAATTGTTTCACCCAGAGGGTGATTGGAGCCTGGAATGAAATTCCTGAAAGGGTGGTGGAAGCAGGTTCAATCAAGGCATTCAAAAGGAAATTGGATTGCTATCTGAAAAGAAAGAATGTGCAAGGTTACGGGGATAAGACAGGGGAGTGGGACTGGGTAGAATGCACTTTCAGAGAGCCAGTGCAGGTTTGATGGGCTGAATGGTCTCCTTCTGCACTGGGAAAATCCTATGTAGAGCAGGCCAGAGGCAAGGTACCATATAACATGTCCAGTCCAGATGAAAATGAGTGAGGACTGGAAGGGCCAATAGCTAAATTTTTAAGAAATAGAAATAAGAAACTAATAGAGAAAATGAGAAAGAAAGGATGGGATCCCGAGGAACCCCGTAGAAGCAGAAGGGGTGGTGGGGTGCTCAGGACAAGGATAAGGAAGAGAAAGGTATGATTATGGTTATCAGTAGCTACTTAGGGATCAGTAAACATGTAAAAAAATCAGATTGAATAAAACCAAAATAAAGTAAGTGTGACACAGGGCACCAGGACTGAGAGTTACATGCCAGACAATAATGACAATGCTGACTGGGGAGGACTGGGGAAAGAGGCTGCCAAATATGACAGCCAGGAGAATGACTGGGACTGAGAGCAGCCACCGAAGTATAATGCTGTGGCTCCCTCAGCTCTGCCTGAGACAGGGGCAAAAGAGTCAGTGGCCATAGCCCCCATTGTACATGAACAAGGGCAGGATGGTCTGGGAAACACATAAACAACATAAAATATGGGCCTTTTACCCCAGCCAAGGGACAAATGATGACTAGGGACCTACCAAACCCAAAAAAAACCATGCAAATACTCATTTCTGAAACAAGTTGGAGAAAATGATTGATATCCACTCATTCCACCATAAGGCCATACATGTCCTAGTAAGAAACAAGGTGCCCCACCAGATTTGTCTGCAAATGAATCATATAGTTCCCAATGGGAGGTGGATGAGCACCTCGGGTTTAACGGAAGTGGATAGATACAATTGATTCAAGAGACTGGTCAAGGAAGGGTTGGGAAGTGCCAGATCTAATTGGTCAGCAGTCATAGGCATGACACAAAACAAAGGCAAAGGTCCCTATAAATATGCTGAAAAAATACACTGCCCATAAGATAAACATTTTACAAACAAATGATGTTAATTTAAAATGCTGTGAGTTTCTGGTTCAGAAAATAATTTAATAAAGCAAATTATGAAGATAAGCCTGAAGTTTTGAAGTCTGGCAGGAATCCAATTTGAACTTTTCAAAACATGAGGTAAGGAAAGATGCTAAAATTCAAATTACATTCATGTCAATTCATTGCTAAAGCAGGGTGTTGTTCGGGAACATCAAAGACTTTAAAAATAATCTCTGGAAAGCCATCCGCTGCTGTTACCAGAATGCCCCGGTGTGTAGCCGCATTCGATTAGACTACCTGGTCTACAAAGATTAGTGAACCCGTAATGATGATCGGGGGGTCATCTTACATACCAGACATACATTGGTGGAACTGTTAAACACTGGTAGATGAAAGACAGTCTCAAATAGCTGGAGAGCTACATGGGAAGCAGTGTTGCTGCCAAGGGATAAGTCAGTACAAATAGAGACATAGGTCCCAATCCCGCGGAAGGTATTATGGACATAGGGCAGGCACATGAATGCGAGGAAACTATTGTCTCAGAGGACCCCAGTGGGGTCCATGAGGAGCCACTCGAAGATGCAGACCCCTCCCTGTTTGTAGATGGGTCACAAAAGTATGTGAATGGGGCCCCTAGCACAGGATGGACAGTAGTAGACAGTAGGGGTGCCATTGTTGCTAAAGGAAGTCTCGCAGGAGAACTCTGTGCACAGGTTGCCGAACTTACGGCCCTCATTGAAGCCCTTAAGCTAACCAAAGGCCGCACCACGAGTATCTACCCCGACAGCAAGTACGCTTTCGGGGTCGTCCATGACTACATGACTGCTTGGAGTAGGCAAGGATCTGTGACCTCTAGTGGGGGACATATACAGCATGAAGAAGTAGTGAAAGAATGGGTAGAAGTGGCACAATTACCCTGACAAGCCACAAGTGATAAAAACTAAGTCACACCAGAAGGTTCAGGACCCTATCCAGGAGGGAAATCTGTTGGCAGATGAAGCAGCAAAGTAAGCGGCAGAAGCAGGGACCCTGGAGCCAGTGGCAGCCTGTGCTACTGGCCCAGAGGGTGTAAATAAGTAGAAAATACATGACAAGGTGCCTGAAACTGAAAAGGAAGAGTGGGAAAAAGGGGGAGCGAGTAAAGGTGAGTATAGAATTTGAAGGAAGGATAGGCGAGTACTGGCCCCAGAATGTATGAGACAAAACCTGCCCAAGATCTATCATGGAAATCAACATTCTGGGAGGAAAACAAAGCTTGGGAATCTTCAGCGGTGTTGATGGTGGCCGGGAATGGGAAGGGATGTGGCAAAGCATTGTCCGCGATGTGTCACCTGTGCCCAGTTTAATGCTGGTACAGCTGCAAAATTCAAAATGGCTCATCAGCCCATCAGCGGCAGGAGCGAGAGCGGCCCTTGGTGAAAACAGCATGGAGAGAGAGAGTGAATAAAGAACGGGGGAGAGAGATAGAGGCCCCACTATCAGTGGCAGGAGCGAGAGCGGCCCTGGGTGATAACAGCACGGAGAGAGAGAGTGAATAAAGAGCGGGGGAGAGAGATAGAGGCCCCACTATCAGTGGCAGGAGCGAGAGCGGCCCTGGGTGATAACAGCATGGGGAAGAGCGTGAATAAAGAGCGGGGGAAAGAGATAGTGGCCCCAGTATCAGCAGCAGGAGCGAGAGCAGCCCTGGGTGATAACAGTGCAGAGAGAGTGAATAAAGAGCAAGGGAGAGAGATAGAGGCCCCAGTATCAGCAGCAGGAGCGAGAGTGACCCTGGGTGATAACAGTGCGGAGAGAGAGTGAATAAAGAGCGGGGGGTGGGGGTGGGGGGAGAGAGAGTGGTGCCCAAACAGCGATTCAAACCAACACTGAAGAAACAAAGAGTGACGTCACAGGAGAGCAGGCAAATGATTGGCTGGTGAGTATTTCAGCCTTTAGCTTTGTTTTTAGATTTAAATTAGCAGCTGGGTTACTATCACTTGTTGCTTATTATTAAATTAGTAACTTAAGGATTGGGAAAATTAAGTAAATAATGAAGGTAAAACAACAAAACAGAGCACTTTAAAGCGACATTACAGAAAATAAGAGTCTCACTATTTGTTTTTTTAAGAAAAACTAAATAATTTTCTACTTGGCTTAAATTTAAGGAAATGGTCTTTTAATTAAAAACAAACAAAAAGAATGGCAAGGGAGCTCAGCAAGGGAGTTCTGTTGAAGAGTTATACGGACTCGAAACGTTAACTGTGTTCCTCGCTGCAGATGCTGTCAGACCTGCTGAGTTATTCCAGGTATTTTTATTTTTGTTTTGGATTTCCAGCATCCGCAGTTTTTTGCTTTTATCTGGGGAGCTCAGTCCTGTGTGTTGTGCGGCCTGCAGCATGTGGGAATTGTTAGACACTCCTTGCAGTTTGAGTGACCAAAGGAAGTGCCACCGGCTGGACCAGCTTCAGCAACGGGGTTTGGAGCTTGAGCGTCAGCTGGAGACACAGCGGAACATCCGCGAGGCTGAGGGTTACATGGATAGCACGTTTTTAGATGTGGTCACTCCGCAGCTTAAGGAAGTGCAGTCAGAGAGGGAATGGGTGACCACCAGTCAGAAGAAGGGAGGCATCAAGGCAGTCAGGAAGGCCCCAGAGTGCATCTCACTCAAGAACTGTTTTTCTGTGTTGGAAAATGATGAGCGTGAAGGTTCCTCTGGAGAGTGCAGCCAGAGCCAAGTTCATGGCACTGTGGGTGGCTCAGCTGCACAAGGGGGGAGGATTAAGAGTGCAAGAGCAATGGTAGTATGAGACTCAATGCTGAGGGATGCAGACAGGCACTTCTGCGGCCATAGACTTGACTCCAGGATGGTGTGTTGCCTCCCTGGTGCCAGGCTCAAGGATGTCATAGAATGGCTGCAGGGAATTCTGAAGGGGGATCGCGAACACTAAGAGGTCGTAGTTCACATTGGTACCAATGACATAGATAGGTAGATGGATGAGGTCCTGCAACAAGAATTTAGAGAGCTAGGTAGCAGATTAAAAAGCAGGACCTCAAAGGTTGTAATCTCTATATTACTCCCTGTGCCACATGCTAGTGAGTATAGGAATAGGAGGACAGAGAGGATGAATGCGTGGCTGAAGAAATGATGCAGGGGCGAAGGCTTTAGTTTCCTGAATCACTGGGTCTGTTTCTGCCGAAGGTGGGGCCTGTACAAGTCGGACAGGTTGCACTTGAACCGGAAAGATACCAACATCCTTGTGGGGAGCTTTGCTAATGTTGTTGTGGGAGGTTTAAACTAATTTGGCAGGGGGATAGGATACAGAGTGGAGGTACAGTACGGGGTGATGCACAGCCAAATATAGAAGAGAAACTAAGTCAGTCTGGAAGGCAGAGCAAATATAGAATTGTTAAGGCACAAGGGAATAATGCAAGGCTGGACTGCATCTATTTTAACGCAAGGACTCTTACAAGCAAGGCAGATGAATTGAGGGCATTGACTAACACATGGGAATATGATATTGTTACTATCACAGAGACATGGTTGAGGGAAGGGCAGGACTGGCAGCTCAATATTCCAGGGTATAGAATCTTCAGGTGTAACAGGGTGGGGTGTAAAAGAGGAGGTGGCATTACACTATTGATCAAGGAGTAAATTATGCAGTAAGGAAGAATGGTATCCTAGAAGGTTCCTCAAAGGAGGCCATTTGGGTAGAACTTAAAAACAAAAAGGAGGCAATCACTTTGCTGGGAGTGTACTATAGGCCTCCAAACAGTCAGGGGGAGGTAGAGGAGCAGATATGTAGGCAAATCTCAGGGAAGTGTAAAAATTATCAGGCAATAATAGTAGGGGATTTCAACTTCCCCAATAGCAACTGGGATAGTCTTAGTGTGAAAGATTTAGAGGGGGCAGAATTCTTAAAGTACATCCAGGAGAGCTTTTTGAGCCAGCATGTATCAAGTCCTGCAAGAAAAGAGGCGGTACTGGACCTAATCTTAGAGAATGAAGCCGGGCAAGTGGTAGAAGTGTCAGTGGGAGAGCATTTCAGGTATTGTGACCATAACTCTGTAAGATTTAAGATAGTTATGGAAAAGGACAGAGATGGACCAGAAATAAAGGTCCTGAATTGGGTGATGGCCGATTTCAGCATGATAAGACAGGATCTGGCCAAAGTGGACTGGAAGCAGCTATTTGTAGGAAAGTCTGCATCAGACCAGTGGGAGTCATTCAAAAAGGAACTAGTGAGAGTTCAGGACTAACATGTTCCCGTAAAGGTGAAGGGTAGGACCAACAAGCCCAGGGAACCCTGGATGTCAAGGGACATAGAGGATTGGATAAGAAAAAAAAGAAGGCTTATGGCAGATAGAGAACAGCAGAAGCCCTTGAGGAGGATTGAAAGTGTAGAGGGGTACTTAAAAAAGTATTAGGAGAGCGAAGAGGGGGGTATGATAAAACACGGGCGGACAAGATAAAGGAAAATCCCAAGGCACTTTATAAATACATTAAGGGCAAGAGGATAACCAGGGAAAGAGAAGGGCCCATTAGGGACCAAAGTGGCAATCTGTGCGTGGAGCCAGAGGACGTAGGTGAGGTTTTAAATGATTACTTTTCATCTGTGTTCACTATGGAGAAGAATGATGTAGGTGTAGAAATCATGGAGGGGGACTGTGATATACTTGAATAAATTAGCATTGAAAGGGAGGAGGTATTAAGTTTTAGCAGGCTTAAAAGTGGATAAATGCCCAGGCCCAGGTGAGATGTATCCCAGGTGATATGTGTGGCAAAGGAGGAGATTGCAGGGGCTTTGAAACTAATTTTCAAATCCTCTCTGGCCACAGGAGAGCTACCAGAGGATTGGAGGACAGTGAATGTGGTACCATTATTCAAGAAGGGTAGTAGGGATAAGCCAGGTAACTACAGGCCAGTGAGTCTAACATCAGTGGTAAGGAAACTATTGGAAAAAATTCTGAGGGACAGGATTAATCTTCACTTGGAGATGCAGGGATTAATCAGAGATAGTCAGCATAACTTTGTCAGGGAGGAATCATGCCTAATAAATTTGTTTGAATTTTTTGAGGAGGTGACTAGCTGTGTAGATGAGGGTAGTGCAGCTGATGTAGTCTACATGGACTTCAGTAAGATTTTTGACAAGGTCTCGCATGGGAGAATGGTCAAGAAGGTAAGAGCCCGTGGGATGCAGGGCAATTTGGCAAATTGGATCCAAAATTGGCTTAGCGGCAGGAGGCAGAGGGTGATGGTCGAAGGTTGTTTTTGCATTTGGAAGCCTGTGACGAGTGGTGTACCACAGGGATAGGTGCCGGGACCCTTGCTGTTTGTACAGTACATTAATGATTTAGTCATGAATATGGGAGGTATGATCAGTAAGTTTGCAGGTGACACGAAAATTGGTGGTGTCGTAAATAGTAAGAAGGAAAGCCTTAGATTACAGGACGATATAGATGGGCTGGTAAGATGGGTAGAGCAGTGGCAAATGGAATTTAATCCTGAGAAGTGTGAGGTGATGCATGTTGGGAGGACTAACACAGCAAGGGAATACACAATGAATGGTAGAACCCTAGGAAGTACAGAGGATCGGAGGGACCTTGGTGTACATGTCCATAGATCCCTGAAGGGAGCAGCACAGGTAGATAAAGTGGTTAAAAAGGCATATGGGATACTTGCCTTTATTAGCTGAGGCATAGAATATAAGAGCAGGAGGTTATGTTGGAGCTCTATAAAACATTAGTTAGGCCACTGGAGTACTGTGTGCAGTTCTGGTCGCCACACTATAGGAACGATGTGATTGCACTGGACAGGGTGCAGAGGAGATTCACCAGGACGTTGCCTGGGCTGGAACATTTCAGCTATGAAGAGAGACTGGATAGGCTAGGGTTGTTTTCCTTAGAGCAAAGAAGGCTGAGGGGGGACCTGATAGAGGTATACAAAATTATGAGGGGCATAGATAGAGTAGATAAGAAGAAACTTTTCCTCTTAGTGGAGGTGTCAATAACCAGGGGACATAGATTTAAGGTAAGGGGCAGGAGCTTTAGAGGGGATTTGAGGGAAAACTTTTCACCCAGGGGGTGGTTGGAATCTGGAACACACTGCCTGAGGGGGTGTTAGAGGCAGGAACCCTCAACATTTAAGAAGTATTTAGATGAACACTTGAAACACCATAGCATTCAGGGCTATGGGCCAAGTGCTGGAAAATGGGATTAGAATAGATAGGTGCTTGATGGCCGGCACGGACACGATGGGCCGAAGGGCCTGTTTCTGCGCTGTATAACTCTATGACCCAAAGGCCTTGGGAACACATCCAGAGAGACCATTGTCCCCAGCCAAGGCAGGATGTACTGCTTAGTTGTAATAGACCAGTACACCCAATGGGGAGAAGCATTCACGATGAGAGATTGTTCCGCTAATACTGTAGCACGAATTTTTGCTGAAGAAATTATACCCCGATGGGGAATACTCCTGCATTTAGACTCAGATCAGGGATCTGAGGTAAAATAATTAAAAGGCATGTACCCTGTTGGGAGTTGAGCAAAAGGTCCATATACATACCGCTCACAGAGCTCGGGTGTGGCGGAAAGAATGAATGAAAGCATCACTTTCCAAGGGCATTGCTGAGACCAGCAAGGGCTGAGCCGATCTACTGACCATTATCCTTATGAGACTGTGGGTGGCTCCTAACCAAGTGACCAGACCAACCCCATTCGAACTAATCACCGGACGAGCCATGAGGCTTCCCATGGGCACTATGAGAACATAGGGTCAGCTCAGGAAAGAGTTAAACCATTCATCAAATAGTTGTATAAGCAATTGCATGACCCGAGGCAGGAGGTTAGGGACCAGCAGGCTATCAGGGATATGGAAATGGATACGGCAGGAGAAAAGGAAAGTTTGCCAGAAGTAGGGGATCAGGTGATGGTAGGGCCCTGCCCGCAGAACGAGGCTTAGCACCCCGCTGGCAACGACATGATTGGGAAAGGCTGGTGGAGACACTGGACACAGGTTAAGAAATATGGAAGCACAAGGAATAATAAGGACTAACCGGTGACGACCGGTGTCCGTTATGCTCTCTCTCACACTGACATGAACACAGTGATATTGCTAATATCTTTGATGACCTCATTTAGCCTCATTATAGAAGGAACCAAGGCAGTCGGCCAAGGGACCCAGCCAGGCCTGTTTTACAAGAGCTCAAGTGATGCCAACTGTGATCAGGAGCACTTAAATATCATTGTTAACAATGAGTATGACTAAGATGTATCCCAGGATACTTAGGAGTGGAACAATGGTGCCACGAGACGTACCCTTGGAATCTCCTGAGTAAACAAGATGAAGAAAAAGAGACATGCCAGACTGTCCCTGACAATGCGTCAAATGTCGGGATAAAGGTTTTGATGTTGTATGTGTACCAAATGTATTGACTGACAGCACCACCTCAGGCCCCCCAAACATAAACCTAAAGGGCTGGGGAATGTGTCCCGGGAACGGTACGAGGGTGTGTGGCAGGTGGAGGGTGTGCCCGAGGGATCGGCCCACAACCACGCCCACACCCACACCATTAACCAGGTGTCGGCACCCCTACACCAGACCTCCACACGCGCAGGCAGGGACAGGGTGTACACAGCCTATGACATATGGTGGGAGAAGTCCGGCACAATCTGGCCCAACTCCACAGTGGAGATGTGCCCGACTGGATCACGGATGATATATTACGGACCCAGATGCCAAAAGGTGGAAATTATGCATCCTGAGATGACGGGCATGAGCATACTCAACAACCAACTTGCCACATACTTGCGGTTAGTAGGAATAGGCCTGGACATACAATTTACAGGAAGGGGGATCCAAACCCCGCTACGAGATGGAAAATATCGGGATCACAAAAGATGGCCATTGGCTAAAGTACTACCCCTTATTTAAATATGCAACCCAGGGGCAGCCCTCCTTACAGGAATCTCACTGGTTGGGTGTAGGGACATGGGGAACAATGTTGTCTGCCACATCCCATAGGGATAGGAACGAGAGCTACATACAGCTTTAACACCACCCCGAACTGTACCCTTGAAATTTCTAGCACCCGCCATGAACCAATGCAAATGGAATACTGTGGGGAAGGGGAATACTGCATGACCACCAACGAGCTTCAACACCAGTACGGTAACACCCACTGCCCAGTAATCAACTCAGGTTTCTGCTTCCACCCGTAGGCCCCAACAACAATCGGACATTCGGCAATAACTCACATCCAGCCTCCTTGTAAGGAGCGGGTAAATATAACCGATAATTTAGTGGAGGACTTACTGAGGTACCTGCTTCCCAAGGAATTCTGAAGCTGCCGGAATATCTACCGGAGTTGCGGAAAGAGGCCCGGGCAGCAATGAAGCAGTATCACAGGATCCAACAGGAAGTCAAGCAACTGGAAAAGGATGTGAAAACTGAAATGAAGGGCATACCATGGTGGCAGGCAATTGGGACTGGGATATTTAGGTGGATATTCATCCTTGGATCAGAATTACCTCTCATATTCTGGTGGTGGTACAACTGCTAATTGCTATTGGCCTTATGATCGAATGCGGTACCTGGTGCCAGCGATGCTGGAAACGAGGCATTGCTAAAATAATGACCAAAGCACTGCACAAGCCTGGGGAGAAACAGAGTATACTCGATGTAGTTTAGAAAATACGACTCTAACCGCCTGCCTGTCAGCAGTGATGGGGCAAGGAGCACGGGCTAGTTTAGGGTTAGTTGTCCATCATGGGGTTTAGTAGCCAAGGGCCAAAAGCGGGGACTGAAGAGACATATCAGGATGCATCATGGGATTACCCAGGCTTGGTCATGTTGTGGATATAAGTTTTAAAAACGTCTGCAGTTAACAGAAAACTAGAATGAATATGACCTTGGATGATTAGCCTGTGGGTCAGTCCATGATAAGGCTAATGAATGTGACCTCTAGGTCAAGATAAAATAAGCTGATGAATGGCCTATGAATTATACTGTAATAAACTGATAGCTTGACCTCAGGGTCGAGATATGCATATGACTTGGCACAGCAGCAAAATATCAAGATAGATAAGCAAAGCTTATGTTTGGAATGAACTGTGAACATTGTTTGTATTAAAGGTCATTCCATGATGGTTCTACAAATTCTTCCAGAACTGTGGAGGTGATGAACAGGTCATTCCATGTTTATGTTGTAAATTCATTTGTAATTAAGGATGTTCCAATTAAATGTACAAGATAAGGACATTGTGAGTTAATAATGAGTTATCCCAAAGATGGTATATATAACCGACAGAAACTGTGTGACTTCTAATTGCCTTTTATAGCATTCCAAAAGAGCATTTCCCATGTGTGCATACTTGTACTAAATAAAGAATTACTGCTGAATCTACCTACAGTCAACTCTATGTCAAGGTTCTTTTAGATACTCCATAACAAATCCAACAACAATATTTGAACAGTTTGTGTTCTTGGAGTCATGCTGCCTTTTGTAGTAATACTAAACCCGATGTCCTGCCTACAGTAATTCAGGTGTGTGTTAAAGATTAAATGGCATTATTTGAAGGAGGGTTGTTGTTGTTGGTGGGAGGCCTGACTATTATGCCTCCCTTAGCTGTCAACACTAGAAATACATTAAATCGTTGATTTTTGTGTGGGGCCTTGCTGTGTACAATATGGGTATACATACATACATTATGCAGAATAATAGTTACTGAACATCAATGTAGTTCATTGTCTTTGAATCATTTTGAGATATTCCCGAAAGATGTCAGAGAACAGTATATAAACGCAAAGCTTTTAATCCACTCTGCCTTCTCTTCATCTACTAGACAATCGCACAAAGAACTGAAATATAAGTGGGTTTTTAGTTGCAGCTCCCTGATTGTCTTCAGTAGTTGTATCGCTTCCAGCTTCAGTGCCATTTATCATGCGAGAATGTTTATCCTGAAATTCCACTTTGCAATAAAGAGGCCATGGACCAGGAAGATCAGTCAATAAGACGGATATTGTGACTTTAACATTTTCCATTTAGGAGCTGTAAAGAAGCCACAATGAAATGTATGACACATCCTTCCTGCATGAAAGGAATGTACGGCCTGTTAAACCATGGAAATTCTTTGAGAAGCTGGCGAATTAAAAACAGTTGAAATGGAGCGTAAAAACCTTGTTCATTTTCAGTGAATCCATAAAAATTTGGCTTGTCCCAGTCAGTGGCTCACAAAACAAACAGAGCAGAGTCCTGTGTGTAATTGTGTTTGCACTAATTAGGGGCTCCGTGGAGAAAGAAAATGAAAAGTGACCAGTATGGCAAATAAAAAAACAAGCGTCCAAGGGAAGTGTAATAAAAAACATTGAAAACATTCAGCAAGTCAGGTAGTATCTGCAACAACAGAAACAGTCTTAACGTTTTGATGAAAGATCACTGGCCTGAAAAGTTAACTCCATTTCTCTCACCACAGGTGCTGCCTAACCTGCTGGATGTGTACAGTATTTTTTATTTTAATTACAAATTTCAGCACCCACAGTGTTTTGGGTTGTTGCATTACATCTGTCACGAATGTGTAGTTACAATATTATAGATTTTAAGGACAAATGTTTTAAAGATACTTTTTGCTTTCAAATCTTTATATTGAGTTTAAATGTCCTTTTCAAATGGAGGTATAGACAGACATCCTGGAACCTTTCTGTGTTTGTTCAGACCTTGGGCAGAATCGTCTGTGCCTGCTGGCGTCGGGTGTACTCAGCGGTGTGGGCAGACAATATAGCAAGAAGGCCAAGAATGGGTTTCACAACATCATGAAACCAGTTTGTGATCATCCGCTCAGCCCGTCGATGGCAGCCCACATTTCCCACCATCGGGTGTAATACATCCGCATATCATTATAATGCCAGCCCGCTGGAATCATACCCCGACACTGGATTGTCCACCCAAGTCAGCGTGATTGCATGTTGATGTGTTTCACAACAGCAGATATAAGGCGTGCGCTTGGCAGGCTGCACTTTGAGGGGAACTTAGAAGTGAGTGTACAGTAACTTTGCAGAGCGCTCTCCTGTGTCACCTATTGAGCTTCAAGGCTAAGGCGCGTTGGAGGTGTTGGGGCAGCTGCCCTGCAGCTGTGGCGATTTGGGAGTGGGGGCAAGGGCTGCCCTGTGGTTGAAGGTAGTGCACAAGCAATTGTGGGGCAGGGTGGAGGGTAGGGAGGCAGCCAATCATTAGGGAAACCTTGCATAAAGTGACCATTCCTTTGCAGCTGAGACAGTTCAGATGCAGCCACATCGACATGCGTGGAGTTGGGCCCTAGCTCATCTGCCCACTCAGGCAACGCAGAGGCATGCAAGTGCCATCAAGTGCTCCTCTGGCACAGACAGCAAACTAATGGACTGCAGAACAGTTGAACAACTGGACACCTTGTACAATTTCCTTGCTAAAGCTGACAGTGGAATGGTCATTAGTGGAGGCGCTCGCAACCCCTTGCAACGTCATCATTCCGATTTGGAATATTCTCCCCCATGGTTCAAGCTAACAGTGCAGCCTTGCAATGTGGGTTAGGAGAATGCCTGCGCCTGAGCTGAGAGCACAGCATGCAGTCCAATGGGTGAAGCTGCCGCCAATCGGTCAGGTGGACTGGAGCAGAGGTGGGTGGAGTTTTGGGCAGCCATGCAGTGCACTAAACTCTGGCCATCCAAATGGTGGCCAGCACTCTCCGGGATGTGTTAAGGGGCCTTCAGAATTGACCAAGAAAGGTTCTTAGTACACCCATGCCAACCCTCGCATCTCTCTCTTTCATCCTGCAAGAGGAGTACATCAGGAGCATGGAATCTGGTGAGCTAGCTGTGTGCCTCGTGGTGTATAGCGAGCAGAGACAATAGAGAAGAGAGTGACGGAGGCGCCTGGCTGCACAGAGGGAGGAGCAGCGCCCTCAGGAAGAAGGGGCGGCTGGGGATCCCACACAGGCTGCTGAGGAGTCACAGCGAGCTGTCGCTGGTCGGCACCTAGCTAGGTTCAGGGTATGCAGACACCATCTTTCATTTCTGCAGATGACCAGAAACCAGTGTCGCCGAAGACTGCGCATGTCCAGGGAACTGGTCATTCACATCTGCCAGCTACTGCAGGATTTGACGCAATGGGGACACAGAGGGCATCCACTGCCAGTGGCTGTGAAAGTGACTGCAGCAATTCAATTTCTATTCCAGTGGCTCCTTTCAGGACTCTACAGGTGACCTCTGTGGGATATCACAAGCCTCCACCCACAAATGCATCCATGAGGTCACGGATGCCATCTTCACGAGGGCACACAACTTTGTGCATTTCGCCCGGGACCAAGAGAGCCAGGACGTAAGAGCAAATGGATTTACCCAGGTCTCGGGTTTCCCCCAGGTGCAGGGTGCCTGTGACTGCACACACCGGCTCTCAGAACCCTGTTGCAAAAGCGGTCAACTATGCCAACCACTGTCCATTCGTTGCATGTGCAGCTGGTGTGCGACCACCACAAACGCATCCTGCAAGTTTCCACATGGTTTCCAAGGAGTGTCCATGACTCCTACATTCTCAGTCAGTTACAGATCCCTGACATCTTCCAGGGTTCACGGAAGCTGCAGAGATGGCTCCTTGGGGACAAGGGGATGTGGCTGATGACACCCGTGCGGCGGCCTCAGACTGCAGCAGAGTGAAGTTACAACGAGGCTCATGCTGCAGCTCCCAACTTGGTGGAGCAAACCATCAGGATGCTGAAAATGAGGTTCCAGTGCCTGGGGCCCTGCAAAATAGTCCACAGAGGGTGTCATGCATCATTGTCATCTGCTGCACCTTTCACAACCTGACACTGCAACGGGGAGAGGAGCTGGCTGAGGGGGAGATGGAGGAGCTGGAGGTCTCCTCCGATGAGGAGAGCGCAATGGTGAGAAGGTCCTTGAAGGCGATGATGAGGGCGATGAAACCCTCACACTGGCTAGGTGAGGCAGGCGCACTTGGGAGGCCCCCATATCTCCTAGATTTGAAGAGGATGATGACGACATACAGTGAGGAGACACCATAAATCCTCACATTGCAACTATGAACGTTTGACTCCAGCCTGGCTTATGGCAGTGCGCATACCCTCTGTGATAATGCTCCTGTCATGGAGACGCAGTGGAGGCCCTAATAGTTGCTCGATTGTAGGAGGATGATGATGACATGCAGTGAGGACACTCCATACATCTTCACATACCTTCTGAGAATGTCTGACTCCTGTCTGGCCAAGGGCAGCTCGCTTGCGCTCTGTGATCAGGGTCATATCATGGAGATGCAGCCATGAAACTTTAAAAGCATCTGATTCTTTTTCCACCTTCAGCACCTGACCCCTTCAAGAGCACAGTGTCACTGGTCACAGATGCTGAAGAGGTGGGGGCCAGCCACACTTTAAAGGTGCTGAGAGCACACAGAGAGAATGACAGAACTCTGTGACACCTGCCCACGACATTCTGGCAGCAATGACAAGTACCATCGAGGTGCAGGCATCACTAATATGTTCAGGGAGTGTGAAGCCGGACCATCACTTTGGACTGAAGGTTACACACTGTACAGGGCAGAGGCCCTGGACTGAGTCAGATGCCTTTATCTTGTGCAGAAAGGTTTCACAAAGGTAACACGAACACTGCTCATCAAAACAAGGAGCCATAGGCAGGGAGACATTCTTGGGAGTTCATTGGCAATAGTGAACATTATGTACAAGTGATTAACATTCATGCCCAGGCTATGCAATTACATCTTCTTAACCTTCCTAACCCTGCCACTACATCTTGGTGCTCCCCGGACATCCACAGCGGAGGTGGAGGCAGCCTGCTGACTGCTACGCCCAGTTGGCTGTGATTACCTTGGCCAGCGTCCTCTGGAGGTCTAAGACCTGGAGGGCCACAGCCCGATTTCAGGGTCCTGCTGTGTAGCAATGGCACCCTCATCGGCCTGTGGAGCTGGAGCTGCTGAGATCACAGGGAGAGGGGATTCGGATGAGCCAGACAATCCCAGAGTCACCTGAGTGGATGGCCCCGGAAGATGCATCTGTTCATCCTCCTTCCCGTGGGTGCCCTAGAGCCCATGAGGAGAAGGGTTAGCTGGAGTGAGATCAAGCTGCCTGACACCCCTCTCGCATACACACTGTTGGAGGCCAACGATGGCGTTGGCGATGGAGTTAAGCCTGTGCAGAGTGCAGGAGCGATATGTTGGACCAAGGTCTCCATGGTGGCCGCCTTCATACAAGTGTTGGCCTCGGTGTGTTGGCATGCCAGTACTATCACCTCAGAGTGAAGGCGGACAGACTCCTCCATCGTGCCTTGCAATCTGAGGAGTGCAGCGGACATCCCTTCCTGATGTTTCTGAGCTTGCCTTTACAGCTGCAGCAACTGTGACATGACCGAGTTCAGAGGCTCATCATCTGACTTGGACTCAATTTCTGGCCTCCAGCAATCCTCCACGTGCTGGACACCTGGGGAGTCCCTGCCGTCGCCAGCTATGGATCAGAAAGTGCAATGTTCTCACCAGATTGTGATCCTGAGGCCACTCTAAAGCTAGGTCCCACCGAAGTGTGTGTCCCTGCACTGGAGGAGGGTGTGAGTGAGCGCTGTGACGGGACTTCAGGGAGGATTTCAGCGGATTCCTCTTCTGAACTTCCCTTCGAGCTTGATTGGAGGCCCTGGGCCATGGACTGTCTTGTCAGTTTTCCAGATGAGCCTGTGAAAACAAGGAAAGATAATTAGTACATGGCAGTGGCCTGTAAAACAGGACACATCACTCACAGCATGGTTGCCTGATTGATGTTGCACTGCTGGACCCTCACTTGGGTGAACAGCACCAACTTCACCGTCAGCACAGGAATGGTCCAGATCTTTGCCAGCCAATGGATGGCTCTGTTTTCAAAGTACATGAGGACCTTGATTTCAGGCGTTCCTCCACCAGTCTGCAATGTCTCCCTCCTGCTTTGTGCTAGCTTGTCCTGCATGAACAGAGATGGGGAGAGTGTAAGCAGGATGCCTGCCAGACCAGATGATATATGCCTGATATGTGTGGATGGTGAGTGGGCCCATGGATGGGATGAGGACAATGAAGGTGTGTGTGAGAGAGTGACTGGGGATGTCCCTTGAACTGGTAGTGAGTGAGGGCCCTGTGGATGTGTGATGTGTTTATGAGTGTGTGCATTGAGAGTGATGAGAAGAGTGAGTTCTCCTGGTGAACCAGAGGAGATCACTCATCCTCTTGTGGCGTTGGGTGGCTGTCCTCTTTTGCAGGGTACTGGCGCTGACCACTGCTGCCACTGTCTCCCAAGCCAGATTGGTCATCCTACGGCCAGAGCTGGGCATCATATCGAGCCTCCACTGTGTCCAAAAGGCACTTGAGGGACGTGTCATTGAACCAGGGGGCTGAAGTCTTTTTGTCTTTCTGTGCTATGTCTTCCATGAAGTAGTTGTGCGCTGGAAGCACTGAGAGGTGTGCGCATGGCTGCAATTTTAATATGGCGCCAGGTGTGATGGCGAGATGATGTCGTGGTGGGCGAATGAGTGCCCGCTGCCATGGAAATGGCATGTTTCTCAGGAATGCATAATTAATGCGGCGGGTTTGGGACGATACGGCGTGAAAAGCTGCCATTGCGGCCGGCAGGTAAACAGTCGTTATACCTACCCGCTACCGCACTTAGTGCAAATCTGGGGTGATTCCATCCCTTGTCAGACTCCTGACCTGGTCACGGAGTCATTAAAATCCAAGGGCCGTGCACTGAATTTTCCAAAGGCATGACAACACAACATAGGAGGCTGCAGATGGTTTTGGACGATGACTTTGAGCAGCTTTAGACCCAGAAAGACTGGCTTAAGGTTACGCTATCTCAGTACCTGTGGCAGCAGTCCAGTGGGGCTGGCTGATATGCAACAGGAAGGCCGCTGGTCGAGCGGCAGTAGTGAGGGGATGAATTCTGACATCCCGAGAGAGAACAGCAGGTTCGTTCTCCATGGAGCTACTACCGTTCCCTCTGGCCAGCACCTCAGCAGCCCTGGGCACCTAACAGAGAACAGCTTACTGGACTGTTTTGCCACTGCGCCAACCCTTTTTAACATTGGTATCTGCAGCCATGATGGCAGCAAGTTAAGCTTGTATGAGAGCAGTCAGAGCTTGCGTGGCAGCAAGCCGACATTGTATGATAGATATTCTTTCGAGTTATCAACAGTCACAGATTGCAACTCTTTTGAGTACAATCACAGTTCTTGGTTTCCAGGAGTGGGACGTGAACCCACAACCCTCTGATTCAAAGGCGAGGGTGCTATGAACTGAGCCACAGCTGACACCTCCCTGACATTGTATGATAGATATCTGAGCTCCCACTACAGCACCCAGATCTGGCTTCTGTTGTGCTGCAATGGAAATTGAGACCTTGGCTACCAGCCACCATATTATGGTTAGTGGAAATGGATAGACTCCAAGTACTGTGCAAAGCCCTGTGCAAAGTTGGTGCTGGGCTCCTCCATGCTCTTTGACATTGCCTGCAGGCTTTCTGGCTGGCCTTTCAATACACCAAGAATTTTGCTGTGCATACCCATCAGCCTTCTTTTGTAGCCCGCACCTTTGATGTGCTCAGTACTCTATAACAGGGCTCATGCAACTTTACCCTTGGAGGAGCTGGCATCTGTGAAATCCTTGTCTCTTGCTCTTGGCCTCTCTAGTCCAGTGTCTTGCCCTGTGCATATTCCAATGCAAAACTATCCTCTAACGTATGCACAGTGTCACTATAGGAGCTGGTGGCTGCGAATTATGGTCTTCATCATTTCTTTCTTCATCAACACCATCTTCAGGTTCATCCATCCCTTTCTCTTCCACCATTGGTTGGCCATGTGGCAGTTTTCGGCATCTGAATGGAAGAAGGCTCAATGGTAAAGGTGTGGTGAGAGGAAGGGGGAAAAATATGAGGTACATGCTTACACCATCTGCAGCTTCTAAATCAGAAAAGGTTGCAGGATGAGAAGGATTTGGGGATGTGAGGAGGAGGATAAAGCTATGAGGATACCAACATATCCATCATTTCAGCCCTGTCATGGCCTCATCAATGGCTACTGTAATGATAGTGACCACTGTCTCCTCCCTGGGGGTTAGGCTATGCAGGCATTCCTGTCCCTCTGCTGGTCAGCAACTACTGCCTCTTGCTGTGAGCTGCAAAAGAGAGAGCGAGGGATGCCAATGAGTCTTGTGCAATCTGTTTGGGTGATGTGGTTGTCATGGTTGAGTAGCTGACAGTGTGTGCAAGCTGTGAGGTACAGTTCTGAGGCTTGCAGCAGTGCTAAAACTGTGAAGGTGATATAAAGATATAGAATTTAGGTATGAGTCTTGATTGATAGATTGTTGGTCGGCGAGTGATGGGGCTGTTGTGGATTGAGCAGTGGTGAGGTTAGTGATGCAGTCGGTGGGGTATGGCATTTGAAGATGAATTCACTGACCTTGACCAGTCATGTGCGGTCATTGAACTTCTTGCCGCACAGCATCCAGGACTTCAGGGGTAGACAACTAACATTAACCACCGTGGACATCAGGTCCCACTGACGTTTGAGAGCTTGATTGGAGGGCCCTGGCCCATGTGGATGCAGGAAATCGCCTATAAAAAGGCCTCCATACAGTGTTGGAAAATCTTGGAGCCCGCATTCTCCCGGGTTTTGCCACGGTTAACATTTTTTTTCCATGATAGAACAGGTACCACAATGACATGCAGCACCTGCTGCAACTACAACGTCCCCCCTCTTTAAGAGGTGCAGTCTGCTTTAACTGGCGCTAGCCTCTAACAAATCTGGGGTTCCTGCTGCAACATGCAGCCAATCAACAACAGTGGTTAGCACGGTCTGCACACTGCAGCCATTTTACTGGCACAGCACAAAACTTGCACGGCGCCTGCACTGGAAGCAACAAACATGGGTTAATTTCATATTGCAATGCACATGCTGGTTTTTGGGGGCTATTGAATTTAGTTCCCCTTGTGCAACGTTTCAACTCCTTTAGGAAGAAACCACGGGTACATTTGCAAAGTGCTTCCTCAAGAAATTAAATGGGTTGCCGCAGAGATCGATAGGTTAGATGGTACTTGGTCTGTGGAAGCAAATTAAATTGAGAAGCTAAATGTCTTTCATTCATTAAATGCTTCCTTTTGGCTTTGTAAATGTACCTGTGTGGTCCATGTGACTCACCGTAAGACACCAAGGAAATCAAGAAAACCTTGTAACTTAGATCAGGGAAATCACTTCCAAGTTGCTTGATGTGTTCATCAAGATTGAGCTGTGAATTAATCCTGTTGCTCGACACACAGCAGTACACTGCCTGTCACAGCCAACAAATGTAAATGTTTAATTAAAACTTGTTTTAAATGATTTGAATAATTGATAGGCTGTTATCTAATTAGTCAGCTGCTTTGCTTTGTTATGACCCAGGTTGTTGTCAATCTCTCGCATTTTGGTGTTGAGTGTCAGCAATGTACCAAGCTGTGAAGGCAGCTCGATATACAGCTCCACACTGGTGTTATTCTGCTTGGAATTCAGGCCCATTACTGGTCCCGCTGCCAGCTTCAGCGGACATTCCTCTGGGAATCTCTTGTGGAATATTTTCCCTGCAGAGGATTATTTTGCTATATTTCATTTTGTTTCTTTCAGATGAGGCATTAAAACAAGGCCCTGACTGCCCTCTCAGGTGGATGTAAAAGATCCCATGGCACTATTTTGAAGAAGAGCAATGGGAGTTATCCCCCGTGTCCTGGCCAATATTTATCTCTCAATTAACATCACAAAAACAACTTATTGTGTCATTGTCATTGCTGTTTGTGGGAGCTTGCTGTGCACAAATTGGCTTCCTACACTTCAACTGTGGTTACACTTCAAAAGTATTGTTGAAAAGAGAGATGTGTTGCTGAAGCTCTTTGTCTTGCATTCATTAGGACAAGCACAAGAATGCCAAATTTCAAACGATCACAACAATTTATACTACAGGATAAAAAGGTGCTGATTGGTTGGCAAATTGACTCTGATTGGCTGAGGCATTACCATGGAGAAAGCAACAGGGGTCTCCAGGCTCTCAAAGCTCTCGGGTATCTCCATGACAACGCCTCGGCCAATCAGAGTTGACTTGCAAACCAATCTGCACCCTTTCTTTCCAGTAGTATAAATTGTGACTTTTTTTTTAAAAATTGGCATTCTTGCATTTGTCCTGATGAGTGTAAGATAAAAAGCTTCAGCAACACATCTCTTTTTTCAGCAATTTCAAAAAGTACTTCATTGGCTATAAAATGCTTTGGAGTGTTCTGTGGAAAGCTGTATATAAATGCAAGTCATTTTTTTATTTTTACATAACAGGAGAATATTAGTTAACTATCCAATGGTTCATGATGTGTTAAAGAAGTCCTTCTGATCATTTCTCAGAACTAAAAATATATTTAAAAGAAATGGTTGTAGCACATTCTTGAAAAGCCCTGTATTCAGATCTTTCTGATTTATAATATAATTAGTCAACAGGCCCTTAGAGTAGGCAGAGCCTGCCAAAGTACATAAACCATCTCTTTGACGTGCCAAGTGGATGTGCTATTTACTTAATGAATCTATTCTCAGAACTAACTATAGTGAAGTCTTTCTCAAGGTCTCTGTGGGAAGTTAAGTAACTCAGTTTAATCTTACAGAATGGGTTTCATTGAGTCAGCAACAATGCATGCAAACTCAACACCAGAATCCAACAAGAATAGGAACCGAAGCAAACTGGCATTTTTTTTTACACAAACAAAAACAGGAAATGCTGGAAAAACTCAGCAGATCTGACAGCATCTGTGGAGAGAGAAAAACAAAGTCAACGTTCCGGGTCCATATGGCTTCTTCAGAGGATCAAATGGACTCAAAACATTAACTTTGTTTTTCTATCTCCACAGGTGCTGTCAGACCTGCCGAGTTTTTCCAGCATTTTCTATTTTTGTTTGAGATTTCCAGCATCCGCAGGATTTTGCTTTCATCTTGGCATTTTTTTTTATTAGTTTAGTGTCAAGATTTCATTGCAATGTAAACAGATATGGGCCGGCTGGAAAATTGTAGCTTCTGCCCTAAAAATGTGAATTATAGTCTGCTAGAATTGCACAGTGCTCTAGGATGATCCTGAAGAACAAAGGTTACTCTGGAATTTCCCCACTACCAACCACCGCTTAAACCCTTTTCCCCTGCCCCTCTACCCTCACCTCCAATAACAAAGTGCAAGGAGCTTGAAGACTTCTTTAGATTGTGCCAAACCTTTCAGCTGTCTCTGATGCTTTCCCTCCAAGATAAACATTCCCCCGCACCGCATTCATCATTGCCATGAACCTGCATGTTTCTCAATCTCCACTCATGCCCTCGCTGAGCTTATTTTGACCATGAGACCCACCTCCTGCTCCCTTGATCCCATTCCCACCAACTGCTTACCACCTAACTCCTTTCCCTGGCTGCAAAAGCAAAATACTGCAGATGTTGGCTATCTGAAATAAAAACTAAAAATTCTGGAAATATTCAGCGGGTCAGGCAGCAAAGAGAAAAACAAAGGTAACCATTCAGTTTGATGACTTTTCAGGAAGATACAAATGGAAGAGCTTTTAAGCCAGTAGAAGGGAGTGGTGGGGGTGGGGTGTGGTGGAGAGGGGGCAGGAAGAATAAAAGGGATAGGGTGAAGGGCAGGAGAGAACAAAGATTTCATGATGCAAAAGACAAAGAGAGTGGCAATGGGTATAGTAAAGGGACAAAAGTTGTGCCCAGATAGTGCAAGAATGGCTATATAGCAGCCACCTGAATGCAAGATGAAGAGGTAAAGAAAGAAACAAGCCATCAAAAATAAAACATAAAAACAAAACAAGATGGAGACAGAAGTTAGGATCTAAATTTGTTGAACTCAATATTGAGCTCAGCATGGAAGTGAAAGATGAGGTGCTGTTCCTTGGACTTGCATTGAGCTTCATTACAACACTGCAGCAGGCCAAGGACAGGAAGGTCAGAATGGGAGCAAGGTGGAGAATTGAAATGCCAAGCAACAAGAAGCTCAGGGTCTTGTTTGTGGGCTGAGCTGAGGTGTTCCACAAAGAGGTCACCCAATCTCTGTTTTGCCTCCCCAGTGTAGAGGACACCACATTGTGAATAGTAAATAAGTTATATTAAATTAAGAGAAGTACAAGTAAATCGCTGCTTTACTTGGAAGGAATATTTGGGTTCTGGGACAGTGAGAAGGGAGAAGCTGATAGGGCAGGTGTTGCATTTCCTAAGCTTGCAAGGAAAGGTGCAGTAGGGAAGGGAAGAGTGTTAGGGGTGACTGATGAGTGGGCCAGGGTGTCGTGGGGGGAACGATCCCTTCAGAAAGCTGAAAGGGGAGGGCAGGGGAAGATGTGTTTGGCGATGGCATCATGCTGGAACTCACAGAAATGCTGGGGGATGATCTGTTAAACAAGGAGGCTGGTGGGCTGGAAGGTGAAGATGAGGGTAACTTATCATGGTACTGGGAGGGAAGAGAAGGGGTGAGAATAGAGGTGTAGGACATGGTGGAGGGCCCTGTCAATCACACTGGGTGAGAATCCTTGGTTGGGGAAAAAGGAAGACATATCAAAAGTGCTGATGTGGAAGGTTGCATCATCAGAACAGTCACTTCTCTGCATAATTATACTAACACTAATGCTGCCCTGAGCGAATGCTATATTTTTGGAGGTATTGACTGTCTGTTATGGTGGTCATAAAAGATGCTGTGATATTCAAAATGATTGGGAAGCTTTGCTTTGCGTTTGGGAGACATTCCTCCTGCAAACAAATCAGATTTCTGCTCGTGGGATCTTGCTGTGTGCTTCCATGTTTGCCTCCAAGACAGCAACTAGACATCACTGTATGAAATGCTTCAGACTGCCACGAAGTTAGAAAGCTGCTGTATAATTTCCTTCCTAAAGTATTCAAGCATGAAAGGTTCCAGTTAAAACATTAAATTACACTTCTTTGTAAATGGTGACTGACCTGCTGTGTTTCCAAAAACATTCAAAGTAAACATTCATATTAGTCCACGATCAAACTGAATCGACATCAGTGCAATCAACCCGCTAGTCCTCTTACTCAGTGCTCCCCTGTCTCTATAGTTTAATAAGTGTACTTCTCAAGGTAATTGAGAAGAATACTTAAATGTGGAATAAAAACAGGAGATGCTGGGAGTGCACAGGAGGATGATTAGAGGCACTTTGGTCTAATGGGCATGATAATTATTAAATCTTTACAGCAATGCAGCCATGACTGATTGAGAAACCGTGATGCAGATACATAGCCTGTAGTCGAGGACACACAGATTGAGGAGAGACAAAATCAAGAAGCAGTAATGCCATGTTTGGGTTTTAAGAAGTAGTGTCCTGTGCATTGATTAATAGAAAATTTTAATGAATGTATGCCCCTTCACATCAGAACCAGAGTGGCAAAACTGGATGGCTGTTTTAATTTTAAAGCAAGAATGGAATTTTGGGGCTGATTTTACAATGAGGGTCCTGCCTTCTAGTCTAAAGGTCAGGGGCAAGCCCACCCGCTAGGCTGGCTCACTCCACACCTACTAATGGCCATCAGGCTGTTCATTGGTTTGAAGCTTGAAGCAGGCCTTCTGCCCCCACCACCAATTGGGAAGGAAATCCTTCCCGAAGGGCTGCCAAGCCAGTCCCTTGGCCAGCAGCTGTCTGGTCCCAGCAGCGTCACTAGGAGCAGTGGCCACTGCTCAGACAGAAGCAGTCTGAGGTGAGTATGCTGCGATGGAGCCGGAATTAAACATAAGTCCAGGGGCTCACCGGGGCCAGGCTTGCAGGGCCCTCCCAATTGCACAGCCATCAGTCCACCCAGTGAAACATGGCAGGCTGTACACTTGGTGCCTGTGTCCCAGTGCTGCGGGTAAATCCCAGTAGCAGCAGGAGACCCTTAAGTGGCCATTATTTGACCTCCTCCGGAGGTCCCCAGCATCACAGATACCAGTCTTCAGCCAATTCGATTCACTCCACATGATATCAAGAAACAGCTGAAGGCACTGGATAGTGCAAAGGCTATAGGCCCTGACAATATTCCGGCAATAGTACTGAAGATTTGTGATCCAGAACTTGCCGTGCCCCTAGTGGTGTTTAAGAGGCAGCTTGACAAATACATGAATAGGATGGGAATAGAGGGATACGGACCCGGAAGTGCAAAATGTTTTAGTTGACGGGCAATATGATCGGCGCAGGCTTGGAGGGCCGAAGGGCCTGTTCCTGTGCTGTACTTTTCTTTGTTCTTTGTTCTTTGTTCTTTAGTCAAGCTGTTCCAGTTCGCTTACAACACTTGATAGGCACCACTTTCATAAACATTCACTCCCTCCATCACTGACACACAATGGCAGCAGTGTGTACCATCTACAAGATGCACTGCAGGAACTCACTAAGGCTCCTTAGGCAGTACCTTCCAAACCTACGACTGCTATGATCTAGAAGGATAGGGGCAGTAGATATATGGAAACACCACCACCTGGGAGTTCACCTCCAAGCTACACACCATCCTAACTTGGAAATATATCGTCGTTCCTTCATTGTCACTGGGTCAGAATTCTGGAACTCAGTCCCTAACAGCACTGTGGGTGTACCCACACCACATGGACTGCAGCAGTTCAAGAAGGCAGCTCACCACCTCCTTCTCAAGGGAAATTAGGGATGGGCAATAAATGCTGGCCTAGCCAGCGACGCCCACATCCCATAAATGAATTAAAAAAGGCTTAATGCACTTAAGGTCTTCAATTGGCCCACAGGTGAGCGGACCTCCTGGCACCTCCCCCACTACTGATAAAATTGCAGCCGGGGCAGGTGGTTAGGTGCCAAGAGCTGTGGTGCTGGAATGGTGCCCAATGTTACTCCATCTCCCCCCCTCTCACCCCCACCACCGCCTGTTGTTCCACCTCTGGTGGGGGAGGTAAAATTCAGCCCTTGCTGTCTAGTTCACATTTCAGAGATACATGGCTTAAAAATTAAAAATCTGCGCTGGGCCAAAGTAGGTAGAAACTTGCAACTTTCTTCATCAAAGAGTTGTGATGCTGTGTAATTGGAGCTTTTCAAGTCTTTTTCTTATTCATTCATGGGATGTGGGTGTCGCTGGCTAGGCCAGCATTTATTGCCCAACCCTAATTGCCCTTGCGAAGTCTGCTTACCTTGTGTTGGACCAGCATTCCATTGTAATAACATAACATAATATTTCAGATTAAATAAAGCAATTATTAGGACTTTAAAAAAATCAACAGATATCTGTCAAGTAAGGACCTCAAAGAATGAGGAATGAAAGGAAAATAGAGTTGAGGAGCAGATCAGCTATAGCAGGCCTGAGTGGTTGAATAGCTACTCCCCGTCCCAATGTGCCAATGCTGCTTGGGTAGAGCAGCAGATGCATTTCAGTCCCTGAGGTTATAGGCTAACACTTTTTAACCACCTCTTACAATATTCCTGCTTAAAAACAACCTGGAATGAGAAAAGCACGAGACCTGATCTTGCTCTGGCGTGTCTCTGATGCTCAGGAATCATGCAGACATTTTTGAAATTGCATCTTGTAAGTGGACACAGCAAACTCCAGCAGATTTAACTTTGTGTTGCAGTTGGCAGCGTGAGACACCATGTCAGCAATCAGTGACGCTAATAGTGGTATTGTCACTGACTAATATTCCAGGGACCCAGGGTAATGCTCTGGGGACCCAGGCTCGAATCCCACCACAGCAGATGGTGAAATTTGAATTCAATAAAAATCTTGAATTCAATTGAATTGAATTCTTAAAATCTTGAATTCAATAAAAATCTGGAATTAAAAGCCTGATGATGACCATGACCATGAAACCATTACCAATTGTTGTAAAAACCCAAAACAAAAATAAAAATATGTGGAAGAACTCAGCAGGTCTGACAGCATCTGCGGAGAGGAATACAGTTAACATTCCGAGTCTGTATTTGGTTCCATTCTGGAAACCTGCCATCTTTGCCTGGTCTGGCCTACATGTGACTCCAGACCCACAGCAACATGGCTGACTCTTAAATGCCCTCTGAACAAGGGCAATTGGGGATGGGCAATAAATGCTGGCCTAGCCAGTGATGCCCACATCCCATGAATGACTTAAAAAAAACAGTTTAAGAAAGGGCTACAATTGCAGGGGGAAGGTGTTAGGCCTCAGGCTTCACCAATGGATGTGAGAGGTAGCTTTCTGGCTTTGCGCTGCTGGACAAGAATCTTGCCCATCAGTGGTGTATATGGTTAGACATGCTTTTATTTGTCAGGAAAGCATGCACAATACTTGCCTGAATTTCTGATGCCAACAGGCAAGACTCCCTACCAGCAGCGTGAAATCAGAAAATTACCATTGTTGTCTCAGAACACATATTGACATCTTATTCATCCATGTGCCATGCTACAAAATAAATACAGTGCAGCATGTGGTGTGTCATTATAGATAAAAGGTGATTTACATATAAAACCATTTTTTTTTGTAGTAGTAAATTGCTTCGGTTCACCCACCTCATCTTGGCTTCCGCTCAAAGCAGAGTAAGGGGAAGTTGCATTAAGCGCAAGATGTGGATTAGCCTGTCAGCATGTCCATTACTATAATTACATAGAGAACAGCAAAACGTGAGCTACCGCTGTAATCAAACTTCAGGAGCACACTGTAATCCGGAATGCATTCATAACAGTCTTTAACTATCATTGATATAGACGCTGAGGTGAGTCAGATGGCTTCTTGTCACTTGACAGGACTTTTTCTCTTGAAATAGGTTTATTCTTTTGGACTAATGGCAGGGGCTGAAGGAATCTGAAAGAAACTCAGGACCACACAAGTTTACAGCACAGAAAGAAGCCATTTAGTTCATCACGCCCACACTAGCTCTTCCTGAGAGAAATCTGAGAGTAATCCCACAGTCCTGCTGCCTCACTATAGTCCTGTGTCTTCCCCTAATTCAAATATCTGTTTATTCTTCCTCAAAAAATGTTATTACATTTTTGGGTCTTGTTAAACTTGCCCCTCAAACCTGTTACCAGGGAGACTATAACAACAAACATGTCAGGACAGGCCTCAAATACGCCTTTATCTGTAGCTGGCTGTTAAACACTAAACAGAATAACAAATTTTCTAGAGACAGCTTCTAAATCAACTACTCCGTTACATTCACAGATACGATGGTCTCTGCCTCAGCTATTCCCTGAGCAAGGTATTCCATCCTCTAACAACTGTGTAAAGAAGTACTTCTTAAACTCTCTCCTTACTCTCACAGTGACAGAATTAAATTGATAATCTGTCAGAGTTAACTCTTTCCCTATGTACCCGGTTAAAACCTGTCGACATAAAAAGAAATCCCAAATATTACTGAGAAGAGGGACAGGTTTAATTGGTAAAATAAGCAAAAATTATATGAGAAAAACATTTTTCACACAGTGAATGGTTAGGATCTGGAATGCACTGCCTGAGAATATGGTGGAGGCAGGTTCAATCAAGGCATTCAAGGGGGAATTAGGTGATTATTTGAAAAGAGGCAATGTGCAGGATTATGGGGAGAAGGCAGGAGAATGGCACTGGGGGAAATGCTCATTCAGAGAGCCAATGCAGACATGATGGGCTGCATGGCCCCCTTCTGTGCTGTAAACATCTAAGAGAAAGTTGTTCTGGAATAATGAAGAGGCACTCATCCTGTTAAGTAAATTGAACAAATAAGGACTGTGAATAAAAATGGTGAATTAACAGGCTGTTTCCCCAGGGGTAGTACAAATGCGAAACAACTCCTGTCATATCATAACCTGCAAAGGCAAAGCTTGAATGGATTATAATCAACAAGTAGAAGCCTGGCACTAAATTGGAGCCTTTTTAAAAAATTAGTTCACTGGACGTGGGCATTGTTGGCCAGGCCATCTTTTAGTGCCTGTCCCTAATTGTTCATGAGCAGGTGATGGTGGGCTACCTTCTTGAATTACTGCAAGTATAGTGGTTTGATACAACTGGGTGGCTTGCTGCACCATTTCATAGAGCAATTAGGAGTCAGCCACATTGCTGTGAGCCTGGTGTCACACATAGGCCAGGCCTGGTAAGGATGGCAGATTTCCTTCCCTGAAGGATATGAGTGAACCAGATGTGTTTTTTGTGACAACCCAGTCGTTTCTTTATTCTTCCATGGCATGTGGGCATCGCTGACAAGGCCAGCATTTGTTGTCTATCCCTAATTTCCCTTGAACTGAGTGGCTTTCTAGGCTAGTTCAGAGGGTATTTAAGAGTCAACCACTTTGTTGTGTGTCTGGAGTCACAAGTAGGCCAGACCAAAAGGACATTAGTGAACCCCCCCCAGATGGGTTTTGAATTCAAATTCCACAAGCTGTAATGGTGGGATTTTAACCCACATTCCCTGAATAATAGCCTGGGCCTCTGGATTACTAGTCCAGTGACATTACCACCACTCTACAGTCTACCCCAGCTGTGTAAAGAAATAACCCTTAAACACTCGCCTTACTTTCACAGTGACAAAATTAAATTGATAATTTGTCACTGCCGCGTCAATCAGAGTTAACTCTTTCTCTGTTCACTCTGTCAAAACCTGCCCACCATTTCATGGTCGCCATTACTGATATCAGCTGTTTTCATAATTCACAATTTTTTAAACTAACAAAATCCCAATTCCCCCTATGAGTTCTTGCCTTTGGATCATTATTCCAGACCTCTGCATTACTAATCCATTAACATAACCTCCATGTTAACACACCTAATAAGTAATTTCTGACCTATATTGTGCAGCTGCTTGCATTATACACAGTTGTGTCACAACATATGTTTGCCTACATTCTCCATCATTTTTCTGTGGGCAGATTCCAATGTCAGCAGCAACATGCATTTAGAAAATTTAGAAACATTGGATAAAGTGCAGGCCATTAGGTTTTCAAACCTGCTTTGCAATTCAACTAATCATGTCTAATTTGCACCTCAAATCCATTTATCTGCCTTTGCTTCATATCCTGTGACACATTTACCCAACTAAAATCTATCATTATCAGGCTTGAAAGCTCCAATTGCCCCCCCGCCCCCCCACCACCCGTACCCTTTTGGTGGAAGAGTTCCTAATTTATACTAGCTTTTGTGTGAAAAAATTGTTTCTTGGTTTTGCTTCCAAATGGCTTGTCTCTAATTTTAAGATTATGTCTCCCTGCTTTTGATTCTGCTACCAGAGGAAATAGTTTCTCTGTATCTATCAATTGAATCCTTCTATCATTTGCGTATCTGCAGTTGTTCCGTAGTCACATTCCCAAATGGAAGTTCTTGCTGTGGATATCCCACACGTGGGATGAACATTTTCCACCAGGCAAAAGCTTCTTGACCATAGGTGGTGTTTTGTTGTCAGTCACCAGTAAGCACACTCGTTAGTGTACAACATTGTACCATATTGTGGCAATTAATCATCTATAACTACTTTGCGTTTGTTTTCATTGAGAAAGATATAGAAAAGCTCCCAAAAATACTAGAGAACCAAGGGCCTAGCGGCAATGAGGAACTGAAAGAAATTAGTATCAGCAGAAATATAGCACTGGAGAAATGAATGGAAATGAAAGTTGATAAATCCCCTGGACCTGATGATCTACATCCCAAGGAGGTGAATGAGGTGGCTGTAGGGATAGTGGATGCATTGGTGGCCATCTTCCAAAATTCTATAGATTCTGGAATGGTCTCTGCAGAAGGAAGGTAGCAAATGTAACCCTGCTATTTAAGAAAGAAGGGAGAGAGAAAATGGTGGACTACAGGCCTATTAGCCTTACATCAGTAGTAGGGAAAATGCTAGAATCTATTATAAAGGATGTGATACTGGACACAACTTAGAGAAAATGGAGCATTGGACAAAGTCGATATGGATTTATGAACGGGAAACACATTGGAGTATTACGTACAGTTTTGGTCTCCTTACCTAAGGAAGGAGATACTGTAGACAGAATGCACTGAAGGTTCACCAGACTGATTCCTGGGATGGCGGGATTGTCCCATGAGCAGAGATTGAGGACACTGGGCTTATATTCTCTAGACTTTAGAAGAATGCGAGGTAACCTCATTGGAGAATGAAAAATTGTTACGGGGCTCGACAAGGTAGATCCAGGGAGGATGTTTCCCCTGGTTGAGGTGTCTAGAACCAAGGGGACACAGTCTCAGAAGAAGGGGAAAGTCATTTAGGAATGAATTGAGGAGGAATTTCTTCACACAGAGAGTAGTGAATTTTTGGAATTCTCTACTCCAGGGGACTGTGGAGGCTCAGTCATTGAGTATGTTCAAGACAGGGATCGATAGATTTCTAGATATTAAAGACATCAAGGGAGATGGGGATAGTGCGGGAAAATGGAGTTAAGCCATGATATTGTTGAATGGTGGAGCAGGCTCAAGAGGCCAAATGGCCCACCCCTGCTCCTAAATCCTATGCTCCTACTAAAACAGTACAAGTAACATGTTTTACCTATCACACTCCAGATGCCACATGCCAGACATCATACTTTGTAACCAATGTAAATTATTTTAAAAGAAAAAGTCAGTCAATTAATGTCAGCTACTTCTGATTCAAGAGCCTGAAACTTTCCAACATTCCCTATCAGACAATTCCTTCATCCTATCAGAAAACTCCCTCACCAAACAATAATTTCTGATTGACACCAGACTCTCTTAGCTTAACAACATGACCTTAAAGCATAGCGATCCCTTAACAGAATACATAATTGTGCATTATATGGCACCAAACTCCTCTCCTTATAACACTGATTGTAATCTAGCACTGGAGTGCTGCTTTGGGCTGCAGTAGAGTGCTTAAGTTGGAGTTAGTAATGGGCAAGTCATGGCCAGAGAGCTCAAAGCCATGGTGTGCTCCTCCTGCTCTATGTGGGAAGCCGGGAACATTTCCAGTGCCTGGGGCCAGCATGTGTGCAGGAAGTGTCTCCAGCTGCAGCTCCTGGAAGCCTGGGTTTCGGAGCTGGAGCGGCGGCTGGGGACACTGTGGAGCATCCGCAAGGCGGAGAGTATCGTGGATAGAATATATAGAGAGGTGGTCACACAGCAGGCGAAGAGTCCAAAGGCAGGAAGGGAATGGGTGACCACCAGGCAAAGCAAGAGTACTAGGCAGGCAGTGCAGGAATCACCTGTGGCTATTCCCCTGCAAAACAGATATACTGCTTTGGATACTGTTGGGGGGAATGGCCTCTCAGGGGAAAGCAGCAACAGCCAAATTTGTTGCACAATGGTTGGCTCTGCTGTACAGTGAGGGAGTAAAAAGTGTGGGGATGCAATAGTTATAGGGGATTCAATTGTAAGGGGAATAGATAGGCATTTCTATGACCACAAACGAGACTCCAGGATGCTATGTTACCTCCCTGGTGCTAGGGTCAAGGATGTCTCAGAGTGGCTAAAGGACATTCTGAAGTGGGAGGGTGAACAGCCAGTGGTCATGGTACACATTGGTACAAACGACATAGGTTAAACAAAGGGGAGATCCTAATAACAGAATATAGGGAGTTAGGAAGTAAGTTGAAAAGTAGGACCTCAAAGGTAGTGATCTCAGGATTACTACCAGTGCCACGTGCTAGTCTGAATATAAATAGCAGGATATATCAGGATATATCGGATGAATATGTGGCTGAAGAGATGATGTGAGGGGGAGTATTTCAGGTTCCTGGGACATTGGAACCGGTTCTGGGGGAGGTGGGACCAGTACAAACTGGATGGGTTACACCTGGGCAGGACCGGGATTGATGTCCTAGGGGGAATATTTGCTAGAGTGGTTGGGGAGGGTTTAAACTAAAATAGCAGGGGGATGGGAATCTATTTAAGGAATCAGAGGAAGGGGGATCAAGGACAAGAACAAAAGACAGAAAGGGGAATAAGGTAGGCAGAGAAATCAAGGGCAAGAATCGAACAGGGCCTCAGTGAAAAATAGGGGGAATGGGACAAGTAATGTTAAAAAGACAGGCCTTAAGGCTTTGTGCCTTAACGTGAGGAGCATTCACAATAAAGTGGATGAATTAACTGCGCAAATAGATATAAACAGGTATGATATAGTCCAGATTATGGAGACATGGCTGCAGGGTGACCAGGGATGAGAACTGAACATCCAGGGGTGTTCAGTATTTAGGAAGGACAGACAAAAAGGAAAAGGCGGTAGAGTTGCATTGCTGGTTAAAGAGGAAATTAACGCAATAGTGAGGAAAGATATTAGCTCCGACGATGTGGAATCCCTATGAGTAGAGATGAGAAACACTAAAGGGCAAAAAACATTAGTGGGGGTTGTATATAGACCCCCAAACTGTAGTGGTGATGTTGGGAATGGCATTAAACAAGAAATTAGAGATGCATGCAATAAAGGAATGTCTGTAATTATGGGTGACTTTAATCTGCATATGGATTGGGCAAATCAAATTAGTAACAATTCTGTAGAGGAGGAATTCCTGGAGTGTATACAGGATGGTTTTCTGGACCAATACGTTGAGGAACCAACTCAAGAACAGGCCATCCTAGACTGGGTATTGTGTAGTGAAAAAGGCATAATTAGTAATCTAGTTGTGCGAGGCCCCTTGGGGATGAGTGACCATAATATGATAGAATTCTTCATCAAGATGGAGAGTGACGTAGTTGATTCTGAGACTAGGGTCCTGAATCTTAATAAAGGGAACTACGATGGTATGAGGCGCGAGTTGGCTATGATGGATAGGGAAACGTTACTTAAAGGGATGTTGGTGGATAGGCAATGGCAAACGTTCAAAGAGCGCATGGGTGAACTGCAACAATTGTTTATTCCTGTCTGGTGCAAAAGTAAAATAGGAAAGGTGGCCAAACCATGGCTTACAAGGGAAATTAGAGATAGTATTAGATGCAAGGGAGAAGCATACAAATTGGCTAGAAAAAACAACAGACCTGAGGATTGGAAGCAGTTTAGAACTCAGCAAAGGAGGACCAAGGGATTGATTAAGAAGGGGAAAATAGAGTACGAGAGTAAGCTTGCAGGGAACATAAAAACTGACTAAAAGTTTCTATAGGTATGTGAAGAGAAAAAGGTTGGTACAGACAAATATAGGTCCCTCACAGTGAGAAACAGGGAAATTTATAATGGGGAACAAAGAAATGGCTGACCAATTAAATACATACTTTGGTTCTGTCTCCATAAAGGAGGACACAAATAAAATATCAGAAATGTTGGGAAACACAGGGTTTAGAACTGAAAGAAATCAGTATTAGTAGGGAAATGGTGTTGGAGAAATTGATGGGATTTAAGGGCAATAAATCCCCAGGGCCTGATCATCTACATCCCAGAGTACTTAAGGAAGTGGCCGCAGAAATACTGGGTGCATTGCTGGTCATCTTCTGAGATTCTATAGGCTCTGGAACGGCACCTACAGATTGGAGGGTAGCTAATGTAACCCCACTATTTAAAAAGGAAGGTAGTGAGAAAACTGGGAATTATAGACCTGTCAGCCTGATGTCTGTAGTGGGGAAAATTCTAGAGTCCATTGTAAAAGGTTTAATAGCTGAGCACTTGGAAAACAGTGGCAGAATCAGACAGAGTCAGCATGGATTTACAAAAGGGAAATCATGCTTGACAAATCTACTGGAATTTTTTGAGAATGTAATTAGTAGAGTTGATGAGGGGGAGCCAGTGGATGTGGTTTATTTGGACTTTCAGAAGGCTTTCAACAAAATCCCACATAAGAGATTAGCGTGTAAAATTAAAGTGCATGGGATTGTAGTGTATTGTATTGAGATGGATAGAAAACTGATTTGCAAACAGGAAACAAAGAGTAGGAATATACGAGTCTTTTTCCGAATGGCAGGCAGTGACTAGTGGGGTACCGCAGGAATCGTTGCTGGGACCCCAGCTATTCACAATATATATTAATGATTTAGATGAGGGAACTAAATGTAATATCTCCAAATTTTCAGATGACACAAAGCTGGGGTGAGCTGTGAGGAGAATGCAGAGATGCTTCAGTGTGATTTGGACAAGCTGAGTGAATGGGCAAAGGCATGGCAGATGCAGTATAATGTGGATAAATGTGAGGTTATCCACTTTGGTAGCAAAAACCGGAAGGCAGATTATTATCTGAATGGCTATAAATTGAGAGAGGGGAATGTGCAACGAGACCTGGGTGTCCTTGTATACCAGTCGCTGAAGGTAAGCATGCAGGTGCAGCAGGCGGTAAAGAAGGCAAATGGTATGCTGGCCTTCATAGTGAGAGGATTCGAGTACAGGAGCAGGGATATCTTGCTGCAATTATACAGGGCCTTGGTGAGACCACACTTGGAATATTGTGTGCAGTTTTGGTCTCTTTATCTGAGGAAGGATGTTCTTGCTATAGAGGGAGTGCAGCGAAGGTTTACCAGACTGATTCCTGGGATGGCAGGACTGACATATGAGGAGAGATTGAGTTGGCTAGGATTATATTCGCTGGAGTTCAGAAGAATGAGGGGGGATCTCATAGAAACCTATAAAATTCTAACAGGGCTAGACAGGGTAGATGCAGGAAGGATGTTCCCAATGGTGGGGGAGTCCAGAACCAGGTATCACAGTCTGAGGAAATGGGGTAGACCATTTAGGACTGAGATGAGGAGAAATTTCTTCACCCAGAGAGTGGAATTCGCTATCACAGAAAGTAGTTGAGGCCAAAACATTGTATGTTTTCAAGAAGGAGTTAGATATAGCTCTTGGGGCAAAAGGGATCAAAGGATATGGGGAGAAAGCTGGAGTAGGCTATTGAGGTGGATGATTAGCCATGATCATAATGAATGGTGGGGAAAGCTCGAAGGGCCGAATGGCTCCTATTTTCTATGTCTCTATGTAACTTACCTTCAGAAACATTATTATCCATCTGAATGCACCCATCACTGTCCAGATTTTTGATTCCCAATGGACACAGAAATTGGGTTGGGAAACCCGAAATTTTGATTTTTCTGGCTGCAAAAGCAAATTTCCTCTGCTTTCCAGGCCCCATGGAATTTGCATCTGGCCTTTTCATCTGGATCGGGAAAGCCTTGGAAGGCAAAATGCATATGCACCTCTTCTGAGGTCAGGGCCGCCATTGTGATCTCGATAGGAAATTTGAAATTGCTTCCCTCCGCTATTTTCCTATGCTGGTGTGGCCTTGAAGCCCTGAAAAGAGACCGACCAGTTTTGAGCATTTGATCACTGGGGGAGGCTTTCTGGGGGGTTGGGAACATTCTGACAGGTAAGTGTTAAATGTTTTGACACCTTCAAATATCACTATTAGATGCTATGCTAAAGTCTGTAAATCATCTTCTATCAACAGTTGCAAGTCTCTGAGAGTCAGATTGCCTCTCTCAGGAAAGATTTGAGCCTCAAAGGTACCCACGTTGATTTCCCAAAAAAATAAAGTAACAGCAAACAAGGATTTTTAAAAATTCATTCATGGGCTGTGGACGTCGCTGGCTAGGCCAACATTTATTGCCCATGTTCAAAGGGCATTTTTTTAAGAGCCAACCACATTGCTGTGGGTCTGGAGTCACATGTGGGCCAGACCAGGTAAGGACAGCAGATTTCCTTCTCTAAAGGACATTAGTGAACCAGATGGGTTTTTACAACAATCGACAATGATTGTCATGGTCATCATTAGGCTTTTAATTCCAGATTTTTATTGAATTCAAATTCCACCATCTGCCATGGCAGGATTCAAACCTGGGTCCCTAGAGCATTACCCTGAGTCTCTGGATTACTAGTCCAGTGACAATACCACTTCGCCATTACCTTGTTTGTTTAAATGCTAGAAAGTTACATTGTGCGCGTTTTATAGTCTCTCTGCTCTGGAAACGAGTTCCCAATTTTGTTACAATCCCCATGGGTGAAGCGTAAACTAAATTTAAAAAATTTACTAAACGACACCCAAATGAAGAAATTACCCATAGGATTTCACTTTTTGTAATTTTTAGTTTAACACAAATCAGAATCAATGTAAATTAAATATGAGTCGAATTCACAATATCTGCTCTAACCCTGTCTTCAGCTTTCTGTCCCATATAACTGTATTACACACACAGCTACTTGTAAATGTGCCTTTTCTGTTCTTCCTCTGCTGCTGCTTCTTTGTCTCATATCTTGACTTCCTTTCTGCTGGTACTGCATCAGGTCAAAGGTTGTCAGGTCACATGGACCATTATTTCTTATTATCAAAGAAAATTACAATTGATCTTTTACAACTGATGTAAACTCTTAAAAATCATTTTCAAACATTCATGAAAACAATTACAGATTCCCTACACATTTTACAGAAATTACAAATTTTCCTTACTGTGCTGTTTCTGGGTCAAAGGTCATCACAACTGAAACATTGGCTTGGGTTTTCTGCTCAATGACAAAGGGACAGCACTTGCTGCTGACCTCAAAGAAAGCTGTGGCATCAATATCCAATATTAATTTCAATCTGGTGCCATCTGTAGTGGACCTATGGCATTCAGGAATAATGAAGTCATCAAGCAGTCAATCATACTGAAGAACTCTCACAGGTAGCAACCCAGGAAGTAAATTGCAGGTTTTATAATTCCCAGTTTAATCATTTTACTGAAAGTAAAGATTGCTCAAAGATGAATTATCATTAAAAATTTAAATAATATGGAATTTTTATCATAGAATAGAGAAAACGTCAATCCACACTTATTACATTAATTCTTTTCTGGGCCAGAGATTTTGTTCAAGAGTAATTAAAGTTTACACTGTTAAAACTGAGTTGCAGCACATTCAGCTTCTGATTTCCATGTTTAGCTGCACATGTACAGATACCAGAAGTTGCTGTCAATTTCACAGAGTAGAAACAGTGAATGTTGACAGGTTCACTCATCATTACAATCGCAAATTCCAAACCATTACAACTGATTCCACTTTGCAGACAATGGGTAATGCTGGCGAGACCTGCTAGTAACTGTTTCAAGTGGCTATACTGTATAGGTCATTGTTCAAAAATGCTATGTCTGATTGCTGAGTAGCTGTGGGCACTGCCTGCACTCTCAATTAGTGCGACTTTGTTGCATTAACAGACAATGGACAGCATTGATGTTCATTGTTCACATGACGTTTATCTGAGAAACACATTTTCCAGTAGGAGCTGGATAGCAAAGATGCCCCGCACTATATATACAAACCACACAATGTAGAGATTACAAGCAAAAGCACTCACTGTAAATTGTCTTTTGTTCCTAAATCGAAGCAGCTCAGCCAGAGAAGTCAGGGTACACGTGACACCATGTGTAGGATGCATGGAGAACTGTGGGATACAATTTACCGATTAACTTCATACTGGGCTTCTATTTTCAATGGAGCATGAGGTAGTTATTAATCTTAATATCCCATCAGGCAACCAATTTCCTTCATGGGCTTTTCAAAAAGGGTAAAGAACATACAGATGAAAACAAATCCGAGGGGAAGTTTCCTCTTTACTTAGAAGCAAACAGTGAATGAGTTTTTAAAAGCCTTTGTCACCAGGTGATGATGTCACACTGCTGACTGCCAACTGAAATACAATTGAGAGCTTTGAAGTTACGCTGCGTGAATAGAAAGAACTTGTGTTTATGTAATGCCTTTCACGACCTCAGGGAGCCCAAAAGTGCTGTAGAGCCAATGAACTTCTTTTGAATTGTAGGCAAACAACAAGTGGATAACACATTGATCCAACGTGTTTCACCAACATTTCCTCTTCACTTTTTAACCTCATGCTTTTATTTGCCATTTTTTTCCCACCATCAATCTTCACCTTCTAACCCTAACCAATCTTCAATTTCTTCCCCTTTTCAGTTGTGTCAGGTCTCTCCCACGCTGTCTCGCTCTCTTTAGCGTTTTGCTGTTGTTTTGTCCTTTGAATGACTTTGCATTGCCTCTCTGAGATGATCCTGTATATCATAAATTTTCAGCTAAGCAGTTTGAAGCTCAATGAAGGCATGTGCTCCTCTTTGATTGCAGTACCTTCAGTTTCTTCCCTGTTTTTAGTTTTTGCCAACTTTACATAAACATTGACATAGATGTGAACTTATTTATTTGAAGCTAAGATCCTAACCTGTTGTTTCCCTTTGTTGACTGCCGGCCTGGTATTCCAGTGTTTTCTAGTTTTATTTCAACATTCACAGGTTTTAACTTTCATTTTGACCTATATACACTTGTATGACAATTTTTCACCTATCTTCATCAAAATGGCAGATAGAAGGATAGCATATGTCAGGGGTTCGTGTGTTAGCATTCTCACAGCATAATTTCAAGGCCCTGGGAACATTTGCACCATGGAATTACTTTGGCTAGGAGTAGGAGGAGTCAGTGATGGCACATTAGGAGTGTGAATAACCCCAACTCTGCATGGTCTGACTCTATGACTCAGTTGGTAGCACACTTGCTTCTAAATCTGAAGGCTTTGGGTTCGAGTCTTGTTCCAAAAAACTCAAGCACAAAATCTAGCCTAACATTCCAGTGCAGTACTGAGGGAATGCTGCACTGTCAGAGGTGCCAGTTAGCTTTCAGATGAGATGGTAAACTGAAGGCCTGTCTGCCCTCTCAGGTAGATGTAAAGGATCTCACAGCACAATTTCAACAGAAGACCAGCAGAGTTTTCACTGTTGTCCTATCTATTATCTATCCCTCATTTAAAACAGATTATCTGGTCATTATCGTTCCTGTTTGTGGGAGCTTGCTGTGCACAAATTGGCTTCCACACTTTCTACATGACAACAATGAATAGTTTCAAGAGTACTTTTGGATGTGATCAGGCAAGACATTATAGAAACACAAGTCTTTTCTTTAATAAACATCAACTGGTGCTTTTCATGTGTGAGTGAACCTGGTTAGCATTCATAGTATTTTTAAAGCTAATTTTAGACTGGGCAGAAGCTGGACATTCTGTATGAGGTGCTTCTGAAGTTACATGAATTTCAGACCCACCACACAATCCATCTCACACACTGCTCAATGCACCAGATCCCCATCACTCAATAGCAGCACACCCTGACACTCCGAACTCATCCTTAATGTCCTTAAACTACACACCACCCATCTTCTAATGATGCTAGCTGCACAGACTCCTCACCTCCATGAATCTACAGCTATTCAGATATGGCAGGCACATCACCCAAGCATATTGAACACACAGTCACTGACATTCTTGCAGGAGAAGGTGGCATACAACAGGAAGAAAATTCAGACAACTAGTCAAGGACCAGCATGCCAGCATCCCATCAGCACCCTCGATGAGATTGTGGAATGAATAACCGGGGAGGAAAAGAGCTAGTGGCACCCAGCTCTGCCAAGGCCATAGAGGATGATGATAAGTTGCTGATGGGTTGAGAGCAGAGCTTCTGCTTTCCTCCCCACCCAACAACACCCCCCTCAACCCATCCCCTTTTGTGCCCTTGTGCTTTCAGATAAAGAAAAGCTTGCTTTTATATAGCTACACACATCCCAAAGCATTTTACAGCCAATGGAGCACTTTTGAAGTGGAGTCACTGTTATATTGTAAGAAACATAGCAGCCAATTTACAAACAGCGAGCTCCCACAAACAACAATGTGTTAACAGCCAAATAATCCATTACTGTGATGTTTTTGAGGGATAAGCAATGATCAGGAGCCCAGGATAACTCCCCTGCTCTCCTTTGAAATAGTGTCATGGGCTCTTTTACATCCACAGATGGGGCTACAGTTTAGCATCTCACCCCTCAGTACATTATTGAAGTACAGTCTTGATTTTTGTGCCCAAGTCCTCGAGTAGGACTTGAACCCACAATCTTGTGATTCAGAGATGTGTGCTACCAACTGAGCCACAGCTGACTGGTATTCCAGAACAGATGTCTGCTCAGCCTCCAAAGAGTCATGAGGAAGAGAAAGAGCAGCCAAACAAGAGTGAAGAGGAGTTGGGATCAACACACAGTAAATCACTGGGCATGTGGGCTGTAACTAGTAGGCCATGGGGATAGAACTCGACAGAGTGCGAGGTCACAGACAAGTTTTGCTGCTGGAGGCTCAGATGAGGAACTTGTTGGGGCAGAACACAGGAAAATGCTGATGATAATGTACATCGAGAGACTTGATGCATTACTGCCAGCCAGCTTCTGCTCACCGCAGGAGCATGGAGGAATCTGGCTCCAACATGGTCTCATGCAGATCTAGGAGCCCATACTCTCCAGAACGGAAGTGGTGGCCAACTCCATGACAACACTGCCAGTCCGATCCATGATGGAACATCTGCTGGACTCTGTCTGGGCCTGTGCTGCAGCACAGATGCAGGTTTCCCAGCATCTTAGCGATGCAGTGGAAACTCAGACAGAGATCATGAAATCCATGGTTGTTGCCATGCAAGTTTAGATTGCTGCCATCATCTCAGTGGATCTCAGTGCTCAAAGAAGCTTGCAGGCTCTCACAGCAGTCCAGCAATCTGTGCTCCAGCAGATTACTAGGATTGCTGAGGTGCCAGCCCAAGGGAGTAGCTGTGGTAGCGTGTAGCACAAGCCTCCTATCCTCTCTGTGAATGACAGCAGTTGTCTTTCCACCATTGCAACTTGGCGTTCACCTTGCTGTTGCCTGTCAGCTTGACAGCCCAGGCTGCTGCCACACATGCCAAAGTGGTGAAGACCGAAAAAGGGCCTTTTATGCCCAGAGCTGCTTGAGGTCATCCTGCAAGGCCATGCTGCAGCAACTGGGGTAGGACTACATAGGAGCACTAGGACAGGCAAAGGGAAGACAGGCACTAAGGGGATACACAAAGATGTTTCTTGAATTATTGATGTATTGCTGGAAAAAGTTGTTTTTGGCCTTTATTGGGTGATGCAGGCCAAGGCAGTTTATGATGGGATGTGTTTCGGACAGGAGAGACAGACAAAATGGACTCCTTTCCCTTCACCAACTGTCTGTAAGCAGACAGTTTTGAATTATTTTTAAAATGGCATATTTTCCCAAACTCTCAGTTTGTGTGATCCAATTTACTAATAACTTGCAACTCAGAAGTGGGGAGGTGATGGCATGATGATATTGTTACTGGACTAGTAATCCCGAGACCCAAGGTAAATCTCTGGGGTCCTGTGTTCAAATCCCACTATGGAAGATAGTGGAATTTCAATTTAATAAAAATCTGGAATTAAAAGTCTCATGATGACCATGGAACCATTGTCGATTGTTGTAAAAACTCATCTGGTTCACTATTGCCCTTTAAGGAAGGGCATTAGTGAACATCTGGGGGCTAGTGTCAAAATTGGGAGGGCTGTCTCACAGCCTAGTTAAGCAACAACCTGACATAGTCATCCTCATGGAATCATACCTTACAGATAATGCCCTAGACTCCACCATCATTATCGCCGGGTATGTCTTGTCCCACCAGCAGGACAGGCCTAGCAGAGGTGGCAGCACAGTGGTATACAATCAGGGGGGAGTTGCCCTGGGAGTCCTCAACATCAACTCCGGACCCCATGAAGTCTCATGGCATCAAGTCAAAGACGGGCCAGGAAATCTCCTGCTGATTACCACATACTCCTCCCAGCTGATGAATCAGTACTCCTCCCTGCTGAACACCACTAGGAGGAAGCACTGAGGGTGGGTGGCAAGGGTGCAGAATGTACTCTGAGTGGGAGATTTCAATGTCCATCACCAAGAGTGGCAGGGGGTAGCACCACTACTGACCGAGCTGGCTGAATCCTAAATGACATAGCTGCTAGGCTGGGTCTGTGGCTGGTGGTGAGGGAACCAACAAGCGGGGAAAACATTCTTGACCTCATCCTTACCAACCTGACTGCCACAGAGGACAGTATCAGTAGCAGTGACCACTGCACAGCCATTGTGGAGATGGAATCCTGCCTTCACATTGAGGATACCCTCCATCATGCTGTGTAGCGCTACCACCATGCTAAATGGAATAGATTTCAAACAGATCTAGCAACTCAAGACTGGGAATCAATGGGCTATCAGCAGCAGCAGAGTTGTACTCAAACACAATCTGCAACCTTATGGCCTGGCATGTCCCCCACTCTACTATTACCATCAAGCCAAGGGATCAACTCTGGTTCAATGAAGATTGCAGGAGGATATGCCAGGAGCAACACCAGGCATACCTAAAAATGACATGTCAGCCTGATGAAGCTATAACACAGGACTACTTTCATGCCAAACAGCATAAGCAGAAAGCGATAGACAGGGCTAAGCAATCCCACAACCAATGGATCAGATCTAAGCTCTACAGTCCTGCCACATACAGCCGTGAATGGTGGTGGACAATTCCATCCTCAATAATGGAGGAGCCCAGCACATCAGTTTTTTTTTTAATTCATTCACGGGGTGTGGGCTTCGCTGGCTGGGCCAACATTTATTGCCCATCCCTAGTTGCCCTTGAGAAGGTGGTAGTGAGCTGCCTTCTTGAACCGCAGCAGTCATGTGGTGTAGGTACACCCACAGTGCTGTTAGGAATGGAGTTCCAGGATTTTGACCCAGCGACAATGAAGGAACAGCGATATATTTCCAAGTCAGGATGGTGAGTGACTTGGAGGGGAACTTCCAGATGGAAGTATGGCAAGACTGCAGAGCTTACTCACTGGAGGAGGAGGCTCCGCTAATATCAAAATCCAGGCACTCCCTTCCTCCAGCGGTTTGAGAAGGCAGCTCACCACTACCTTCTCAAGGGCAACTAGGGATGGGCAATAAACATTGGCCCAACCAGCGAAGCCCACATCCTGTGAATGAATTTTTTTAAAAGATTAGTTTATTTACATTCAAAACCAGGTGGGGGTGGTGGGGTGGGGGGGTGCAAAATTTCTGCCCCATGTGTTTGTGGGCGTTGCGTGAGGGAGTGACCAGACTTGGCTGAAATCTCCTCCTACAAGGGAGCAGCCTGCTATCATTCACCAACTACACTCCTGTGTTCACTGGCTCCTAGTCCTTTGAATCCGAGGTTGAATAAAAAGGAATCATTTGGCTAAGGTTTACGTTTAAGAATGGTATGGGGGTTGGAGTGTGTTATAACATGACTTTAAGGGATAGCAGTCTGCCATCACTAGAAGGGAAGTGTGTCATGTGATGCAGCCTTAGTTTCACTTTGGCCTGTGAGCAGAACACAGCATCCACAGCCCTGCAGCTGACGTCTTCAAGATGTATATCCTTATATATATGTTCCCATGTGCTTAGTTTAAATAAATGAACCCACAATGTGTATACCTAGTCCTTTATGTGTGATTGGTGTTTTTATATCATCATAAAAACAGAACAGGGTGAAATGACATTTAAATCACAGGGAAGAGTCTTACTCAACAGGGGCACAAGTCCAAGATGGGACAATAATACAAAAATGCTGATTGTCCAACCTCAGTCCACGTTTACCAATACCTGGATCATGGGATCCAGGCCAGCAGCTTCACTAAATTCTCCCTCATCTACATGAGCAATTCAACCTCTTCTAGCAGAACTCCATCTTGACTACTCTGGCTGCTGCAATTCTGCCTCAAAACAGTCATCTACTTCAGGAGTGCTGCATTATTTCCTAACTATGAGGTGCTGCCACATATACCATAGAGACTTGATTACATAATCAAGATACATTATAAAGTACATTCCCTTTCATTTGCATTCACCTCAAGTTGCTGATCAGAACGGATCTTGTTTTTCTGATTTCATATTTACTCAGCAATGAAGGGACAACATAAAGAACTGCTCTCTTCAAAACTCAAGGGCCCAGGAAATTCAAACAGTGCACAAGAGCAAGCAAATGTTATATGGTAAAAGCAAAACGCTGCAGATTCTGAAAATATGAAATAGGAAATGCTGGAAAAACTCAGCAGATCTGACAGTATCTGTGGAGAGACAAACAGAGTTAACGTTTTGAGTCCATGTGATTCTTCTTCAGAGCTAAAGAGAAGTAGAAATGTGATGGAATTTATACTGATTAAGGGGGGTGGAGCAGGTAAAGCAGGATAGAAGGTCATTGATAGGTGGGGGCTAAGGAGAGATTGACAAAGATGTCATGAACACAAGACAAAGGGACCGTTAATGGTAGTGGCGAAAACTAAGGAAGGTCCTGATAGTGGCATAAAGGTAAGAAAGCAGAATGTGTTAATGGTAGAACAAGGGTCAGTACTCTATGAAAGAACCACATAGAACAAGTGACAGATGGTCCTTTTGGGGTGGGGGTTGGAGGAGGGCACGGCGGTTGGTGAAAAAGGATAAAAAAGGGCGTTAAAAAAGGGACAAAACAATGAATAAATGAATAAAAATGAAGATAAGTAAATAAAAAATAAAAATAAATTTTTTAAAAAGGGATTACAAAAGGGCTGAAGATAGAGGAGAGAGTTCATGGTCTGAAGTTGTTGAAACAAATATTAAACTCGAAAGCATAGCCCAAATTTTATATGGGTTGTGCTCTGCTTTCAGCAGGGAAGCTGTGTCCACCGGGACCATGGGCTTAACAGCACTGTCGTTTTCATTTCTGCACCACTCTGGAGGTGAAACTTTCCAATGGAAACATGACCATCTGGAATCACCCTTTGTTAGGGCAATAGGACTGAGTTGCAGGAATGATTGGGTCAGTAGGATTTGTGGCCCACAAGATCTGTTTGGACACTCATGATCTACATTATACATTTTCAGATACTTCTTGTTAAAGAGAAAAAAAAACACATTTGTTTATCACCTTTCGTGGCCTCAGTGTCTCAATGGGCAAAGTTTTGAGCTCACCGGGCGGGCGTGGTGGGCGATCCCCGGAGCGGTCAGGAAACTGCCCGCAATCGGCCCCCGACCATGATTTCACGCTGGCTGGCCAACTAATGGTCAGCCAGCGTGAAAGGCACGCTGAAAGGCTCAGCGCTGCCAAGGTGGGGGCAGGAGGAGGGCGAGAACTGAAGTCAGCGTGGGCACAGGGGAGCACACAATGAAAGCTCCCTGATGGCAGAGAGCTGCCTCAGGGAGCTGAAGAATTTAAAAGCATCAGATAAAGATTTTAAAATGCAGAAAAAAATGTCCACAATCTGACTCACTCACCTAAACATACAGATTATAAAAATTCTGCCCAAACATTTTTTTTTTAAATTAATATCGGGAACCTCAACCCAGCCTTAGATGAGGTTTCCTCAAAAATGCAAAGGCTGTCTGGCCGATTGGATGGGCGGTGAAAAATCTGGGCTAGTTAATACATTAATGGTCTTCGTTGGCCTCTTAATTGTCGGCTGGAGCGCTGCTGATTCTCACGTGGGCCCGCTGACTGAAATATCGGGCGAGTGTGCGATGATGTCGGGACACTCATCACATGCAATTTTAAGCCCGCACAGGTCGGGTAAAATGAAGTACTTTTGAAGTGTAGTCACTGTTTCAATGTACAGAAATTTTCACACAACTAGCTCCCGCAAACAGCAATGTGACTTTTAAAAAATTTATTCACGGGATGTGGCCTTCGCTGGATGGATCAGCATTTATTGCTCATCCCTAGTTGTCCTCGAGAAGGTGGTGGTGAGCTGCCTTCTTGAGCCGCTGCAGTCCATGTGGTGTAGATACACCCACAGTGCTGTTAGGAAGGGAGTTCCAAGATTTTGACCCAGCATCAGTGAAGGAACGTCGATATATTTCCAAGTCAGGATGGTGAGTGACTTGGAGGGGATCTTCCAGGTGGTGGTGTTCCCATCTACCTGCTGCCCTTGTCCTTCTAGGTGGTAGTGTTTGTGGGTTTGGAAGGTGCTGTCGAAGGAGCCTTGGTGAATTTCTGCAGTGCTCCTTGTAGATGGTACACACTGCTGCTATTGTGCGTCGGTGGTGGAGGGAGTGAATGTTTGTGGATGTGGTGCCAATCAAGAGGGCTGCTTTGTCCTGGATGGTGTCAAGCTTCTTGAGTGTTGTGGGAGCTGCACTCATCCAGGCAAGTGGGGAGTATTCCATCATACTCCTGACTTGCACCTTGTAGATGGTGGACAGGCTTTGGGGAGTCAGGAAGTGAGTTACTCGCCGCACTATTCCTAGCCCCTGACCTGCTCTTGTAACCACAGTATTTATATGGCTAGTCCAGTTCAGTTTCTGGCTAATGGTAACCCCCAGGATGTTGATCGTGGGGGATTTAGTGATGGTAATGCCATTGAACATCAAGGGACAATGGTTAGATTCTCTCTTGTTGGAGATGGTCATGGAGGTGACCAATTAACGGGCAGCCAGCGTGAATCACGTGCTGAAACACTCAGCGCTGTCTGGGTTGGGGAGGGAGAAGGGCGAGCACGGAAGTTAGTGCATGCGCAGGGGTGCGCTCACTGAAAGCTCCCTGAAAGCACAGAGCTGCCTCAGGGAACTGAAAATTTTTCAGTTCAAAAATAAAGGCTGGAGAAATAAGAAAAACATTTCCCCTCAGTGACTCTGTCACATGAGCAGGAACATGTTAAAAATTAGTTTCAAAAGTTTTTTTTTTAATCAATGGTCGAAACCTCACCCTGTGGATGAGGTTTTGTAAAAAATACAAAGGCCGCTTGGCCTTTTCCCCTGCCCGCCAACCATAAGGTTGGACAGGCAGCGAAAAATTCAATTCAGTTAATTGATTAAGGGCCTTAATAGGCCTTGTCAGCGGGCGTGCTGCAGCATCACGCGTGTGCCCACCAAACAAAATATCGCACGAGTGCACGATGATGGCGAGACGCTCACCCGACGTCATCAGGCACTATTTTTCTCCTGTTTGGGTCAGGTGTGAGCCTGCCCAAAGAGGGGAAAATTCTGCCCACGAAATAAAAACAGAAAGTGCTGGGAAAATGCAACAGGTCCGACAGCATCTGTAGAGAGAGGAACAGAGTTAACCTTTTGAATCCAATATGACTCTTATTCAGAACTCCGGTATTATACGGGAATTCCTATCCCATAACCTGCTGACTCAGAGGTGAGAGTGGAACCACTGAGCCCCAGCTGTTTCCATACACACACAAACTGAAACATAACACTGACACTTGACTAAAATAAGGAACAGCCATAAATGCTCACACCATGTCATTACACAATCCGCCTCTGCTATCACCTCTCAGTTTTGTACCTATGCACCACCCTCTGTGTAAAGTACTTATATCTAAATTGTCTGCTCACCTTCCCTTTTTCTGAGTCTGTCTCGTAAATATTTAATTAAAAGGAAACACAACAAACCCACACTTAGAAAGTAGTATCCAATTTGAGAATTCCCCAGTAAGAGTTTCCCACTAGCAGATTCCTTGATGCATCAAATCTCTGTCTAAAGCTGGAGAAATTTCACATGCAGTGATATGAAATATTGATGCAGAGTTGGACCAGCATTAAGATTAGAGGAGCAGCAACTGTGAAAATAGCAACTCATTATAACACTCATTTCTTGTGCCATTTCAATGCAAAGGTGATGGGTGAATTAGCTCAAAGTTTCTCCTGCTCTGCTGCTATCTCTTCCCGGAAACCCATTAATATAAATCCTGGGGGGGTTATGGCCCTGTACGTCCTTGGCCTCAAAAGACTAGAAACCATCTTTATCTGGAATATTTAGGGACAGTTGACACCAGCCTTATGGCAACCATGCCCCAGTCCATGATATCCTGCCTCCACAGTGCCCTAGCCCCAGGATGCCTGAGCCCATGGTGCCTAAGCTCCCAATGGAAAACTGAGAAAGAGCCAACAACACAATGTGCATCAATGTAAACATCAAGGGGCAGGATTTTCCCTGTTGTCATTGGGACCCCATCTTTGGGGCTCAGAAGCCCGCAATGTGATTCTCCCTGAGTTGGTCAGTTAATGGCAAAAGGGTTGGCTCACTTTCCAATTAAAGACAGTGGGCATGCTGTAGTCCAGGCCAACCAGAGACCCTCCAGTTGAAGAAGCAGAAGATGCCCTTTCAGTGAGAGATAGGGCACCACAAAATAAGGGACCCTCCCTTCAACTTTTTTAACCCTAAATTTTAAAATGGCATCAGCTGCTGGGTCACCATTTGTGGTAAAGTGAGCTACCCTGTCCTTTTAAGAGAATGTAAGCGTACTGATCATGTGACAGCACTGATGAATCACTGTACAGCTCGGGCAACCGGGAACTGTAAGTCTAGTTCTGGAGCTTACTGAGTGAGCATGTATGATCGGATGCTCTGCCCTATGTCTCAACAAACTATCACTGTTTATTCATACATCAGTATCTCCCCATTATTGATTGCAAGCAGCAATTGATGGGAACATAGGAAGGCGTGCAGTTAGAGCTTGGTTGGCCAATGAACTCATTTCCCCAAAACATAAAGCCATTATGCAGGGGGTGGCCTCCACAGGGCAGTTGGCAGCTGCAGCTGAAGCCAGGCAGGAACTGAGAATCTCTAAGCCTGCCTGGAGTGCTGGCCCCAAAGTCTGTCACTGGGAAGCCACCTCTAGGTAACTGGCTGAGTGAGGGGCAGGTAACTTGAAACTTGGGCTTGAACTTGAAATTTGGACTTGATTATTCCAGTCAGCCTCTGACAACGGGCCTTAATAGGCCATAAACTGGATGAATTGGTTACCTGATGCTGGCAGGCAGGTATCTAGGCCACACTCCCCATTCCATCTCCTGGAATAAAAGCCCAGGGCTGGCATAATGTTCAATTATTCTACATTTGTTTGTGTGAGTCTGGTAGTTGATCTATGCTTACTTGGCTTGATTGGTTAAGCGTGGGTGTTGACTCAGAGATAAGTAAACAGAATACACAGAGTATAAAACTCTGTAAATAAAGTTCCTGCAGACTGAGAAATTAGTGTCATCTCTGCATTGCTCTGAGGAAAATCACATATATAAAATACATAACAGGTGGGGTGCAGCCAGGGAATCAACACGCAGACCAGCAGCATGAACTACGTGCCCATCTGCCTCTGTACATGCCTCCACCAGGGCTTAAAATTTCGGCCCCTGCGCACTCTAGGGGATAGAGCACAGGCAGCCAAATAAATACACTGGATAAGGCCTATGGGGCGTGAAGAGAGTCATGAAAGCTGAAAATCTTTAATATAACATTGAATTAGCACAGGGAATTCTTACTGAGGTCATCAAGATTCTCATGCTAAAAGTGGTACAGTAGAGTGATAGGGCACAAAAAATGGGAAGCCAACATGAAAAACATAAAGGTTTGTGTGCACTTTCCACAACCGATTGGTAATTTTGTATTGCTGGAAACAGCATGCAAGGGGTTAACAAATGCAGTCTCAAAAAAAACTCAACAAAAATGTTATCAACACACGGGGTCTAGACAAGTTGGCTGCAAAGGCCACAAAAGACGTAAGTTTTTAAAGGCAAGTACAATGGATTATTTAATTGAGACACACCAACACATTCAATCACAAGTACAATTGCCAGTCAAAGCTTGTTTATCCATTCGATATTGGTGGCTGTCTGTTGGCTTAAAGCAGTAATAAGAGGTGCAGTCCCTCTTTCAGTCTAACTTCAAAAGGACTTGGATCATGGAATGCATTTTAGCCCAATCTGCCCAGCTCAAAGTAGGCAGATGGGCAGCTGAAAATTCCCAGCTGACTTGCACACCAGTTTCCTTCCTGGATCCTGGAAATCCTCATTTTTAACCAGAAAGTCAACAACCCAAAGCCAGCCGGGTCCTTCTTTAACTGTGCAGGTTGGGATCTGGGAACATCATTGGGCCCTGACTGGACATTTAACTCAAGTCCGAGTCAGTCATTTCCCACCAGATTGAAACAGGTTGGAAAAGGATCAGGATGCAAAGATGTCTTGTGAGGGCAGTTTATTTTTAATTTCCTTTGTGCTCATCCAGGTTCCACAAGCAACAGTTGGGCTTCCCCTGTTCCCCTGTCCCTCCCCTTCACTCCTGGGACCCACTTTCCCACTCTTACCCAGTTGCCAATGGGTGTTGTGGGCCACACAGTTTTCCAGAAAAAAAACAGTGGCATTCATGGAGTATGACAGGTAAAGCTGGGCGGGGTTGCTCATGGTCTCCCAGGGGTGGGGTCCCTCATTCAAAGACACTCAGTGCCTTATCAATACCTGCTTGAGGGACCTGGCTTCAGGAAGAGGAGAGGGCTGCTGAGATCCAGCCCCCTGCGATTTCTACCAACCCCCTCCCTGCAAAACCCCAGCCGCCATCACTCTCCTCTAGCCTGAGTTGCTCCTCCCCAGTGGTGCCACTGAGCAAAAGATCTGCCAACCTCTGACTGGTCAGCAGCTCTCAGCAGCTGAGGACTCCTGCCCCCAGTGTCCTGATCCAATGGAAGGCCTACTGGTGACCTCTCAACTGCTTGATTGGCATATAATATTGGCGGGTCTTTCTGGGGAAGGAGGCCCGGGTCTCACGTCATCTCTGCAGCCGGTGGCCGAGACCACCATCACCTCCATAAAAGCCTGCCCAATATTGCTGCAATTTATCCAAAAAGACCTGCTCCTTCACTTGTCTTTCATTCAGGATCAGTGCCTCGCTTATCTTCCTCTTCCTTAATCTGTGCTTCTTTCAGCAGTCCCAAGCATTCTCTTAACTCTACCATTGACCAACCATCTCATTGAGCTCATCACGGAACCGCAACCTCAAGCTCACAATCTCAGAGCCATCATCAACAACTTTCAGATCTCAAAGACTATTTCTGTACTTAGAGAGAACAAACATTTTGAACTCTAAGAAATGAACTGATGTACATACATATGTTTGTTGCTTAGGATGGTTTAGCTTAAAATGAAGTCTTTAGTTTTACAAGGGGAAAAGATATAGGGCAGAATTTTCCCATTGGCCGGCGGGGGCGGGACACGCACGCTAACGCGTAAAATGACGCGCATTGATGTCGGGCGAGCATCCCGACTTCACCACGCGCCATCACGATATTTCGTTGGGTGGGCGTGCAATGATATCCGATGAGCGCCCACCATTAATTAACGAGCCACTTAAGGCCCTTGAGGTGCCAACTGATGGCAATTTTTTGGCGCCCGTGCAATCATGAGGTCGTCGCACAGGCACAACGGGCAGGTGGGTAGGAGACATTTGTATAAACCTCATCCATGGGCGGAATAAGAGGGCTCAGTGGGGTCACAAGTGTGCTCTGTCAAATATTGATGTTCCAAAGTTACTGATACTTGCCTATGTGATCTGCAATACTTCAAAACACATACCAGCTGCTTGGACTGGACTCACAGCCTTCAGGTTAGGACTCTGCAGTGAAGAATTGTTTTAGGGCCTGCAGATTTCAGGAAGCCTTCTCTTAGCCTGGGAACTTTCCACTGGAGGCACCTCCTATAAGGAGGAAGGGAGGACTAGAAGTGGGAGGAGGCCAGGAGTGCACATTCAGCCTCCAGGGGAGCCACCTTTGCGGGGAGAGGGACAGGCACAAGGGGCGCAGGGCCAAGAGGTTGTCCAAGGCAAAAGGGGCCGCAGAAGATGCCACTATCCTGCTGCCAGGGTATACAGGCAGCGAAGCAGCTACCTCAATATGTCTGAGGTGCAGTGCCAAAGGAGGCTCCGTCTTTCAAGGGGGACAGTCAAATATATCTGTCAGATGATTGGGCCTGAGATCTCCTCTAACTGTGTGGGTGGACACCCCATGCCAGTGGTCAAAAGGTCACAGCTGCCCTCAACTTCTATGCGTCTGGCTCCTTCCAAGAGTTGCTGGGTCATCTTTGCGATGTCTCCACACCACTGTCCACAATTGTGTAAAGCAGGTTATAGACGCTCTGTTCAGGCGCGCATTGACCTTCATCCACTACCGTTGGGACCAGGCAAGCCAGACACAGCGAGCCAGAGGTTTCACGGCCATTGCTGGCTTCCCCCGCGTCCAGGATGCAATAGACTGCACACATGTGGCCATCAAGGCATCAGCAGGTGAGCCCGGTGCCTTCGTCAACAGGAAGGGCTTCCACTCCATGAACGTACAGATAGTATGTGATCACAGGATGCAGATTCGGCAGGTTTGTGCAAGGTACCCAGGCAGCTCCCAAGACGCCTACATCCTCAGACGCTCCCAGGTGCCGGGGCTCTTCAGTGTTCCAGCCCGGCTGGATGGATGGCTGCTGGGTGACAAGGTGGCTCATGATGCCTCTCCGCCATCCAAGAACAGAAGCTGAGCAGCTGTACAATAGGAGCCAGGGCTCCACAAGGGCTGTGGTGGAGAGAGCCATCGGTCTTCTCAAAATGCGCTTCCGATGCCTGGACCATTCAGGGGATGCACTCCATTACTCCCAGATCATGTGTCGCTGATAGTGGTTACATGCTGCACTCTCCACAATCTTGCGCTGGAAAGGGGGGACACTGTGGACGATGAAGACGTAGATGCATTGGCTGCAGCTGCACACGATGAGTCCAGCAGTGAGTCCGAGGATGAGCACGCACAGAGAAATGCTGAGGGGGTAGACGCTGACATGGGCATACTCCAGGGAGGCAGGGACACCTGGGAGGCTTTAATCCAATGAACCTACAGCTAGCACACCACATATGGACCTCCAGGACAAGCCTGGGCTGCAGGCTCCATACTTGATACCTGAGTGAAAAATCTGCCTGGATAGGAACATTAACTAAGGGCCTTGTCAATAAAGCTGAATATCCCACAAATTACTCATACCATTATTAGTAACCACCCACCTGCAGAAGATAAAAGGCACCCTCAGCCATGGTGACATGTCTGAATTTAATGGTATAACAAAAGAATCTTAAGAGAATAAAATGACAAAGGTGTTCAACATCACACCAACTCATAAAGACCTCATTGCAGGCCAACACAAATGCACCAATGATAAATCCACGGTGTGCCTAAGGTGCCTTATGTTTACATTTTCTGGTGCTACGTATCGGTGCTGCCCCCTCACTGGGACTGGCATCTGAGACAGCCTGCTGACTCTGCTGTCCTGTTGGCCTCGATGAACTTGGCGGCCGTCCTCTGGCCAGTGGAGCCTGTGCTGGCCCCACAGTTCCACAGCTGGCATCTCCCCAGTCGTCGCAACCTCATCAGATGCAACGGTCACTGGCAGAGGGGCAGAGGAGCTACCGCCCTCATCCAGAGCGCCCTGAGAGGAGCCCACTGAAACTATAGGCAGCTGCTGCACCGACATGAGGTCGGTTTGGACCTCCCTGCTTGGATGGATGGATGGGCACTGAGCTGGGAAACTTGGTGCCCAGACCATCTCCCACACTGGCACTGACCAGCTGAGGTCAATGCCGATGTGAGGGCTTGCTGTTCCAAGCGCATCCCCAGGAAGCCCTGATTGGTCTTCTGGGGGACCCTCTCCATGAGAGTTGCAACTCTCTCCATGGAGGACACATGGCGCTCGGTCATGAGGCTCATTGCTTCAGCAATAATCCGCATAGACTCCTCCAACATGGACCAAGCCAAGCATAGCCTCATGTATCTCCACCAGATGCTCCCACACACCCGGCCCAATTTCCTGCGTTTGCTGCGTTGCAGAAGACTCCAGAGGCACATCATCAGCCATCGACTGAGCATGTGCCTGGTCCCCTGCAGTCCTCTGACTGCTGGTGCCATGGGCACTCTCTGTCTCTGCCAGCTCCTCCAGCGACTGTGAAGTGCCCTCACCACTGTGCCCCGGGACACTAGCCGATGATCTAACTCCCACCGAGGTGCTAGTATCTGAGCTGGTGCTGCCTGGCAGAGATGGTGTGATGCTGATGAGTCTGAGACTTCAGGGCCCTCAAGTGTGTGAGGGGGCTCCTACTGCTCCTCCTCCCGACCCTGTTCCGCTGATGCTGAAAGGAAGAGCAAGGACATTTGATTAATTAACGTGGAGACAATGTCAAAGTGCATCCCTGTCCCCCGGATCATTATGCGCTCATCCTTTCATAAGCAATGGTCAAGCCACGTTGCAAACTTCAATCACTGAACATTCAGCACTGCCATGGCTGTTGGGAGAACAATGGTGTCCTCACTGCTGGGCAAACATACATGCACGGGGCACCCCAGCCTCACCGACACCGGTAGACCTGGGTGCATGGTGCCTCTCCAGATCTAGGGCCTCCTGCTCAAACTGACTAAGCATCGCCACCTGGGCCAGCCCTCCGCCAGTCCTCACCCGCTCGGTGGCATTATGTGCATTCTTCTCCTGAAAAGGAGAGAAGAGCATTGATTAGTGCTACTTGTACCTGGACTCTCATTGCGGATGGCCCACCCCAACCAGAGTGAGACATTGCAGGGCTCCAGTGTCTCCTCACCCCGCTGCTGCCAAACACTCACACAAAGATGCTAGGCCCCCCGCCACCCCCTTGGCCAAATGCTGCCTACATCACATTTGGCACCACACGGCCTTACCTTCCATAGCAAGGAGGCGCAAATACGTGGAGCGCAGAGAGTAGCAGATCGATCAGTGCCACTCCCAGCATGTCATCACCCTGACTTTGACATGTCCTGGAGTTCCAGCACCTCCAGGTTGTCCTCCAAAACAGTGATGAGGGTCTCAGTGTACCACATGCTGCAGGGGCAGAACCCATCTCTTCACAACCCTCTCAGGGTGACCTCGGCATGGGCAATATCTGCTGGCCCACCCAGCGGAGGACACATGCCATCAATGATTCAATGCAGTCACTACACTCAGACTTGGTGGGGGGAGGTAGTGGTGTGGTGGGGGGGGGGGGGGGGGCCACGGGGGGATAAAGCCTAATTGCTGGGTTAAGTGACAAAAGCCAACATGGGTACTCACTCTTCCTGAGCGCAACAGGTCGTTGAAGTGCTTGCGACACTGGATCCAGTTGCGTCGCACCACGTCACGGGAGCTCACCACCTCCACCACCTACTCCCAGGCATGTTTGGTCATGTGGGGGGGCCCCTCCTCCTGTCCTAGGGTACCAGGACCTCCCTCTGTGCTGCCACCTCCTCAAGGAGGGCAGCAAGGCAATCATCAGAAAAATGAGGGGCACAGTGCCCCTCTGCCCTACCCTCCTGCCTGGCCTGCTCACCAGCCGCACTCTGGGCAGCCCTTCCAGTAGTCATGTTTGACAGCCTTTGGAAGGCTTCAGCAGCTTTATAAAACAGGCAGCTGGGTCGCCATTGGACCGGGTGGTCATTGCAGTCCTGCCGCCACCCGCCCACTCCCGCTGACCTCAGGAGCTGCAATTCACACTGGGGGGGCCTTAATTGGGCCACCCATGTAAAGTGGCATCACGGACCCGATCGCGGGCGGTGATCGGATCCACGCCCGCTCCCACTCCGCCCACCTGCCATCCAGAATATTCTGCCCATCGTATTCAACTGTTCAATTGTTCGGCATTTGATTGTGTTTTTCTGTTGACTCGCCTCTGTTCTCTTTGTTCTATTAATTAAGCCTTTGGGTGTGGTCAGAGAAACAAATCAAACTGAAGCAAGCAGCTGGAAGCATGAGAGCAGATATTTTAAAAGCATCGTGAATAAAACCCCAGCTCTCACATCAAAACTGGTGCCATCTCTGCGTATCCCTGAGGCATAAAGCACAACAACTATTAAAATATACAAATCAATAGTTAAATTGCAGTTGTGTCAAGCTTTGGGCACTTCACTTTAAGAAGGACATTCAGAGTACAGATTTACTGCCAAGGTCGAGACTGGGGCTCTTGTCATTAGAAGTTTAGGAGAATGTTGAACAGAAATGTTCAAAATTATGGGAAGGCTATTTCCACATATTGGAGTATCCAGAGGGCTAAAGTTTACAATCATCCAAAGACCAAAGATGATTTTTTTTAATGCATAGTTCTTAGAACATAGTACGCTCTATGGAAACAACCGTGGTATCCGCATCCAATCAGAGTTCAAATGGGAGGCGAGTAAATAATCAGTATGAGGAATGGGCGGTGGTATGGCGTGGATAACTCTTTCAGAGAAGCTGGCACAGGTGCGAAGGGGTGAATGACCTCCTCCTGTGCTGTAAGATTCTGTGATTCTAATAGATGGTTCACATAGTAATAAAACCTCTGCAGAAATAGCTCACAAATTCAAGCTGAAAGGGGAAATGAATAGAGTTCAGGTTTAATTATTTTACACAAGAGGGTGATAAAATTATAGAACAAACTGCCTGAGGAAGAAGCAGAGGTAGATCAAATGGCAAGTTCAAGTGGGCAATGCTTCCTTTATGCAGCAAATTGAAGCAGTTACAGAATGAAAATCAAGGACATTTTCCAAACTTTGGCACTAGCCAGTTGCACTGCAATGGTCTCCCTTGGTCCTGTATCCTATGTAGCTAGGACCTAGGACCAGAATTTCAGGAAGTGAGGAGATGATGTGGTTTAGTTGGAAATGACAATTTTCATAACTTGCGATGGGTAACATTTCGCATTTCTGTGTCATTGTCTGTACTTCAGGATTGCATGATTCTTTTTAAACAAATGAGTCAGATGCGATAAAAAGTGAACATCAAACATAATTGCACACCAGTCAGAAATCAATGCTGTCTAAAAGCTTTTAGGAAGACTTTTGATTTGCGCAGATGCTCTCATCACTTAGCATGCAGAAACTGCCTCCATCTTACTGGCATTGTGTTGCATGAGTTGGATGGATTGATGAGTAGTCTCTCTTTCTCTCTCTCTGCATTTCATGGACAATGAAATAAATGTATGCATTTATGCAACAACTTTCATTGCATCAAATGCCTCAATGTGATTCACATACTGATCTACTTTGACATGGAGCAAACGTTATGTTGACAAATGTGACAATCATTCCGTACCGGTACCATCTCAAAGACAGCTACTGTTTTGGTTGGTGGTGTTGGTTGAAAGAGAAGTGTTGACCAGGGCAGAGGAACTCTTTCCTGCACCTCTGCAAATTGCGCCATGGGTTCTTTAATGCACAGGTTTTAAAATTGGGATCCTTGAGCCCTGTAGTTTCCATAGGATCAGGTTTCTATCTGTATGTCTTCAGGTTTCTATATTTGCTGACTCTGCCTTTAAATTTCTGCTTCTGTTTACAATTAATGATCATGTTAGAACCATAGAAAAGTTACAGCACAGAAGGAGGCCATTCGGCCCATCTTGTCCATGCCAGCCCGAGGACACCCAGGTGCCCTTTCTAATCCCACCTTCCTGCACCCAGCCCATAGTCCTGCAGCTTACAGCACTTAAGGTGCAGATCCGGGTACTTTTTAAAAGAGTTTAGAGTTTCTGCCTCTACCACCAGCTTGGGCAGCAAATTCCAGACACCCACTACCCTCTGCATAAAAAAGTTCTTCCTCATGTACCCCCCTACACCTTCTGCCACTTATCTTGAATCTATGTTCCCTGGTTCTAGAATTCTCCACCAAGGGAAACAATTTTATCCTGTCCACTCTATCTATTCCCCTCATAATTTTGTACACCTCAATCAAGTCACCTCTCAGCCTTCTTTGTTCTAAGGAAAATAACCCCAACCTATCCAATCTCTCCTCGTAGCTACACTTTTCTAACCTTGGCAACATTCCTGTAAACCTCCTCTGCACTCTCTCCAGAGCTATATGTTCTGCAATGATGCGCCATTTTCCCCTCATCAGTAACATTTGATTAAACCACCTCGAAGAATGACACATTCCCCCAGTGCGTCTCTGTAATGTCAGCCCTTGTCCATGTGGTTAAGGCCTGCAGGTGGAAGACTCAAATCTACAACCAGAGTGATGGATAAAGGCTGCAGCTCAATTCCCGACAGGTTTCCCAGAGCACAAAGCTCCAAAGACCTCCGATTGTAAAGTGCTCAATCTTCAAAAAAAATATTTGAACTCATAAGCTTCTCACTGGCACTACAGGTTAGGAGCTTCTTTCCTCCTAATTAAGACTAGAACTCTAAAATGTTATCCTTTGATGAAAACTAGTTCTTAGTTCCCTGCCTTCCCAATAAATATTCACAGTTTGAATCATGTATTTGCACCTTGAATGCATTTTTTTAAAAAAGGTGCCATTTACATTGAAGGCATTTTACTCATAAAAGAAATCTTTTCTGGATTTTTGTCTCACACAGATATTACACTATCATCTTTCTATTAGCCATGCTTTCATCTTCACTTGTTAGAAGTCTTTTTGTCAAACTTCACGAGCTGTCCCATTATTTTCCTCTTGTCAGCTGAAGTGCCTTAAAGGGATGTGACGACTGTTTATACACCGTCTTTGGAGAATTTCTGTGACAAGTTAGTCTGCTTTGAATGCAATCTCACCCTACGCATTTCTTGAAACCTCACTTGCTTCTTTTCAAAGTAGGTGACCTGCATTTAAACCAAATGAGGTTTGTTTATTTTAACAGGCCTTATCTGTCAAGCTGGCACTTAACTTTCATTCCATTGCAGACAATTGCTTACTGGTTATGCTGAGAGGTGAGGTGGTGCAGCTTAGCAATGTTGACTGGCGTCTATAAAAGTGCTGGTGCATTATTTTTAGACTCAAATGCTGTAGTACTTTCGGCAGAGATAAATGGATTTGTAGCTATTTTGGAATGGGTTTGATGCAGCCCTGTTCATCCACCTGAGAGCTGCCATTACTGTGGAGCAGAATGACTGTTTCCACATCCCAGTCTCTGAAAGTATTTGTGTCACTTATGACACGAGTGAGGAACAGTAATTCTTTCTAAGTAGCTCAATTGCAATCCTCTTATATCAGTGGAACTTTTTTCCCCGTCTCTCAAACTTTCTATCCGAGTTCTCTGGACAGTCCAATTTGAGTAATTACATTAATTTGAAAGGCATTCACTACTGTGAATTGGGTCTGACAAAACTTATTTCACTTGTCAGAACTGCGTGCAGCTGGTTTAAAGCTACCAAATGAGGGATGAACAGGCAGCATATTCACTTAGTGTTGTAATATTCAGTTGTACTTCAGTAAAGCTCATTAAGAGCCCACAGCTCAATTAGTGAATGCATGCATCATGAGCTAGTGAGCTGCAGGAACAGGTAGTATCCATCCAGCCCCTCAGGGTTACTCCACCATTCAGTTAGATCCTGGCTGATCTGCACCTCAATCTATCTAGATGGCTTTGCTTTATATTCTCCGATAACCTTACCTGACCCTACAGACCAAGGACTACCCACATTCAATTCCTGGTCTATGCCAAGTTAGCTGATCTCTAAAGAGCAATGAGGTTTTACAATTGATCAACCGTTTCCTTTCCCCTGCATGGTCCTTGAACACACTGCTGCCACTCAAGCTTGTGCCCATCTTTCCTCAAATTCCCCTTTTAGGGTCCCTCCGATAAGGTTTCCTCCCCAGCCACAGCACCGAAATATCAAAGTCATAAATAATATCCAATGTGACCGTGACAAAGGTAAACTTTCCTTCCTCATCCTTCTTGACCTGCCTGCTTGAGATGGTAAAGTTGACCACCACATTTCCCTCCAATGCCTCATGGGGCTGGGTAGGACTGTCTTCACCTGATTCCATTCTTATCTTTCTAATCACAGCCAGAGAATCACCATCAGTGGCATTTCTTCTCATTCCTGCAGAGTTACCTCTTGTGTCCCCAGGATCTATCCTTGGACCCCCTCCTATTTCTTAATGACATGCTTCCCCTCAGCAGCATCATTCGGAAACATGACATCAGTTTTCACATGTACAGTGACAACAGCCGGATTTACTCAGCCCCTCATGACCTGTCTTCTGTCTCTAAATTATAAGATTGTTTATTTGACATCCAGTACTGGATGAGCTGAAATTTCCTCCAATTTACTCGTGGGAAAATTGAAGCCATTGTGTTTGGACTCCACCCCCTCACCACCGATCCCATCTCTCCCCCTGGCAACTGTTTTGGGCTCAACTGTTTGCAACCTCAGTGTCATATTTGTTTCAGAGATAAGCATTCAACCACATATCCACATCATCACTAAGACTACCTATTTCTACCTTTGTAACATCACCAGACTCCTTCCCCGCCTCAGCTTGTCTGCTTTGAAATCCTTATTCATCCTTTTGTCACCTCTGGACTTGACTATTTAAAGGCAATCTTGGCTGGTCTCCCACATTCTACCCTCCATAAACTTGATGTCATCCAAAACTCTGCTGCCCAACTCACACCAAATACCATTCACCCATCACCCTTGTGTTTGTTAGCCTACACTGGCTCCTGGTGAAGCAATGCCTTGATTTTAAAATTCTCATATCCCTCCATGATCTCATCCCTCCCTATCCCTGTAATCTCCTCCAGCTACAGATATCTGTGCTCCTCTAATTCTGTTCTCTTGAGCATTCCTGATTTACTCACTGCACGATTGGAGGCCACACCTTCAGCCACCTAGGCCCTAAACCTCTAAAAACCTCTCCACCTCTCAACATCGCTTTTGACCCTCCTTAAAACCTACCTCATTGCCCAAGCTTTTAGTCACCTGACCTACTATCTCTCTGTGTGATTTGGTGTCGATTTTTTCTTTATAATCATTCTGAAAAGTGCCTTGGAATGTTTTATTGCTTTATAGGTGCTATATAAATACACATTGTTGTTGTTTAGCTGTATGGCCTTTGGGGAGGGAAAATTAAGCCAATGTTTCAGCTGCTAATTGCTATTCAATGATTAGCAGCTGAACTCTTCCTTCCTTAAAGGAAGGAACTATTGTCCCAGTCTATATATCCCTTCATGGCCTTGTCCCAGCCAATCTCTGCAATCACCTTCAACCATCTACCTCCTTCCAAATGTTCCTACTCTCTGATTTCAGCTTTCTGTGCTTTCCTCCCTTCACTACACATCTGCGCACACACGAAGGGGTCAGAGCCTCCAGCAGCCTCTGTCCCACTATCTGAAACACTTTATAAAACCTCTTTCTGAACTTCACCGTTACTGGCGTGGCCTTGGGAGAATTACAGAAAAAAACGCATTCTAAGATTCAAAAACAGAAAATGCTGGAAGAACTCAGCAGGTTTGGCAGCATCTGTGGAGAGAGAAACAGAGTTAATGTTTCGAGTCCGTATGACTCTTCTTCAGAGCTAAGATTTCTAAGATTTCTTTACCAATCACACTTTTAGTTAAAATAAATCTCTACCTTTGATTACTAACAGCAAACTATTTACATTTATTGCAAAACTAATTAAAATAATACTGGGAAATGCTTTAAAATCCTGGTGTAGACCTAATTGTGTTACTTTATGTTACTCAATGTTGGCTAGTGATGTTATGGCTGCATTTGAACCTTGAGCACAGCCTTTTCGTGGAACCTATAGCAACAGTTAGTGGAGCATACAATGTAGGCAATGAAATTTATAGTACACATTAAAGTATTTAAGCTCTTGGTGGGCTCCCTGATAGTTCAGCAAATGATTCTAATGATGAATGGTGCCTTTAAGACCTCCTGATTAGTGGTGACTTAGCAGATCTCAGCAATCAGGAAGCCAAACTGGGTTCAGTGCCTTCTGGCTAGACAGGAAAAGGGAAAAGGAGGTTCAATCAGGGTGGCTATCCAGTGACTCCTGACTGGAAAATCTGCCTATGTGGATGTTAGCTGAGCACATATTGAGGTTCAGCAATGTTGTCCATCAGTCAAAAAGCCAACTGCTGCATGGATGAGGTCCTGTACCTAACATGTCCTAGCATGGACCAGTGTCTTCAGAAGCAAGGGATTAAAGCTCACTCAACTGTCTTATGAGCTGTTAGAATTCTGGTGTAGGCCTTAGAAGACATACCACCCAATGTGTGCAAGTCTGAGGTGAGATACTTTAGTTCCAAGTGCAGTGCCCACTTCTACAAACCAATGGGTTATCACGACTCACTGGGATAGTGCGCTGTAATATCAAGCCCCATTGTTCCCTGAGCCACAACAAATGTGAAAAGTTTGACCAAACCACCAATTTGCCCCAATTCTACATAACTGTTAAATTTAGGTTAACAGAATATGAGCAACAGGTTTGTAAACTTAATGAGTAGATAACTGTTTATTGAACAAATTGTCTTTAACTAGTGGCAAGAGAAAGAAATATGAACTGCTAACTTCTTACTCAATAACTTAAACCCACACACACACAACACAGACTTTAAGGGTGAGATAAAACAGTTTAATAACACCAATCCAGAATACAGGATTAGATGGGTTGATTTTGATTGATGTCTTCAAATTCCTTGCAGTTTGTTGTTGATGACACGAGGTGGTCTCCCAGCATTTTCAGTCTGTGGTTCACTGGTTGGAAAAAATTTCAGATAAAAAATTAGGAGCAGAGTGGCAATCCGACACTGATTGCCACTCTGAGCAAGTTCAGGCCCAATGTCCCTCCTGCACTCAAGATCCTCCTATGGCACTTCGCTCAGCATGGGAAGCAACATGCACACTTGCTGATCTTAGTTGTGGTGGTAACTGAAAGCAGTAATAAGAAAAAAAAGGTATATTTACATAATGCCTCATGTTATGTTTTACTATGGGGTCACTTTGCTCGTGAACTGGTTCCACGCTTATCTGTCAGCAGGTGAGTCAATTACAAGATACTGCAGACATAGAAACCAATATAAAATAAAACACATACTATTTATTTACACAAACAACAGAGCACTAACTTGATGTGTGCTTTTTCAGCCAGACCGTACTCTAGACTAACATTAACATCGCAGCCCGCGCTACACAGCTATTGGGTCTTACAGTCATGTGGTCAATCTGCTCACATTCTCTTAAAGGTGTATTACACCTCAGATTACCACATCCTTCCCCCTTTACTTGAAAGTTCTTTTTACAATATATTAACTATTTAAAAAAATGAACTATTTACAAATTCAGTCGCTCAGGAGGCTTTCTCAAATGTGTCAACCGTTGTAGTTCTATGACTTCGGATGTTTTATCTGAGGCCCCCCTCTCAGGAGTTATCTGTCCACTAGGCTCCCCAGTAGGAACCTGTAAGTTTGCCTCTACGACTCTATCAGGCTCAATGGGTCCTACTGGTACTTCCAAATCAAGGGGAGTTCCTTCAACCTGTGCTGTAGACTCCAGCAGGAATGTTTAATGCACCTTTTCTTGTGGATCTGTTTCCCATTTCCTGAGGTGATCTACATGTCTCCTGAAAATTCAACATTCAACCGATATATGATAGGACAGGAGTCCTATCACTGCACTGACTTCACCTGATAGTCATTTGGGCCCATCTCCAAATTTCTTTGCAAAATCAGCTTCTTCTACAGTGAAGTTTATTTCATGACTATGGTAATCGTGTCCATTTTTCTGGGCCCCCTGACTTCTCTCTACACTTCCCCCTAAATTTGGCCTTATGAGGCTTAACCACGTCCTGTTCATTAATAACTCTGCAGGGGCAATGCCGGTGGTCGTATGTGGTGTAGTCCTATAGCTGAGCAGGAAGTGTGATAACTCCGTTGCTATGGAGTCCCCCTGTAGTTTTTTCATTCCAGCTTTGAAGGCCTGGACTGCCCTCTCAGCCAACCCATTGGATGCAGGGTGGTATGGTGAGCTCTTGACATGTGTTATGCCATTTAGAGTTGTAAATCTTTGGAATTCCCCACTAGTGAATGCCTTTCCATTATCAGACACTATTATCGCTGGCAAACCATGTATCACGAAACTCTGACACAATCTATGGTGGCAGCAGATGTGGGCGATCGCACCTCATATATATTCATCCATTTGGAATGGGAGTCGATAAGTAAGAGGAACATCATGCCCAAAAAAGGCCCCACATAGTCAAAGTGGAGGCAGACCCATGGCCTTCCTGGCCATTCCCAAGGATGCAGTGGGGCAGAAGGAGGCAATTTCTGCACCTGTTGGCACTGCATGCAGCTCTTGACCATGTTTTCGATTTCAATGTCCATCCCAGGCCACCATAAGTAGATGCGCGCGAACATTTTCATTCTGGAAATTCCAGGGTGAGCATGCCATGAAGCTATGTATATAATATTATTGGAAAATATTTTTCTTTTAAAATAGAGGTTTAGTCTGTGGGGGTGTCTTAATTGGATTAAAGCCAGCTAGCCTGGGTGCCTTAATGTGTACTAGTTTTGAAATGTAAGAGAGGTAGAGTGCATTTGTATTTTTTGAATAGAGCATTCAAGAAGTGGGGGGAAATCTGGCACCTAGCTAGCAGAGACCAAGCAATATGTCTATATTATTAATAAAGTTGGTATTATGAAAGGGGTTTTATGTTAGAGGAGGTGGAGTTCAAAGGTGCTGATGATGCAATGAGAATTTACATTCAATGAGGTGTGCTGGATATGACTGATAGCAGTTTTGTGTGTGCAGAGCAGAGGCAATGTAAGATCAAAGCAGCTGTAAGCCTACAACTGTCACCACAGGAACCAAAGTGAAAGGAACCTCATTTTGAATTTGTAAGGTGAAAATGCTTTGCCTGGTGTCTGTTTAAAGTCTATGGGTTGTTGTTGCCTTAATAGAGATTAGTTTGGGAATTTGTTAAAAGTTATGATAGTAGTAATTTGTAGCCATGTAAATGTGTTTAATGTGTTGTAACTTAATAAAATGTTTCATTGAGTTTAATATAAAACCTCTCAAGAACTGGTGGTCTGATTCCTGAGTTTAGAGTTGCATCTCAAACATATCACTTAAAAATATGGGTTATGACAGTTGTTTAAAGGTTCCCTCTGGAATTTTTAAAGAACTCAGCTTTACCAACTGCTGGGTCATAACAGAGCGTTATGCAATTCTATCAATAATGGTTGACTTCCTCTGGGAGGCACAATGACTCTCAGTCCCCACATGTCATCTTGGCAGGTGAGCTTGTATCTCCTGCTTAAATAGGGCTTTGTTTTGTCTGACTTAGGCTCGTTAGGCCATCCCTGCAAGACTTGTTCCCTGACGTGAGACAAAACTGGATTGTGGTTGGTCCATTCTCTGATCTGTTTGGCATTCACTGGTGATGAATCTAGAAAGTTTAATAATAATACAGGTTCTTGAGGGATGGGGACATTCACATTGCTGTCCTTTAGGGCTAATCAGCTCAGCACATCGGCATTGGCAATCTGGCTTCCCAGCCGATGGATAAAAGTATATTCATAAGCTGCTAGAATCAGTGCCTACATTTAGATGCGTGCCGAGGTGATTGGGGGTATTGCATTATCTTCTCCAAACAAGAAGATACTATGGTGAGGAGGCAATTACGGATGTATTGATGAAATATCTTAATGCCAAGTACATTGGATAAGCCTTCTCTCTCTATTTGTGAGTATCTTCGTTCAGCCACACTGAGTGTTCTTGAAACATAGCCAATGGACCGTTCGGAGCCATCCGCCATCCGATGGGAGAGTACTGCCCCTGCTCTGTAAGGGGATGCATCGCAGGTTAAAATCAACTATTTCTTTGGGTTGAAATGTACCAACAGGGCCAATGAATGTAGTAACTGCTTTACTGTCGTAAAAGCCTGTTGTTGTGGGGCTTGCCCAGTCCATCTGTGGTTTTTCTTGAGTAACCCGTTTAATGGAGCCAGTACTCTCGACAAATTTGGGAGAAAACAACCATAGTAGTTAACCATTCCTAAGAAGGAGTTTGAGTTTTGTGGCATTTCCTAGGGCAGGCGCCTCACGAGTAGCTCTCACCTTGTCTTCTACTGGGTCAAGGCCCTGCAAGTCGACCCTATGACCCAGGTAAATCACTTATTTTGCTTGGAAGATCCATTTTCCCCTTTTCAAGCATACTCCAGCTTGTGAGAAACACTTCAATACCTCTTCCAGGTTAGCCAGGTGTTCTTCATCAGTTAGTCCAGTTACGAGGACATCATCGAGATAAACTGTCACATGGGGTAGACCTTGGAGTAAATTTTCCATAGTCCATTGGAAAATGGTACAAGCCGACGAGACTCCAAAGGGTAACCTGGTATACTGATATAACCCCCTGTGTGTTGATAGTCCGAGAGGCCTTTCCTATCTCGACTTGCTGGTAAGTGTGGCTCATTTCGAGTTTCGTATATGTAGTTCCCCCCTGCCAGCTTGGAGTACAATTCATCAATTTTTGGTATAAGGTGCCTATCAAGTCTGGCTACTTTGTTAACAGTCAACTTGTAATCCCCACATATTCACGCACCCTGGTCAGGCTTTAGTACTGGAACTATGGGTGCTGCCCATTCAGAAAATTGTACAGGTTGTAAGACTCCCAACCTTGCCAGCCTGTCCAATTCAATATCCACTTTTTCTCGTAATGCATAAGGGACTGGCCTCGCCTTCAAATATCTGGGGATTGCTCCAGGGTCCATATGGATCCAAGTAGAGTTGGACCCTCCCCAGCCACCACTATCAGGGGTAGGTTAGCAGACTGGCTTCCATATTGTACTGGAACCTTGCATATACCTTTTACTCTTATGTTTTCGCCAGTATATGCTTGAGACTGGCATCTGAGTTTTCCAGTTTTAGTGAGTAGCCTCCTCCATTCAGAAACTTAAACGTGTGTTCCCCTGTGACTGTCGTGGATGCGCCTGTATCCACCTCCATTCGAAAGGGTTTTCTGATGACCTCTACTGTCACGTAGATTGGCTCTGTTTTACCCATTTTTAAATTGTGTAATGAGTAAATACTGACTCTGTTTCTTCTGGCTCCTTCATTATATAAATTTCACGACTTCTGCCTTTTTGGTTGAAATTTGGTCTCAATCTTTCTTTGCAATATCGCATAATGTGCCCATTGCGATGGCAGTAGAAGGATTGGGTTCTTTTAAATTGTCATTCGTTTGTACGCTGCCTGGTTCCATTTTTGCAATTATTAATGTGGTTTTTATCTGTTAAACCGTTGCTTTTTGCTGGCCTTTTAATGGCGGCTGTTTCCCGCCTTTCCACGGAGCCCTGCGCTTCTGCTCCATTTCTAGCCAGTACCTCCCTCCCAACGTGAAGAACGGCACCATTTTGTGCTCCTTTGATTTCTCGAAGTCCCTGACTGCGCTCTCCATTGCAAGAGCCAACTCCAGCGCCTTGCTGAAGTCTAAATTTGTCTCTATCAGCAACCTTTTTTGAATGGCGTCTTCATTAATTCCACACACTAATCAGTCTCTTAACATGTCGTTAATTGACATCCTGAACTCACAATGCTCTGTCAGTTGTTTTAAGGCTGCTACATTGCAAGCGACTGTCTCTCCAGAGGCGCGACACCTCCAATTGAATTTAAAACGCTGCGTTGTTACTGAGGATCTCAGCTAAAAGTGGCTTTTTACTAGATTCGCCAACTCATCAAAGCTCTTGGAATCTGAGGTGTTGGGTGCCGATAGACTACGAATTAGGCCGTAAGATTTACTGCCACATGTCGATAAGAGATTGCCCGCCTCTTCTCCTCCCCCGATATGTCACTGGCCAAACAGAAAAACGCAAGACGTTCAATATAATGTGACCGGTCATCGGTGGTCTGATCAAACAGTTCGATGCGGCTAAATTGTGGCATATTGGAGGGCGATAACTTCAACGACTGTGGTGAGGGTTTACAATTGTAATGTAATTACAACCGGCCTGCAGAGCACGGCTAATTTTGTGGCTTTCCTTGGTATCGTTGTCTGGTCGCGTTTTGCCACGTCACCAGTTGTTTTGTTTTACTTCGAGGTTGCTTTGCTTGCGAACCGGTTGCACGCTTTTCTGTAGGCAGGCGAGTCAATTACAATATACTGCAGATGCAGAGACCAATGTGAAATGAAGCACATGCTATTTATTTACACAAACAACAGAGCCCTAACATGAAGTACACTTCTCCAGCCAGACCCTACCCTAGACTAATATTAACATGGCAGCCCACGTTACACAGCTATTGGGTCATACAGTCATGTGGTCAATCTGCTCACATTCTCTTAAATGTGTATTACACCTCAGATTACCACACCTCATCGCATGACAAACATTTCCCTCCAAAAGCTTTGTTTCGTTGTATTGTTATCAAAACAAATGCAACAACCAGATTGCACACAAGATACTCCAAACAGATATTTAATCTGTTATGCTGTGTGTTGGTCGAGGGAGGAACACTGGGGCCAGGGCATTTGGAAAGGCTGTTGTTTTCAACATTACCAGGGGATGGCCTGAAGACAGGATCTCATTTTAGTGCCTTAACAACACCACCCACAGCAGTGCATCACTCCCTCAGTATTATATCAAAGTGTCAGACTAGATGTTGCACTCAAATCCTGGAGTGAGACTTCAACCTACAACCATCTGATTTAGAGGAAAAAGTGCAACTAACTAAGCCAAGCAAGCACTCCATTTCTTTTCCATGTTCTTTTGAAAATGTTGCTATTCCAATATGCATTAATTTACATTTATCTACATCTAATCCATCTGTCATTATTTGACCCATCTCCTTTTGCTGTAGAATTCACTTTTTCTTTCATCTGTTGCTCATCAAGTATTTTAATTACATGTTAGTGCTCCATGTGTCATTAATAACCTGTTAGTCTGCTAGTGCCACAGTAGCTATTGAGAATCTCAAAAACTTAACCGTTTGAAAGCTGAACTAGGACAGAAACAATCCATTCAACCAAACTGGTCTAAGCCAGAGTGTATGTCCCACACAAGCCACCTCTCCAGCCAGCCCTCTTCAATTGTGAACCTTCATGCTCATGTCCTGGAGTGGGGCTTGAACCCATAACACCACTCAGAAGCAAAGGCCACAGGATTTGAATCTTTATCTGTTCTCTCTCATTCCGCCTGTTCATTCTTAGATGGAGCTTGCTTATCCTCTCGTTTCCACTTCTGCCTAAAAGGCTAATCTGTCTTGTCATAAACTTTTTGGACCTGTGGTATATTTTCAGCATTTTCAAATTTCTATTCTACGCCCTAGAGGCTCCCTCCGTTCTGGTGGAATGTGGTGAGTTCACTGTACTTACCTCAGTACTAAAATTCTTCCTCAATTACCAGAAACGGTAGGTGACTCGCCATTTCTAGTGCTTTCTATGAAAGCTAGTATTAAACTGAACAAAAAAGCCTTGCCCCAGTCTATCAGCTAAACATGGTAAATTGATCAGATTAACTCAACACATTCCAGCAACTGACATTTGCAGAACAAAAGTAAGAGCCTTGGGAGGGAGTAATAGCTGTGGGGAAGGGGGTTGGGACAAGCTTTAAATAGTTCACTGTTACAGCTGTGAACACCAATTTCCTCCTGATTCATTTCGAGTAATCTCACAGCCCATTTTGTTTCTGTTGTACATGTCCGTAGTCCTGTATGACATAGACAAGACAAAATTTTGGAGATTCTCAATTATCCATTAACTTCCATTGGAACATTTTAGAGGAACCTCAATTCCTATAGGTCAGGTGATGAAGTTCAGAAACCCTTTGTCTGCATTCATTTTCCGCCATCTCTCTCCCCCCTCTGCCCTTTCTCTCACTCTATTCTCCTTCTCTCACTTTCTCTATCCTTAATACTTCATCATAGTCCCCAAAAACATTCTAAAGCACCTTCAAACCAATGAATTAATGTGATGATGACAAATGCCACAGCCTACAAACAACAATGAGATGTGTGACCAGCTGGTCTGTTTTTGTTTTGGTGATGTTGGCTGTGAGCAAATTCTTTTTCTTAGAATACTGAGAGTCTTCCACATCCAACTGATCCATCAGATCCAACCCTACTTTAACACCTCATCCAAAGTAAGTGCTTCAGACAATGTAGCAATCATTCAGTAGTGCAGCATACTGAGGCATTAGCCCAGATTATGCACTAAAGTCTATGGTGGGGATAACCCATACTTTCTAACTCATAGGGCTGGATTTTCATGCTGGAGGCGGGACTCATCCCATCATTGCAATCCCACCCCCATCACCAGGCTGCCGGGAAATGGGGTTTTACTAGTAGAAAACCCCACTTTGTGCCAGAGTTGTTCTGCCATCTCAATCAGCAGACCTGAGGCAGGGAGCACAGCAGGACAGCTCTAGATCGGGCCCTCTGAAGGGCCTACCTCATAGTCTTTTTTTTTAAGAGCGCCGATGATCCCTTATAACTGCCGGCAACGGATTTAAGCCTCACTTGCCAGCACATATATAAGCTTCCCATCAAACTCAATGCTTGCCCAAAGTTTGGTCTTTCTATGGAGTTGCCCCACCCCACCTCCCCTCCCCCCGCCCGCCGCCCCCCACCCCACAACCTCTACCACCTCCCTTACTGACTTTCCTCAATGTTGTTACCTCCAATGACATCCTTAAACCACCGAACTTGCCTTTCATGAAGTTTCCTGATCTTCTTTTGTGGCCATCCCTCTCACTTGACAGGGTCACCAAGGGCTTTCCAAGGCTGCCCGCCCCACTGAAAATCCTACGAGGTCTGGCCTTGTGCCTTTCAATAGGGGTGGGCTGGCTTCCTGCCCCGCGACCTATCACCCACCCTGCAAAATGGTTACAAGGGGAAACGGAGGCAGGACTTCCACCATGCCTCTCTGTGGCCTTTTGTTTCTTTGCCACCTGCCTCCATTTGGCCCTGTTTCGGGGCCGCAAAACTTGGCCCATAGTTCAGGTATCACTGACCGAGCCAAGCTGCCTTTGTGGCTACAGTATGTTCATTGGGGAGGGGGTGGGGGGGTGGGGGGATGTCTGAATGGAGCCATGCAAGATTCTGAAAGCATTTGCCAGCAGATTGCCGAATATGGAAAATGTTTCCGTCCCTAACCGCACCTTGATAGTGTTACAATAATCAGTCTACTTGCACATCAGAACAGACTTATTACTAGAAAATTAACTGAGTTCCTATAATAAATAACTATTTTACTTAAAAATAAATGAAATGTTTTGATTCTGATCACCTTGTCTTTCTTCCCCCATCTGTTTCACTCTCATTCTCATTATACTCTTGAACTTTTTTTAAAGGAATTGAACCTCATTGAATTGGCCTTTTTTACCCACCTTTATGATTATTTAGGAGACAGGAAAAACTGTACAAATAAAAACAATAATTTTGAAACCAGCTCTGAAGGTCAGAGGAGTGAAGAAGCCATCAGTAAATCTCTGAGCTGCTTTTGTATATCCACCTGGGATGCAGCCAACAAACAGGTGTACTTAATGGTCAACTCACCTGCAACTTACCAAGTCAAAATGGAGCTCTGGGCTTGAGTTCGAGCCCACCTCCGCTTTGCTTGCTCGCCCTGCAGCTAATTAACAGCTGTCGGGCTTGCTCAAGATGGGCCTTTTGCCCCCACCAGGGGAGGAATTCCCACACCTGACAGCTGCCGGTCAGTCAGAGGGTGGGCAGACTTTGGTCCCAGCAGTGTCACTATTGGGACAGCTGCCAGTCCCAAAGAATACATTCAGTGATGGAGCCTGGACTTTAAGGTGTGTCTGGGGTCTCGCCAGGGCCTGGCTGACAGATCTGAGCAAACGGGGAAATAGGTTTGCAGGTCCGTGGTGGATAGGGTAGGGGGAGGGGAAATGGGAAGACCCCTGGTGGGAGCCTTTGATGGCCACAGGGGGTCCATAAAGGAGCTACTTCTCCCACCCTTTTGACCAGCCACCACCCCGAGCAGTAAAACCTGCCAGGCTACACACATGGTGAGGGCCTCTCCCACACAGTTTGAATCCCAGTGATGACAGGAAGGGGTCCTTAAGTGACCTTCAATTAGCCATTTAAAGTCTTCTGTTGGCCCACAGGCAGGAGGGCTTCCTTACACCTCCCCCTGCCACTGGTAAAATTGTAGTGAGATTTGCGGTGGACAGGCAGGTAGGCACAGGGACTGGTGCCCATGGAATGGCGCCCAATTTTACAGCCCGCCCCCACCCCACAAACAAGCCTAACTTCCCACCCCCAGGGGGCTATAAAATTCAGCCTTTTGAGCTTAGTCCCATTTTTACTTATATCAACAATGATAATAATCCATACTTAGCCGTAAATATTAAACCTGGCAGTTTGTCCTGTTGTTCAAGGGAGTGGTTTTTAACCAGCTTTAAGATGTTCTCTTTGGCAAACACGCTACTGAACCTCTTATGATTATTAAGTCAGCACAAGCAATTAATCATTTGAGCTGGGCAATAGGATCAGATGATACATGGTGGTTGATTCAAACAGCAGAAGCAAATTTAATTAAAGAACACAAGCAAGTGTGGAACATGAAAGAGTTGAACGCTCATCAAACCAGTTCCTACCACAAACAACGCCTCATTTGCCTCATCATTGGATGAAACACAACTCCAAATTAAATTAAATCCCGACAGGAGAATGGGCCTCTGGTTCAAACTGGAAAAGACAAAGCGAGGGCATAAAAATATAAGAAATAGGAGTAGAAGCAGACCGTGCAGTTTCTCGAGTCTGCCCCACCACTCAATAAAATCACGGCTGTGCCAATTTAGGTCAGGATTTCTTACAAAAAGAGTTTCCAATGCATGAAATGAGCTTCCAGGTAAGGTTGTGGAGGTGAAGGACAGAATTTAATGTAGGAGCAGGGGGTCTCGCCCGTGGCTGGAGAACGGGCAAGTCCCCTGCCTCACCTCTTTTCAGGTCATTAGTCAAGCACTTAACTGGGCAGTGGCTGACCGTCCCTGGTACCAAGGATCCCAGGGGTAGAAGTCCCGCCTGTCGAGAGCTGCCAGGCAATCAGAGGTCATCAGCTCTTCATTCGTCAGCAGCGCCACCAAGAGATAGTGGCTGCTACTAGCAATACAAAAATATGAACATATGATTTAGGAGCAAGGGTAGGCCATTCGGCCCCTCAAGCCTGCTCCGCCATTCAGTAAGATTATGGCTGATCCGATCATCAAAAATTCCAGCCTGAGATGAGAAATTTTTTCCCTAAGAGGGTCATGAGTCTTTGAAACTTTTTTAAATGTGTTCATGGGATGTGGGCATCACTGGCTGTGCCAGCATTTATTGCCCACCCCTAGTTCAGAGGGGAGTTAAGAGTCAACCACATTGCTGTGGGTCCGGAGTCACATGTAGGCCAGACCAGGTAAGGTCAGCAGATTTCCTTCCTTAAAGGACATCCATGAACCAGATGGGTTTTACAACACTTGACAATGGCTTTGTGGTCATCATCAGACTCTTTTTTTAATTTCAGATTTTTATTCAATTCAAATTCTACCACCTGCCATTGTGGGATTTGAACCCAGGCCCCCAGAGCATTACCCTGGGTTCTTGGATTACCAGTCCAGTGACAATACCACTACACCACCACCTTCCTCAAAAGGTGCTGGAAGCAGACTCTTTCAGTATTTTTTAGGTATAGGTAGATAGATTCTTGATAAGCAAGGAAAGGTGAAAGGATAGGTGGAAATGTGGAGTAGAGGCAACAACCAGATTAGCCATGATCTTATTAAATGGTGGAGCAGGCTTAAGGGGCCAAATGGCCTACTCTTGCTCCTAATTTGTATGTTCATATGTACTAATGACATTCTTAATTAACAGAGCTACCCAACCACCTTTTCCTAGCTTGTTAAATTTTTGAAATGCCCTTAAATATTGAGGTCCCAGCCTTGGTCACCCTGCTACCATTTCTCTGTGATAGCTATCAGTTCATACATATTTATTTCTATCTGTGCTAACAATTGATCCATTTTGTTACGAAAGCTGTGTGCATTCAGATACAGAACCTTTAACTCTGTCTTTCTGCACTCTCCATTTTTGTGCTCTCTGACCTTACCTGCTGGTGCATTCTTCAGTTTATACTCTCTGCCACTTTCTGCCACACTCTGGTTATCATTACCCAAATTGCTACTCTGCGGTATTACCTCGTTGTTTCCCTTTGATTTACTACATCTCCTCTCGTATGATCCCTTCCCCCCACTATTTTGTTTAAAGCCCTCTCTACAACCTTCATTATACGACTCGCCAGAACACTGGTCCCAGAATGGCTCAAGTGAACACCGTTCCAATGGCACAGCTCCCACTTTCCCCAGTACTGGTGCCAGTGCCTCATGAGTCGAAAGCTAATTCTCCCACACCAGTCTTTCAGCTACGCATTCAACTCTCTAACCTTATTTACCCTAAGTTAATTTGCTTGTGGCTAAAGTAATAATCCAGCGATTGGGCAGAATCATCCCAGATTTGCACTAAATGCGGTAGTGGGCGGGCAAAAGGATGTTTTACCCGCCAGCTGCAATGGCTGCTTTTCACGTCGTGTCGTCCCAAACCCGCCGCATTAATTATGTATTCCCAGGAAACACGCCGGTTCGACGGCGGGTGGACTCTGATTCGCCCGCCACGCCATCACCTCGCCACTTCATCATGCTGGTGCCATATTTAAAGTGCAGCCATGTGCACACCTCTCAGCGCTTCCAGCCCAGGACTGCAGCACGGAAGACATGGCCCCGAAATGCAAAAAGACTGCGGCTCCACAGTTTAGTGATGTGTCCCTTGAACACCTTTTGGATGCCGTGGAGGCCCGTTGTGATGTACTCTACCCCCCACTCTGGCCACAAGAGGGCCAGCAACATCACCGATCCGGCATGGGAGGTGGTGGCAGTGGTGGTCAGTGCCAATGCCCTGCAAAAGAGGACAGCCACCCAGTGCCACAAGAGAATGAATGATCTCTTCCGTTCTGTCAGGGTAAGTCACTCTTCTCATCACTTCCTACTCACACACTCACAAACCCATCACACATCCACAGGGCCCTCACTCACTGCTGGTACAAGGGACATCACCATTCACTCTCTCACACACCTTCATTGTCCCTATCCTGTCCATGGGACCACTCACCATGCACACATGCCAAGCATACTTATCATCTAGCCTGGCAGGTGTTCTGCTTACACTCTTTCCATCTGTATTTATGCAGGACAAGCTGGCACACATCAAAAGGGAGAGGTCACAGACCGGTGGAAGAATGCCTGAAATCAAGGTCCTCACGGACTTTGAAAATAGAGCCATCCAGCTGGCCGGTGAAGATCTGGACCATTCCTGTGCTGACAGTGAGGTCGGCGGTGCTGTACCAAGTGAGGATCCAGCAGTGCAATGTCCATCTGACAACCATGCTGTGAATCACTTCCCCTATTCCGCAGTCCCCTGCAATGCACTGATTATCTCTCCTTGCTTTTGCAGGCACATCTGCCAAACAGTCAACAGAGTCCATGGCCCAGGGATTCCAATCAAGCCTTCAATTAAAGAAACCTCTGAAGAGAAATCTGAAGCGACAGCGCTCACTGACACTCTACACCAGCGCAGAGACACAAACCTCGGTGTGACTTAACTTTAGAGTAGCCTCGGGATCACAATCTGGTTAGCACATCACAGTTTCTGTTCCACAGCAGGCGGTAGCAGGGGCTTCCCAGTCTCCGGCACTTGGAGGACTGCTGGAGACCAGAAATCTGCTGAGTCTGAGTCAGATGATGAGCTTCTGGACTCAGTCATATCTCAGTTGCTGGAGCTGCAAAGGCAAGCTCTGGAACATCAGGAAAGGATGTCTGCTGCACTCCTCAGATGGCAAGGCCCGATGGAGGAGTCTGCCCGTGCTCAGTCTGAGGTGATAGCGCCAACATTGCAAAACACCGAGGTCAGCGCTGGCAGGATGGTGGCCGCCATGGAGACCTTGGTCCAGGACATCACTCCTGCACTGCTGCATGGGCTGAACTCCATCGCTGATGCCATAGTTGGCCTCCAACTGTGTGTATGTGAGAGAGGTGTGGGGCAGCTCGATCTCACTCCAGCTACCCCTTCTCTTCAAGGAGTCAGCCAGGGACCGTCGGGCACCCATAGGGAGGAGGACCAGCAGCTCAACACCATGGAGCCATCCACCCAGGTGACTCTGGCAGCACCGAGCCCAGCCGAATCTCCTCTTCTGTGACCTCAGCAGCTCCAGTTCCACAGGCCAAGGATGGTGCCACTACCCCGCAACAGGAGCCCAAAAGCAGGCCGGGCCCCTCCAGGTCTCAGCCCTCCAGAGGACATCCGCCAAGGTAATCATAGACAACAGGGCGTAGCAGTCAGCAGGCTGCCTCCACCTCCAATGTGGATGTCAGGGGAGCACCAAGATGTAATTGCAGGGTCAGGAAGGTTAAGGAGATGTTACTCTCTCAGAGCCCAATAATTAAACTAAATTAACAAAATAAGGGATAAAATAAACACAGCCCCTAAATCAGGTCAGCTGTAAAACCAAGGACAAAGTTTAAAGGAAACTTACAAATATCAAATCAAAATGTGATTAAAGGGGTCGATAAAACATCCAAGTCCCCGCGGTGCCCACCGGGCATGGAAGGCCTTGAGGGTGCCGGCAGACACCGCGTGCTCCCTCTCCAGGGACACCCAGCCGCGAACGTAGCCGCGGAAGAGGACCAAACAGTCGGGCGGGACAACCCCCTCGATCGCCCACTGCCTGGACCTGTTAATGGCCAACTTGGCCAGGCCCAGGAGCAGGTTCATGAGGAGGCCCTCCTCCTTCCCGGCCCCCCTCCGCACCGGGTGTCCGTAGATCAGGAGCGTGGGACAGAAGTGCAAACAAAACAGTAATAAAAGGTTTTTCAAGTAACTGAAAAGAGAGTGCAGCCTATCACATCCAATATAGACATGGTCCACGGACTCGACAAGACCACAAAAAAGGCAGGTATCCTGGGAGTCCGTGAACCTACACATTCTACGGTTATAGGGGACTGCTGCGTACAACACCCTCCACCCCAGGTACCCGATGGAAAGCGGGAGGACACCTCCGTAGAGGGTCTCCCAACGGGGACCTCCACCGCCGGACGGCAACAAGGCATGCCAGGGCGTGTCCGGGCGGCGGACGAGGGCGAGAAAATGAAAGGTGTGCAGCAGCAGCCCGTACAGGAAACTCCTCTGTGCCATACTAAATGACACGGAGGACATGTCCCCGAGGCGGCACATATTGCGGGGCGCCAGCACCCAAAGGAGGGTTCGGGGCTTGGGGCCAATGTGGAATTCCGTCCGAATAGGGGAACGTTCAGACAGAAGACCACCGCACACCTGGGCCACCTCAAGACCTAAAATTACCTCGGGGCCGAGCACAACCGTCCTAAGGCCTTAAATGGCATCGGCCGTGAGCCGGACGCCCACAGACGCATGATGCACCAACTCCTGTGGAAGCATCCAGCCCACTCCTCCGCCACCCAGCACATCTCTGATTCTGGTCACCCCGGCAGCCACAGCCTTCCTCTCTGCCAGCCACTGAAAAGGATGGAGGGGCGGGGTACTGAGCAGTGGCTCTCTGACGATAGCCGCTACTCCTGACGGGGGAGAGCTGCGTTGCGAGGCGACCACGTTCCAGACTTTGATCAGATCCTGGTAAAAGACGGGCAACGCCTGCAAGGAGCCACCAAGGCCCCTCTGCTCTATAAACAGGAGCTGCACATCATAGTTCAGGCCGTGCACCTGGCGGAAGAAATACGTCACCAGGGCACACCATCTCGGAGGGGGCTCAACGTCAAGGTATCACTGCAGGGCCTGAAGGCGGAAAGTCGCCACCTGTGTGCGAAGGCACACTAGCACCTTAAGGAGATGTAGTTGCACAGCCTGGGTATATACGTTAATCACTTGCACATAATGTTCACTATTATAAATAAACTCCCAAGAATATCTTCCTGCTTATGGCTCCTTGTTCTGATGAGCAGTGTTCGTGTCACTCTGATGTGAAACCTTGGCTCCTGCACAAGATAAAGGCAGGTGTCTCAGTCCAGAGCCTCTTCCCTGTGCTTTGTGCAGCCTTCAGACCAAGTGATCGTCCAGTCTCACGCTCACTGGACACATTATTGATGCCTGCACCTCAATGGTGCTTGTCATTGCTGCCCGAATGTCATGGGCAGGCATCACAGGGTTCTCCCTTTCTCTCTGTTTGCTCTCTGTAATCATCTGTAACCAATGACATTGTGCTCCTGAAGGGGTCAGGTGCTTAAGCCTGACAAAGGAACAGGTGCATTTAAAGTTTCACAGCTGTGTCTCTATGATATGATCCTGATCACAGAGTGCAAGCAAGCTGCCCTCGGCCAGACAGGAGTCAGACATTCACAGAGGCAATGTGAAGATCTATGGAGTGTCCTCACTGTATGTCGTCATCATCCTTCCGCAATCGAGAGGATATTAGGGCCTCCATCTCGTCTCCACGACAGGAGCATTCTTACAGAGGATATGTGCGTTGCCATCAGCCACACTGCAGTCAAATATTCACAGATGAAATGAGGATCCTATGGTGTCTCCTCACTGCATGTCGACATCATCCTCCACAAATCTAGTAGCTATGAGGGCCTCCCGAGCATGCCTGCCTCATCTGGCTAGTGCGATGGCCTCATTGCTGTCATCGTTGTCTTTGAGGACATCCTCACCCTTATCCCCATTGATATCCTCCTCATTGGAGGAGACCTCCAGCTCCTCCATCTCCTCCTCAGCAGCTCGTCTCCCCATTCCAGCACCAGGTTGTAAGGGGTTCAGCAAATGACGATGATGTGTGACAGTCTCTGTGGACTGTATTGCAGGCTCCACCAAAGCAGTCCAGGCACCGGAACCTCATTTTCCGCATCCCAATGGTCTGCTCCACCAACTTGCGAGTTGCAGCATGAGCTTCCTTATACCTTCGCTCTGCTGCAGTCTGAGGCCGCCACACAGGTGTCATCAGCCACATCCCCTTGTTCCCGAGGAGCCAACCCTGCAGCCTCATGGTCCTGCTGGAGGAAGTGGCTGCCAAGAGGGACAACCTTGTCCCCAGAGATGGGAGGAGGAGGCCACTGCACCTCACAAAGAGGGCAAGGGAGGAGATGGCAATGCTGATTAGCAGCCATGATGTGCTGCAGTGCACGTGGGTGCAGTGCCGGAAGCGCTTCAATGACCTGCTGCACTCAGGAAGGGGTGGGGTGGTACAGTGTTGGCCTGGGTCAGTGTGCAGAAGTGTTAAGATGTGGCTGACCCCCCGTGGAGCTCAGAGGTGCTAGAGTGTGAGTGCCAACTGTCACTGATGCCGGAGCTGGCCAAGGGAGTGAGCCCTGGCTGCTTGGACTAAGTGCCTTGCAGCTCAAGGGCCACAACTCGAATGTGCCCTGCAAGGTGTTCCTCAGCTGGGAATGGCCAGGCTGCAATGGCACTGCAGGTAGACGGTGGATTAATCAATGCTCCTCCATCCTTTCAGGAGAAGACAAGCCATAACCAAGCAGAGAGGACATGTACACACGGAGGCCCGCCCAACCGTGCAACCGGGAGTGGAGAGGCGAGGGTGCCAGACAAAGGTAAGAGTGCAGTGCACAGAAATGAGAGTTTCAGATTCTGCAACCTTTCTAGCGTAGTCTCTTCATTGATGAGAGCCTCGAACCTGGAGTCACCATTAATTGAAGGATTGAAAGACGATGGCACTGTGATGCAGATCATCAAAATGTAAGGTTATGCACTTTGGCAGGAACAATAGAGGAGCTGAATATTATTTAAATGGAAAAAGGCTGCAGCAAGCTGCAGCACAGAGGGATTTGGGGGTCCTTGTGCATGAATCCCAAAGAGCTAACATACAAGTTCAATAGGTAATAAGGGATGCAAATGGAATGTTGGCCTTTATTTCAAAGGGAATGGAGTATAAAAATAGGAAAGTCTTGCTGAAACTATACAAGGCACTAGTTAGACCACACTAAGAATACTGTAAATAGTTTTGGTTCCCTTATCTAAGGAAAGATATACTGGCATTGGAGGCAGTCCACAGAAGATTCACAAGGTTGATTCCGGGTATGGGGGGATTCTCTTATGAGGAGAGGTTGAGAGGTTGGGCCTGTACCCATTGGATTTCAGAAGAATGAGAGGCGACCTTATTGAAACATATAAGATTCTTAGGGGGCTTGACAGGGTAGATGCTGAGAGGTTGTTTCCCCTTGTGGAAGGGTCTGGGACCAGAGGGCATAATCTCAGAGTAAGGGGTCACCCATTTAAGACGGAGATGAGGAGGAATTTCTTCTCTCAGAGGGTAGTTAATCTGTGGAATTCTTTACCGCAGAGGGCTGTAGAGGCTGGGTCATCACGTTCAAGGTGGAAATAGACAGATTTTTAATCAGTAAGGGAATCAAGGGTTATGGGGAAAAGGTAGGAAAGTGGATTTGGGGATTATCAGATCAGCCAGGATCTCAGTGAATGGCGGAGCAGACTCGATGGGCTGAATGGCCTACTTATGCTCCTATGACTTACGGTCTTATGGTCTTATCTCCATTGTCTCACCAGGGTGCCTGGCATATACAGTGACAGTGTGGTGACTTTAACTAATGACATGTCCTTGTTCTCCCTTTTAGGTTCACCAGCAGGCGTGCGCTCTCTGGACCCCGAAGGGAAACCCCTGACACCAGGCTTCACTTGCACCTGTGTTACACCTGCTCTCTGAAACAGGCACCAGCGCAGATACCAGCACCTCTGTGGACATTAGATCGGCGGCTAGAATGTCGGTGCAGATTGGTGAGGGCACTTCACGCTCGCTTGAGATGCAGGTGGAGGCAGAGAGTGCCCAGGGCGCTGGCAGTTGGAGGACTGCTGGGGACCAGGATGATGCTCAGTCGAAGGCAGATGATGAGCCTCTGGAGCCATCCATTAGGCGGCAGATGCTGGATGTCCAGCAAGATGTGTAGGAGGGTCTGGCGGAGATCCATGAGGGTCTGCGTGCCATGGTCTCTGTTGTGGAGGGGTCCATGCGGAGCATGAGCACTGCGTTGGCCCTCATGGCCAAGTGCACTGCCTCCACCATTGAGAGAATGGTGACTCTCATGGACAGGCAGCACCAGGGACAGAATCAGGGGTTCCGAGTGTTGCGCTCGGACCTGCAAGCCCTCACTCAGGCACTGACCTCAGGTGGACAGTGCCAGTGTGGGAGATGGATGAAGCACCCAGTATCCCAGCTAGGTGCCCATCCATTAATAATGAGCAGGGAGGTCCAGAGTGACCTTATGTTCGCACACAAGCTGCATGTCATCTCTGCAGGATCCTCTCAGGGCGCTCTGGATGATAGCAGCAGCTCCTCCGCCACTCTGCCACTGACCATCGCATCTGATGAGGCTGCAGCTGACTGGTCACTCCCTCCCAGGTTGGGCCAGCACAGGCTCCACTGACCAGAGCACAACTGTCAAGGCCAACTAGAGTCAGCAGGCTACCTCCAATGCTGGTGCCAGCGAGGGGCAGGGGAAATAGACAGATTTTTAATCAGCAAGGGAATCAAGGGCTATGGGGAAAAGGCAGGAAAGCAGAGTTGGGATTATCAGATCAGCCATGATCTCAGTGAATGGCAGAGCAGACTCGATGGGCCACGGGGTGGGGTGGGGGGTGGGGTGGGGGGGTGGTGGTGGGGGTTGGGGGGTGGGGGTGGTGAGGGGAGTGGCAGCACCGAGACATAGCACTCACAAATGTAAGTTAAAGGCACCATGAACACGAGAGGGACAGTTTGCAGGTGATTTTGTGTTAATTTATGTTTGGTTTATACGTCTACTGGTGTGGGCATCAACAGCAGTAACTGTAATGTCATAATGATTTCAATGTGATGGTAACATTAAATTTGCTTTAATTCTGATGGCCTGAGTATGCGTCACATTTTTTTCTTTCTGTTGCAGGGTACGCCAGTATGTAATGCTGGATGTGAGTGACTGGATACTTTATTGCACAGACACTGAGTGGGCTTTGGGTGCAAATGAAAGTGTCATTTCAGACACCCGGGATGGAGGCGACAGCCCTGCATGATGTTGAAGCTGATTTTTGGTTGCCTAGCTCAAGGAGTGTTAGATCAAGGCACCCCTGCCTCCCTGAAGGATGTAGAGGTCTGCCTCCGTGCTCCTCTTTTGACTCACTACTAGACTCATCATCTGTGGCCTGTGCAGATGCGTCAAGGTCCCCTTCCTCCAGTGGGTTCCCCTTGCCAGTGCCAGATTGTGGAGAGCGCAGCATGCAACCACTATCAGTGACATCCGCTCTGCAGGGAATTGTAGTGCGTCCCCCTGAACAGTTCAGGCATCGAAAGCGCATCTTGAGAAGACCTATGGTCCTCTCCATCACCACCCTTGTAGAGGCATGACTTGTATTGTAACGTTTCTCTGCCTCTGTTCTTGGATGGTGGAGAGATGTCATGAGCCACCATTTGAACAGATAGCCCTTGATACCCAGCAGCCATTCATCCAGTCGGACTGCAGCACTGAAGAGCCTCAGCACCTGGGAATGTCTCAGGATGTAAGTGTCATGGGAGCTGCCAGGGTACCTTGCACGGACTTGCAGAATCTGCATCCTATAGTCACACACTGTCTGCACGTTCATGGACTGGAAGCCCTTCCTGTTAATGAATGCACCCAGCTGACCCGCTGGTGCCTTGATGGCCACATGTGTGCAGTCGATGGCACCTTGTATGCGGGGGAACCCAGCAATCGCTGCAAAGCCTCTGGCTCGCTCAGCCTGGCTGGCCTCGTCCATACGGTAAAGAATAAATGTCATTACCTGCTTGAACAGAGCTTCTGTCACCAGCTTGATGCAACTGTGGACAGCTGATTGGGAGAGTCCACACAGATCTCCCACTGTCCCCTGGAAAGAGCCGATGGCATAGAAGTTGAGGACCGCTGTGACCTTCAGAGCAACGAGCATGGGGTGTCCACCTACATAGTCAGAGATAATCTCAGACACAATCACCTGACAAATGGAGGTGACTGTCTCCCTTGAGAGGCGGAGCCTCCTTCGACATTGCACCTCAGACATATTGAGGTAGCTGCATCGCCGCCTGTAAACCCTGGCAGCAGGATAGTGGCGTCTTCTACGGCCCCTTTTGCCTTGGACTACCTGCTGTCCCTGTGCCCCTTGTGCCTGCACCTCTCCTCCCACAGGTTGTTCCCCTGAAAGCTGCATTGGGACACCTGGCCTTCTCTCCCTTCTGCCCCTCTCTTCCTCCTCAGAGGAGATGCCACCAGTGGAGACCACAATCCCCATTACCAGGGTAATGGAAGGCAGTCTGATACCTGGAAGGGTCCACAGAGTCTGAATCCTGCAGGGGCCTTAGAGACACCAAGGAGTCCTGAAATGAAGCCTCAAAATGCTAACAATGAAGCCCTGAACAGAGATGAAGGTGCCAAGTACCAATAAGTCACCAGCAGCAAACTATCTACCAAACTCTTTGTTATTCACAATGGCAATGCTGCTCACCCCTTTCATTCTGCCCGTGAATGAGGTTTTTGAAATTATCGGCTGACCACCTGCCCATTTTGCCTATGCAGTCAGCGCAAAATCACATGGACAATGGAAAACCGGCGTCAATTGGCTTTTTAATGGCCTTAACTGGCCTCTTAATTAATGGCGGGTGCAGCCATGGCACCCACTCGCACCCACCGACCGAAATATCGCGTGAGTGTGCGATGATGTCGGGGCACTCACCCGATGTCATCACGTGCTATTTTACCCTTGAGCATGTCAGTCGCATGCCTGCATGCCAAGCGAAAAATTCTGCCCCAAATGTCAGTCTGGGAATGAAGAGGAATAAAAAGTATATCTGCTTACAAAACTGGTCACTTTATAGCCATAGAGAAAGAAGTTCCATTAGCATGAGTTAGATTCAAATGCAGGCTTCAAAGTTGAAAGGATAAAGTGCTAATCCCTATACCACTCAACTACTACCAGGATTTACTTAGGGAAATGGGCAAAAAAAAAAATAGTGTGTTCGTATAGCACTTCATCACCAGTGGGTTATTGAAGTGCATTCACTGTGGTTATGTCAGCAAATCCTGCAGCAATATCCCACATTAAACAAAGGTACAAACAAACGAATTAGGAGCAGGGGTAGGCCATTCGGCCCCGCAAGTCTGCTCTGCCATTCATTAAGATCATGATTGATCTGATTGTGGCCTAAACTCCACATTCCACCTACCCCTGATAACTTTTGGCTCCTTTGTTAGTCAAGAATCTATCTACCTTTTCCTTAAAAGTATTCAATGACCCTGTCTCCAGTGTTCTCTGAAGAAGGCAGTTCTAAAAACTCAACACCCCCTGAGAGGAAAAAGTTCCTTCTCATCTCCATCTTAAATGGAGACCCCTTATTTTTAAACCATGTACCCTAGTTCTAGTATTTCCTACAAGGGGAAACATCCTTTCAGCATCCACTCTATCAAGTCCCCTTATAATGTTATATATTTCAATGAGATTACCTGTCATCCTTCCAAATTCCAATGGGTACAGGCCCAGCCTGTCCAACCTTGCCTCATAAGATAACCACCCACCCCCCCCTCCTTCCACCCAACCATCCCAGGTATCAGTTGAATGAACTTTCTCTGAATTACTTCTAAAGCATTTATATCCTTTCTTAAATAAGGAGACCAAGACTGTGCGCAGTACTCCAGATGGTCTCACCAAGGCCCTGTACAACTATAGCAAAACATTCCTACTTTTATATTCCGCTCCACTTGTAATAAATGCCAACATTCCATTTGCAATCACTTGCTGTACCCGCATACCAACTTTTTGTGTTTCATGTACCACGACACCCAGATCCCTCTGTACTTCAGAGTTCTGCAATCTCTCTCCATGTAAATAATATGACACTTTTCTATTCTCCCTGCCAAAGTGGAAAAGTTTGCATTTTCCCACATTATAATCCAACTGCCAAATTCCCCTCCCCCCACCTTCACTTACCCTATCTGTTATCTGTATCCCTTTGCAGATTCATTATTTCCTCTTGACAGCTTAATTTCCTACCTATCTTTCTGTCATCAACAAATTGAACAATCTAACCTTCAGACGTTTGGTTATACAGTAATGAGTATTGTTGAATAAAGAGACATGCTGTTGAAGTTTTTCAACTTGCACTCATCAGGACAATTCACAAGAATACTCATCCTAAAGGGAGCAGCAATTTATACTGCAAGAGAAGAGAATGCTGATTGGTGGCATGTGGACTTTGATTGGTAGAGGAGTTGTTATGGAAAATGCACGAGAGAACAGTTAACTGCCAAGCTGTTGTTTAAAATCAAACCAGACAGGTCATCTCTGATTGGTCAAGACATTGCCATGAGGAATGAACCAGGGAATGGTTTGTTTAGTTGAAAAAGGCACAACAAACAGAAAGAACATGTTCACACATTGTGCCTTGTTCATTTTTCATGCATTCTCCATGGTGATACCTCTACCAATCAGAGTCCACTTGCCACCAATCAGCACTCTCTTCTCATGCAGTATAAGTTGATCCCTTTAAAATTGGTACTCTTGCAAATCTGTCCTTATGAGGGGAAGATGAAATGTTTCAATAACATGTCATACAGTCGATCCCTTCATCCAAGTTATTGATATAAATTGTAAATAGTTGAGGCATCAGCACTGATCCTTGTGCCACCCCACTCGTCACATCTTGCCAACCTGAAAATTACCCATTTATGCCTACTCTCTGGGCATAATTTTACGACAGAGGGATTTTATGTTCCCACTGTCGTCAATGGGGTTTATAATGGCCCGCCTCATTTTACGGCCCCGTCCCCACCAAAACGGGGCCGTAAAATTCTGCCCTCTGTTTCCATTTGGCTAACCAATCCTCTATCCATGTTAACATGTTACCTCCTAGACCATGAGACCTTATTTTGCGTCGTGACTTTTGATGTGGCACTTTGTCAAATGCCTTCTGGAAATCTAAGTACAGCACATCCACAGATTCCCCTTTATCCACATTGTTTGTTACTTCCTCAAAGAACTCCAATAAATGAGGCAAACATGATTTCCCTTTCACAAAACAATGTTGACGCTGCCTGATTACATTGAGATTTTCTAAGTGCCCCATTATAGCCTCCTTAATAATAGATTCCAGCAATTTCCCTTTGGCAGATGTTAAGTTAACTGACCTGTTTTCTCTCCCTCCTTTCTTGAATAGAAGAATCACATTCATTATTTTCTAATCTGATGGGACCTCTCCAGAATCTGGGCAATTTTGGAAAATTAAAACCAATGCATTTACTATCTCAGCAGCTACTTCGAGACTCTTGGATGAAGTCCATCAGGGCCTGGGAGCTTATCAGCTTTTAGTTCTAATACTTTTCTTAGTATCCTCTCCCTGGTGATTATAATTGTTTTAAGTGCATCCCTCCCTGATTCGCAATTATTCCTGGGATGTTATGTGTATCCTCTACAGTGATGACAGACGCAAAATACCTGTTCAATTCATCTGCCATTGCCTTATTTTCCATTAATTCCCCGTTCTCACTCTCTAGAGGACTGCACTGACTTTACTTACTCTTTTCCTTTTTAAATACCTATAGAAACTCTTGCAATCGATGAATGAGTGATTGTAAATCTGATTTTATCAGTTGTGTTTGCAGGGAGAAAATCGACTACGACACTAGGAAAACTCATGGTTCTTTTCATCGGTGTTACAGGATTATTTACATCCCCATAAACTAGTAAAAAGAGCCTTGTTTTAAAAGGCAGCACCTCAACAATGCGGCAATCCCTTAATACGTACTGCGCGTGCCCGCCGACTGAAATATCGTGCGAGTGTGTGATGATGTCAGGACACTTGCCCAACGCCATCACGTGTCATTTTACACTCGGTTGGGTTGGGCACGCGCCCGCTCGACGAGCTAAAAATTCTCCCCTATGTGTTCAAGCCTTACAGTGGAACTTGAATCCACAACATGCAAAGCCAGGAGCAAGAAGACATTGCAATGCTGGCACAATTGAATGTAAAGTGCATGGTACAATTTCCTACTGGGTATTTATGATTGAGTTTGCCTCTTCACAAATGTACACAGATCAACATAGAGAATGGATTGTCTCATTTAATTAACAGAAATTAAATTGGCAATCAGTATAAAGTTGAAAAGTCAAACCCCAAGCAGGTGACGTCGCAGAAGATTTTTTTATCACTGTTTTGCAGGCTAGGATTTGCCAATACAACCAAATGCCATTCAAGGAATTGACAATGAGGGCTCCTTCCAAAAGACCTGCTATCCCCAATCTAATTTTCTCCATATCTCTCTGCTGAATGCAGTTGACACAAGAGAAAGACCTGGAATATTAGAAAGAGACATACTGTCAAAGCTCAGGCTTACAGTGTGGCTCACTTACACGTGCTAGAAGCTACATATATTCACACACAGGGCCCTATCATTTGTAACCAGAAAGAAGATGCCCATGCACTGAGCCTTTTTCAATTAAATATCAGCTTTGGAGACAGCCATTCCCTGTTTCATTCTCCATGGCAATCCCTTGATCGATCAGAGTCAGGTGCCCGGTTTGAGTTTAAACAAAAGCTTTGCAATTAACTATTTCCTTTTGCGTTCTCCATGGCAATGCCTCTGCCAATCAGAGTTCACTTGTCAGCTAATCAGCACCCTCTCTCATGCAGTATAAATTGTTGTTCCTTTTGAGATTTGCTGTTCCTGAGATTCTGTTCTGATGAGTGCAAGACAAAAGGCTTCAACAGCATGGCCAGAATTTTATGCTCACAGAGCATGCACATGGCTGACCTAAACTTGCATGAAATCACGCAAGACCTTAGGTGTTCATCCCTACACCATCGCGCTGTTATGCCATATTACGGCTGGTGGGCACGCGCAGGAGTCAGAAACGTACCCGCTGACAATTAAAAGGGCAATTAAGCCCATTTATCTCAAATTTTATGTGGCTCGTGTGATTTTATGTTCGGCACACTAGCAACTTTGGCAGGCAGCCATACTGTTTTTATTGTAACCTCAATCCAGGATGGGATAAAAGTCACCCAGAGCCAGGGCAATGCGAGTTGGTAGGAGTTTAGGTCAGAGTTGATTGTAGGTGTTTTTCTGATGGCCACTACATTTCCTGGAGGAGTCTTTGGCTTTCCTAGAAGCTTTCTGATGAGGGCACCCTTCAGGGCACTGTCCTGTGGCATCTGCATTCTAGAAAATGAGGATAATCTACTCTGCTGGAGGGACCTCCTCTGAAGAGGAGGAGAGGGCCAGAAGTGAGAGGAGGTGCAGTAACCTGATGTGTAATATACCTTTAAGACAAATGTTGTAATATTAAGATCACATGATCTTGATACCCAATAGCAGAGTAGTGGAGGCTACCTCTGTATTCAGTAGTCTTGAGTTAAAGCTTGAAGAGCAAAGACAGAGTTTTTAGTTAGCAGACAAGTGTAGCTGCTGAGTTCCTTTTGTAAATAAACAGAACATGTTTCTCCTAAGAACGATCTGCTGATCTTCCCTGTCTTGGTACCAACTCAGTCACCCGGAAACAAGCATGCAACCCAGATCCTTTAGCCCCAACAAACGAGGGCACGTGATCCAACAAACTGGTGACGAGAGTAAAAAGCAACGAAATACACGGAGGGACGAGGTTAAAAAGTAAGAAAGAACGAAGGAAATCAAAAGAACTGAAATCGGGCTGTACCTTGCATGGTAGTTGTAAGTAAAAAAAATCCTTCCTGGTCATTGAAGCAATCGCCTCAGGGCATGCTGCAATTCGGAAGAGTGAAGCCTTTTGATCCAACCTCGGATGACTGGTCTCATTATGTTGAAAGCTTCATGTTCTTCCAGGCAAACGACATTGCGGGAGAGGAGAAGAAGCGTGTGATCCTCTTATCCACGTGTGGGAGTGAGACATATGGATTAATTCAAAATTTGTTGGCAACCAGTGCTCCAGATTCGAAAAACTTTGATGACTTAGTGAACCTCATAAAGAATCATTACCAGCCCAAGCTGTCGGTGATGTTGCAATGGTCCAAATTTAACTCAAGGAATAGAGCCACGGGGGAGACAGTTGTTTGTTATGTGGCAAGTCTGAAACAATTAACTGCATATTGCGAGTTTGGTACATCTATCAATGATATGCTTAGAGATCGTTTGGTGTGCGGTATAAATATAGATGCAATTCAGAAGAGATTACTGTCTGAAACAAATTTAGATTTTCAGAAGGCATTGGAAATTGCTCTAGCAATAGAAGGTGCAGTGCGAGATTCGAAAGCCATACATGGAGTGCAAAATGGCACAGTCCTTCACATTGGGCGGGGAGCCACAGCCAAAGAGTGCAAAAGTACAAAACTTTACTCAGAAGCGGGAAGCAGCCACCACTAGCAGACAAATTAAAGAGATAACTTAGCAGAAAAAACATGGTATAATGGTAACAGAGGTGGAAGCAGCCAACCTTGCAATGAATCACAGTTTAAAAAGATGGAATGTTTTTTCTGTCATCGAAATGGACACCTCATGAGACATTGTAAAGACAGAATCGGGCGGATTTTCAGACAAGAGTAAAAACCTAATGAGATTAATAGTGTTGAAAAGCCTGAAGTAATAGATTAAGATATTTATTCATTATATAATTTAAAGGTAGGAAGAATAGAACCTATCTATGTAACCATGAGAAGCCTATCAGAATGGAGGTGGATACTGGTGCAGCCATTACGGTGATAGGTGAGCATACCTTTAAATACCTGAATCATGGGGAGTGTAAACTAAATTTGGAAGAAACTGATACCAAATTGAAAACTTACAAGGGAGAAGACATACAAGTCAAGGGCAGGCATGTAAGGTCACTGTTCACTACGGAGGTCAAACAGTGAAATTATCCTTAATGGTGGTAGCAGGCAGAGGACCAAGCATACTAGATGAAACTGGCTGAGGGAAATCAACCTTGATTTGTCACAGAGATTCCAAAAGAGAAGTGAAAACCTGCCAAAGGACCTTCACACACTATCAGCTTCCCTCCTGTCTAAGTATGTACCTCTGGAAATGTATGAAGAGAAACAGAAAGAGTTCTGCACTCTTCTAAGTAAAATGAAGGATGAGTTGGCAGAGAAGACACGGCAATGCTTAATTTTCCAGGAGGCAGTTCACCAATGCAAAAATGAGATGGAAGAGCTGAAAAATCAGCTATGTGAAGACAAAGAGGCTTTGGAGGCAAAAGCAGCAGAATTTTCTAAGAAGCAGATGATGAAATTCTGGAAAACTCAACTACTGAGTTCACTCAAGTCGAGCTTACATCTGAGATTAGTCTGGCCAATATGGAAGTTGAAAAGAAGGCCGAGAATAAAGTCAGCATCAGAAAGAAGAATGCCCATCGAAAGAAGACACAGAAGCACAAATAATACTTGGCAGCATATGAATATACTTTCATTCATAGACCTGGGAGTCAAATTGCAAACGCAGATGCAGTCAGCCGTTTTCCCATGAAAGTAAACGGTGAGGATGTTCCAATTCCTCAAGAATTAATTTTATTATTGAACTTCCCGGCCTCATTGCTGATATGTGCTAGACAGATTAAAGATTGGACAAACCAAAGGCCAGTCTTACCCAAAGTGCGAGATCAAGCTCTTCATGGTTGGTCACAAAAACAAGAATCTGATTAAATGAAACTGCATTTCCAGAGAAGATATGAAATAATCAGCCAGGAAGGTATCTTACTGGGGGGAGCACGAGTGATTGTTCCTCCAAAAGGACGAAAGCCATTGTTATCTGAACTTCACAGTGCACATCCCAGAATTTCCAAAATGAAGGCAATAGCACACAGCTATTTATGGGGGCCTGGGGTGGAGGAGAAATAGAAAACTTAGTGAGAAATTGTATGCAGTATCAGCAAGTGCAAAAATTACCTGCAACAGCTCTATTACACCCTTGGGAGTGGCCAGGAAGGCCATGGGCGCAAGTACATATTGACTATGTAGGACTTTTTATGGGAACAATAATTATATTTATCACTGATGCACATTCAAAATGAATGGAGTTATATGAATTGAGGTCGCCGACATCTACTAAATAGACAAGCTACAACAAAGTTTCACAATCAACGGATTACCTGAAGTAGTCATATCAGACAATGGAATAATTTTCACGAGTGCTGAATTTCACTGATTTATCAGCCTCAATGGTATTACTCTTGTGAGAGCTTCACCATACCACCCTTCTTCAAATGGACTGGCCGAGAGAGAAGTTCAGACGTTCAAATCTGGTGTGAAGAAATTGTCTGGAGATTCTATAGCGACTAAATGGCACGTTTTCTTTTCCATTATAGAACCACCCCTCATATGACACAGGTATTATACCTGCTGAATTGTTGATGAAGCACTGTCTCTGATCGAGATTGAACCAAATTATGCCAAACTTGGGTGGGGGGAAGGTGGAAAGCAGTCAGGGAAGCCAGAAATTTGGACATGACTGTCACAGTCATGACAGGACATTTAATGAAGGAGGAAAAGTATTTGTGAAGAATTTTAGAGAAGGACCAACATGGTTGTTTGGTGAAAAAAGTGCAGTAATGGGACCTATTTCCTACCACGTGAAAGTGGAAGATTGAGTCACATGGAGACATGTGGATCATACAAGAAGAGGAGAAACAAAATACCCAGAAATGATTCCATGAGACTGAATCACCATCTCATGTTGATAGAACCCAACTGAGTACAGATGTGTCTGAAGGGCCGAGTGTACCTGAAAGAGTCGATGAAACAAATTTGCAGGTACCTACTGAAGAACCAGATGCTCAGACAACTACAGTGAGGGAGGTTCCAGATCAAACATCAGAAGCTGTAGAGCTGAGACGTTCTACACACATAAGGAAACCCCCAGAAAGACTGACTTTGTAAATTATTTATCTGTGTGAATAATTTGGTATTTTGAGAACAATCATATTTCTGAGTAAACGGGGAGGGATATAGTAATCTGATGCGTAATACACTTTTAAGACAAATGTTGTAATGTAAGATCACATGATCCTGATACCCAATTGCAGAGTAGAGCAAGCCAACCCTCTTGTCAGTGGTCTTGAGTTAGAGTCTGAAGAGTAAAGACAGAGTTTTGAGTTGTTAGTTAGCACACAAGTGTAGCTGCTGAGTCCTTTTTGTAAATAAACTGAATGTGTTTCTTTGAAGGACGGTCTCCTGATCTTCTCTGTCTTGGTGCCAACTCGGTCACCCAGAAACAAGTGTGCAACCCGGATCCTTTAGCCCCAACAAACCAGGGCACTAGATCCAACAGGAGGCCTGTTGTCCACAGGCAGCATCCCATAGATTGACCTGAGGGAGGAGATGCGCAGCCAGAGGAGGCGCAGGGCCAGCAGGAAGTGCAAGGCAGAAGGGTCCACAATGACACCATTATCCGGCAGCCAGGGTCCACAGGAAGTGCTCTAGCTAGCTCGACATCTCTGGGGTCCAATGCTGAAGGATGCTCTGCCTCTCAAAGGACACTGTGACCTCCATATGCCAGATGATTGGCCCAGAGATCACCTCAAACTGTGTAGGTATCCACCCGATGCGAGTGGCTCTTAAGGTAAGAGTGACCCTGAACCTTTTTCACCTCCAGTTCTTTCCATGGCTCAGTGGGAGATCCATGTGGTGTTTTCCAATCTGCTGCCCACAGCTGCATCAAGCTGGTCACTGATGCTCTATTCAGATGGGTCATGAACTTCATTCATTTCCGGACCGATGAAGCCAGCCAGGCTGAGTGAGCCAGAGGCTTCGCTGCAGTTGCAGGGTTCCCCCACTTCCAGGGTGCCATAGATTACACGCGTGTGGCCATAAAGGTGCCAGCGGGTGAACTGGGTGCCTTTGTGAACAGAAAGGGGTCCAACTCCATGAACGTCCAGATAGTGTGTGACAACAAGACACAGATTTTGCAGGTCTGCACCAGGTACCATGGCAGCTGCCATGATGCGTTCATCCTGCGACACTCATAGGTGCCAAATCTCTTCGTTGCTCCAGCTCGGTTGGATGGTTGGCTCTTGCGTGACAAAGGCTGCCGCTGAAAAGGTGGCTCATGACACCATTCAGACACCCAATGATAGAGGTGGAGGAGACGTACAATAGAAGTCTCTACAAGGGCAGTTACTGAGAGGCCCATTGGGCAGCTCAAGATGAGGTTCCGCTGCCTTGACCGATCAGGGGGAGCACTGCAATATCCTCCAGAGTACGTCTCACTTATTGTCATTGTGTGTGTATGCTGCATAATCTGGCTCTGGCAATGGGGGGTCCCATTGAAGGATGACAATAGCAAGGCAGCTCCACAGGCCACAGAAGACAACTCAAGTGACAGGTCTGATGAGGAGCCGGAGGAGGCCCAGAGTGAGGATGTGGATGAAGAAGTGTGGAACTTTCTGGGAGGCAGGGAAACCAGGGAGGCCTTGATTCTCCATTTATTCAGCCAGGCATCCAAGACATGGATTTAAAGTGAGGGCAAGCGTAACACCACCTCTCTGAGCTTCCGTGATGAAGCTATCCTGTCACCCTCAGGTCAAGGTAAAACCTCTGAAATAAAGTTTGCAGCCCTTCCCCTGTGTCACACGCTACTCCCAGGCCCAACACCTCTGAAAATTGTGAGGCACATTGAGGCCATCGCACATAATGAGACATTTATATGGTGGTTTCAAAAAACAAATTATACAGAAGCATGTTTCAAAGAAAGTTGCTTCACTCGTAACAACCCCTCTTGTGCTCAAAGTGCAAGTGCTTAAACTTCCGTTTGCGAGTGCTGTGTCTTGGTGCCCCCCTCTCACTGGCAGCGGCATTGGAGGCAGATTGCTGATTGTGATGTCCTGTCTGCCCTGATGACCTTAGCGGATTGTGCAGGCACCACCTGGGTGCTAGCGTCCAGCGCCATAGCTGGGCACTCCTTAGTTGTCGCGGCTTCATCAGATGGCATGGGCACTGGCAGAGGGGCGGGGGAGTGGGGGTGCTGCCTTTGTCTGGAGCACCCTGAGAGGAGCCTGTATTTGCGACATGAAGCTTTGGCTGCCAGCCTGAGGTTGGTTTGAACCACTCTGCTCACCATTGATGGACGGGCACCTAGCACAGTGACTAGGTACCTCTTCCATCTCTCACACTAGCAATAACCTGTTGAGGTCAGTGCCAGTGTGTGGGCTTGCACATCTGAGTGCAGCCCCAGAAACCCTTAATTCTGTCCCTGGAGCTGCCTCTCCATGAGAGTCGCCACTCTCTCAATGGAGGAGGCTGTGCACTCAGAGCTCCGGGTCAATGTAATGCTCACATTCCACATGGACTCCTCCAAGACAGAGACCATGGCACCTAGACCCCCAGGGATCTCCACCAGATCTTCATGCACATCCTGCTGGACATCCAGCATCTGCCGCCTGATGGATGACTCCAGAGACTCATCATCTGCCTCGGACTCAGCATCGTCCTGGTCTCCAGTAATCCTCCAATTGCTGGGACCCTGGGCTTTCTCTGCCTTCACCAGCTACTCATGCGCCAAATGGCACATATCCCTGTGCCGGCCAAGGCTGGGAGCTATGTCCGGTTGCCTTGGGTGTGGTGTGCCCTCACCTCTGTGCGCTCCAAACTGAGCCAACGCGCCATAGCCCACCGACACGCCTGTGTCTGCGCTGGTGCTTGGTGCAGAGAGAGGATGTGACGCGGGTGCATCAGTCGGCGGCTCCTCCTGGGCGTCAAAGTGGGTCCTCGGGGTCAGCGGCGCATCATGAGGATGGCGCATCGGAGGGAGGAACAGAATATGTCAGTTGTGAACATCATTAACTAACTGACTGTGCAAGCACGATGGCTGCTTGTCATAAAGGACAGCTGCCTCACTGAGGCATTATGTTTGGACAAGCAGTGGGCACTCAGGATTTGAACTCCTCATTGGAGATGCCACGACCCTACCCTTCTTACACACTCCCCCGGTTTCTCATCTGCCCACTGGACTCTTACTGTCCTCTCAGACCCCCGCATCTTCGAGACCTGTAGACCTTGCAACTCGCTCACATTCCATGTCCAGGGTGTCCATCTCAAACCTGGAGAGGATCAGGATGTTATGCCCCCACCACCCGTTCGTGCACGCTCCAGCGCATTATGGCTTCTCCTCCCCTGTACGGACAAAAGTGCATTAATTAGTCCATCCCCTACCTGCATCACCAGCCTCGCAACCCACCCCCAGGAAAGCCAGCTTGAGGTGCTCGTCACATGGGCACACCTCACCCTTCTAGACACCCAAGGCAACCGGACACAGCTCCCAGCCTTGGTCAGCAAAGGGATATGTACCATTTGGCACTCTGCATCTCACAACCCTGAGCAACCACCCACCAAGGCATCTATGCACAGTTCCATGCAACGTCGGTATTCACCCTAGCAGATCGCAGATCATCATTCTGCGGCAACGCAGGACATCATGCCCGCTCACCTGGGCAACCACCTCCATCCAGGCCTTCATCATCAGGTGCGGTGGCATCCTCTTGCCATCCTGCTGCTTGAGAATATCACGCCAGGCACTCACCGCCTCCACTAGAGAGCAAAGACAGTTGTCAGACAATCATGGGGCAGAATGCCCACTGGCTTTACTCTCCTGCCTGGTGTGTCCAGAGGGTGCAGACGCCATCAGTGCTGCCAGATATTAGACTGTCTCCTGGACAGCTCCCTGAGGCTTCTTACCAGCTTCTGGCAGCCTTCAGGAAGCCCGTAAAGGTTTCGAATCCCCCCCACCCCCCCTCCCCCCACCCGGGTCCCCATTAGACCCGGCGCCTGCCATGCCCCTGCTCCCGATCTCATCCCCACCAGCAGTGCTGCCCCAATGTCCAGCCATGCTTCAAGCTGGCTGGGCCTTAATTGGCCAGTCAGCGTGAAGTCGTGTGTCAGTTGCGTTTGCAACCGGAAGCGGATATCACATCCACTTCCAGGGCCGCCGATCACACGCAAAATTCAGGCCCATGTCTCTTAACAGTACTCAAGTTCTGTACTACCAAGTGACTATTAATATTGGAAAGTTTCTAATGACCACTTAAGAGCCGTTGGTATTAACCCAGCTGCTGGTAGGCCTGTTGCCATGGGAGCATAACACAGAAAACTGTGGGGGCTGCTTGTTGTCTTCCAGGGGGGATCGTGAGTCTCTCTTTTAAAGGAACTCAGTGCCTGATCAAGGGACCCGGCATCAAGAAGGGTAGCCCACTGAGAGCCAATCCCCTACCTTGTGACCCCACTCCACAAAACCGCTCCTGCCATTACTCACCTCTAGCCTGGGTCACTCTGTGATTGTGGGCCTCAGGTGGCTTAACATCTGATCGGAAAGATAGCACCAACAGCACTGTACTCCAGTGTCAACCTTGACTTTTGACCTCAAATCCTGGAGTGGGACTTGAACCCATAGCCTTTTGCCCCAGAGGGGGCTGTGCTACCAGACAAACCACAGCTGACACACAACAACATAGTTAGAAAGAGCAGGACTCTAACCCACATGGACATCCATTGGATTTTAAGTCCAACACCTGAACCACTCTTGGTGCATAATAATATTATGCCTTTATAATAACAGTCCCTGCACTTTAATATAATTAATTATCAGAAGGGCATTGAGACATTTCAATGTTATGCAGTGCTATAGAATTGCAAGTTTTATTTATATTATTGCAAAAGTTTAGAAACAAAAAGTTGGTCCTGGGAGACTATCACTTCTTGGAAATCTGGGGGTAAAAGCAAAGAATAATTTCCTTTTGTCAAATGAATGGCTTTAATGAAACTGTCTCAGGACTTCTGAATGGGTTGACAGAACTGCCATTCAATCTCTCTTCCGAAGGATAGCACCTCCAAAAATGCAGCACCCCTTTCAGCTCATGCACCATGATTCTGGACCAGGATACTTTAGTTCCAGATATTGAAAGTGGTAGCTTGTTTGGGCTTGAAAAGGAGGAGTTGTGCTGTATTCCAATGTGTAGTGCAGCTCTGGTACACAGCTGCCACAGAAAGAATAGAAAGGATACCCTGGGCAAAGAAGAGGGAGAGTGAATGGAATATGTGAACTCAGGAACAGATTTTGGTCACAGATGACCCAATTGCTCATTTGTACATTGATGGGGCATTGCATGTACAAGACTGGCTTCTAACTGAGTAAAATCCATCTGACCCACAAATGGCAGCACAAGCTTCAGCCTTTGTGCGCCACACACTCTGGAATTACCTTTGTAAACTGCTCAATCGCTCCCTCCTCATTTTGGAACCTCTTCGAAACCCAAACCTTTCGACAAGTTTTTGGTCATTCTTTATAACCTCTTCTGGGTGCCAGTCATGGCTCAGGGCTGACAACTCAAATTCCAGAGACTTAAACAAAAAGCCTTGACTTATGCTCGAGTGCAACACTGTGAGAGATGCCAGCCTTTCAGTAGGGCATTAAACTGAGGTCTTCTCTGCCCTCTCTGATGACTCTGGGAGTTATCCCTGGTGGTCTGGCCAATATTTATCCCTCAATCAACATCGTTAAAGTAAATTATCTGGTCATCCACACAGTTTGTGGGGCTTTGCTTTGAACAGATTGGCTGCCTATGAGTGGAATCTTGTGGAGCAATAGGGGTCTCACCTGCTGGCTGGAGAGCCAGCAAGAGACCCACGTTGCCTCCATTGGGATGGCCCGCCAAGCCACGAGCCAATCAGGCAGTTGAAAGGGCAGTGGCGGGCTTTCCCCAGGGGCAGAAGTTCTGCCCACCAGAGCTACAGCCAATCAGAGGCCAGCAGCTCTTTAGCTCAGCTGTGCCACAAAGGGAGGCTGCTGCTAGAATGACAATGCCCTGAGGCCCAGGCTTACAGAGTGATCCAGGCCAGAAGTAAGTAATGGTGGGAGGGATTTTGTGGGGTGGAGTTATGTGGTAAGGCGGTGCAGGGGAGCGAGGATGGCTCCCTGCCCCCAACCTCGGGAGATGACAAGCTGCCCATATATGTTAACTTGACATGTTCCATGCGTGGACCGCCAGCGGCTGGTTTAATACCAGTGGCATACATTGAGACCTTTACATGGTCATTAATTGGTTTACTTTGGACTTAATTGGGGTGGAGGTGGAAAGGTGGTGGGGTTCTCACCCGCCATCCTCTCGCCTGAATAAATGCTCCCCACCTCCATACTCGCCACTAGAGAGGCCCAGAATTTAAACACACTCCCAACTCAACTTAATTGGCTCTAATTGCAGACAGGGATGAGAGAGAACTGGACCCATGTTCCCTTGATCAATTGAAATTCCCAGCAGCAAGTACTTTGTGGGCTTAAATAAAGAAGATTTTTTTTTATTACTCATTCATGGGATGTGGGCATTGCTGGCTAGGCCAGCATTTATTGCCCATCCCATAATTGCCCTTGAGAAGGTCGTGATGAGCTGCCTTCTTGAACTGCTGCAGTCCATATGGTGTAAGTTTACCCACAGTGCTGTTAGGGAGGACGTTCCAGGATTTTGATCCAGCGACAGTGAAGGAACAATGATATATTTCCAAGTTAGGATGGAGAGTGGCTTGGAGGAGAACTTTAAGTTGGTGGTGTTTCCATGTGTCTGCTGCCATTGTCCTTCTGGATGGTAATGGTCGTAGGTTTGGAAGGTGCTGCCTAAGGAGGATCGATTCACACATTCACTGCAAAAATCTAACATTATGTCACTTACTCAACCACTCACACACACACTCAATGAAAATATAATTAGAGATGAGTTATAAACAAAAGAATAGTTCATAATTCACATGATTGGCTCATCCTGGAAAAAACACATGGTACAGACCTGGTGAAGAAAAGCTTTTTGTCTCTTGAAGTGTAGTTGGGTGAATTCATTAGCCAAAGTAGTATATCAGAGACATGACAGGATTTTCTCAAAGAGGTGGACTTTCTGCAGGTCACAAAATTAGTTACTTGTAGTCTTGTTACCAGGTTTGCTGTAATGGTGGGCTTGAAAGGGAACAGGCTTGGAGAATTTATGATGTTGCAGTCCCCAGGTCTTAAGGCTTAAGTGTTGCTGTTCTTTCCGCTGCTGCTGTTGTGTGTCTTGCAGACCACACTTGAAGATTAAAAAGGAAGACCAACACCGTTGCCTTACCATTTGGTTTCTGAGCTCCCCTTTCCAAATACGGTGTTGGTTTAGTTGATTAGCCAAAGCTGGGTTGTTGTTTGCAGTCATTCACCCTGGGGGTTTGAGAAAATCAGGGCCAGTGCAAGCACTAGGCAAACTAGGCGGTCATCTAGAATGGCAAAAAACTGAATGACCTGTTCATCAAACTACATAAGTAAACAAATAGGCTTCAGCAGTGGGAATATAAGGTATGGATCTACTGTTATACATCTACATATTCTGACATACGTGTAGGGCCATAACTTCCTTGGAGTGGCAATCAGCGTCAGGTTGCCGCTCCATGCCCAATTACCCTTGTGGATTTTTATGTGTGCCTGTCTCGCCTGACCTTCTGGCTCAGGCTGGGCGAGATCCAGGCACCGCATCTGTCCTCAAGGCCCAGCATCGAAGTCCAGCTCTGTCGAACTGAGATAAGACACATTCCCTTTTTCACGGCACTAGCTGCTGTAAACCAGATAAGGAGTGGGTTGGACCTCAGGGGGGTGGACGGGCGTGAGGGGTCGGACCTTGGGGAGGGCTATGGGTGGTTGGACCTCTGAGGGTTGTTGGGTGGCGGGGGGGGGGTCAGAGATGGGGTTGGGTGGGGGGGTTTGTGGTCTCCTTGAATCCGCCAGAGCTACACTTCGCTGGGGCCTGCGAGGAGCCTATCAGCGCAGGCCCCAAGCAGCTCCAGTGAATGGAAGGGTCAACGTAATTTTCAAGACCAGGTAAGTGTACATTTATTTCTTCTAATTCCTGCGGGCCAGCACTTCCTGACTCTAGTCAGAAGCTATAGCCCATTATATTCCTCATTCTGTTTATGCTGCAGTTTTACAAGTTTGTACATCTACATGACTATTCCTAAATTGTGAACCAGTAAATAATATCAAAGAACATAATGTAATCTTGTCCACTCTATCATAATGATTAGTGACTGTGTAAATTGCACATAAAATCTAGTAACTCACAGAATCACAGAATTTTAATGGCACAAAAGGCCATTCAGCCCATCATGTCTGCACCAGCTCTCCAAATGAGCATTATGACCTAGTGCCATTGCCCTGCCATTGTCCCATACCCTTGTACATTGTTTCTATTCAAATGATCATCTAATGCCTTCTCCAATGCCTCGATTGAACCTGCCTCCACCACACTTTTAAGCAGTACATTCCAGACCCGAACCACTCATTGTGTGAAAAAGTTTTTTCTCACATCACATTTGCTTCTTTTGCAAATCACTTTAATTCTGTGCCCTCTCATTTTTGATCCTTTTCCGAGTGGGAACAGCTTCTCCCTATCTACTCTGTCCAGCCCCCTCATGGTTTTGAACATCTCTATCAAATCCCCTCTTAGCCTTCTTCTCTCCAAGGAGAACAGTGCCAACCTCTCCAGTCTATTCTCATTGTTGAAGTTTCTCATCCCTGGAACCATCCTTGTAAACCTCTTCTGCAGTCTCTCCAATGTGAATTCACCACTGTGCCACCATCTTCCTCTACATCATGGGAGCCATGTTATACATTATAATGTGCATTTCTTCCACTTGATATCCTATAAAAAGTGTAGAACAATGAAAATGTACAATTAATATCATAATATTTTCCTTTCTCATGTAAAATAATCTGTATTTATAAATACAGAATTTTTATTCATACTAATGCACAATATTTATTTTCAAAAGTTAATTGTGGGGTGGGAAGGGCAAAGCTGAAGGTTCACCTAAGACACCTAATACACTTGTACTGGCCCTGGAGACAATGACTGTATTTGGGAGGAATCTTCTCAGATTTGCATTAAATGGGGTAGTGGGCATGAAAAAAGACGTCTTACCCACTGGCCACAACGACAGGATTTCGTGCCTTACCGTCCCCTTCCCGGCGCATCCTGCCTGATTAATAATGCCCTCACGAGAAACACACCGGATCACCGGCGAATGGGCTTGGATTTGCCCACCACGCCATGACCTCAGCCATTCCTCTCTCCAGCGCCATATTTAAAGTGCACCAGAGCGCAGCCCATTTCATGTCTTCAGACCAGGACTGCTCCAGGTGACAGTTGGCCCTGAAAGCAAAGGCGATGGCAGCCCCCAGATTTAGTGACGCTTCTCTGAGGCACCTACTGGATGCAGTGGAAGGCCACCACGATGCCCTCTACCCTCGCTCTGCAGCCTGACAGTTTTAATCCACACATCAAGACAGGTAGCTCTTGGCAGTCATCTTTTGCAGCATTTTAGTGTCCATTTTTAAAAGAAAAGTAAGTTCCAGAAGATTCCATACTGATTACAGTTCATATTTTTTTAAATTATGAATATAACAGCGGGGCATGACAACTTTAAATCACTTTGGAATGTGAGGAGTTGTAAAATGCACTCTATGGATTCAAGTTATTTCTTTTCTTTCCCAGTACAGCATCTTATTGCCCTTATTTTTGACTAGATTTGGGGCATTTTTAACATTAAGTTTGTTTTACATGGTGTGGGAGATATTTCTGATGGTGCTGTTGGTTTGGGAGTTCCATAATTAGGATTTCTACCAAAGAATGTTGCTTATAAGTGAGCTTCACAGAATGATACTCTTTTGTTTTATGCTGCAAGATTACCTCTTATTTTGCCTGGCTTGCTCATGGCTCCCAACTCAGGCATAATGGTATATTGATCCAGTGAAGGATTAGAATCAAATAAATTACACTAAGTTAAGTTATTGACGATATTTGTCGCGCTTCAGTAATGTGGAGTAATTAATTCGGTTTGTGCCTTTGATACCGTGAAGACTGGAGGGATGAAATTTATATGCTCTAAAAAGGAAACGTTTTTCAATAGTTAAAGAAATGATAATTTTTTTAAAAAAAATTAATTATAGAGATGTGAGTGATGCTGTCGAGGCCAGTATTTATTACCTTGAGAATGTGGTGGTGAGGCTCCTTCTTGAACCAGCGCAGTCCGTCTGGTTCAGGTTCACCCACTGTGCTGCTAGGGAAGGAGTTTCAGCATTTCTACCCAGCAATGATGAAGGAACAGTGATATATTTCCAAGCTAGTATGGAATGTGACTTGGAGGCAAACTTGCAAGCGGCTATTTTCCCACACCGATTGCCCTTGTCTTTCTGGGTGGTGGAAGTCGTGGGTTTAGGAAGTGCGAACCAAGAAGCATAGGGAAGGCACTGCAGTAGGCACTATATGCTGCAGCCACAGTTCGGTACTGGAGAAATCGGATGTTTAAAGTGGCGGAGGGCTTGCCAGTCAAGGGGGTTGCTTTATCTTGGATGATGTCAAGTTTTTTGAGTATTGTTGCAGCTGTATCCAGCCAGCCAAGCTGCAGGTATGAGCAGCTTGGAAGTCCAACCCACACTACACAGGGATTTTTAATTATTTATTCGTTCATGGGATGCGGGCGTCATTGGCTAGACCCGCATTTATTGCCCATCCCTGACTACCCTTCAGACAGTGGTGGTGAGCTGCCTCCTTGAACTGCTGTAGGTCATGTATTATAGGAACACCCATAGTGCTGTTAGGAAGGGAATTCCAGGGTTTTGACCCAGCAACAGTGAAGGAATGGCAATATATTTCCATGTCAGGATAGTGAGTAACTTGGAGGGGAACTTCCAGGTGGTGCTGTTCTCATGTATCTGCCACCCTTGTCCTTCTAGGTGGTAGGTGTTATGGGTTTGGAAGGTGCTGTTGAAGGAGCATTGATGAGTTGCTGCAATGCATCTTGTCGTGGGTACACACTGCTGCCACAGTGCGTCAGTGGTGGAGGGAATGAATGTTGAAAGTGGCAGATAAGGTTCCAATCAAGCAGGCTGTTTTGTCTTTGGTGTCAAACTTCTTGAGTGTTGTTGGAGCTGCACTCATCCAGGCAATTGGAGAGTATTCCATCACACTCCTGACTTGTGCCCTGTAGATGGTGGACAGGCTTTAGGGAGTCAGGAGGTGAGTTACTTTCCACAGGATTCCTAGCCTGTGACCTGCTCTTGTAGCCATAGTATTTATTTGGCTAGTCCAGTTGAGTTTCTGGTCAATGGTAATCCCCAGCATATTGATAGTGTATACTATTGGCCGCCAAATAGTGAAAAGAAGATGGAGGAGCATATCTGCAGATAAATTACAGGAAGATACAGGAGCTACAGAATGGTGATAAAGGGAAACTTCAAATATATTAATTGGATTGGAATGGTATAAGTGTAAAGGGCAAAGTGGGTGAGGAATTCCTGAAATGTATATACGAGAACTTTCTTGATCAGTAATGTTCCCAGCTTAATGGGAAATTAAGCAGTGCAGAATCTTGTTCTGGGAATTAAATGGGACAAGGGGAACATGATTCTCTCAGAGAGCATTTGGGCTATAGTGATCATAAAATAATCAAGTTTAGAATAGGACAAGATACAAACATAAAAATATTCAACTGAGAAAAGGCTAATTCAGTAGGTTGAAAAGGCCCAGTTGGATTAGAATCCAAAATTAGCAAGGAAAAGAATATTTGAACAATGGCCCTGAAATGGGAGATGGTTAAGGTACAGAGTAGATACATTCCCCTGAGGCAAAGGAAGGGTATCCAAAGAAAAAGCTTGGTGGATGACTAAAGATATGTTGCCACTTTGTGCACAATCAGTGATCTTTGCACTCAGTTGTCCCTTCTGTTTTTCAGATATTCAATAAGTTTAACCCAACCAGACAACCAGAACACCTTTGTCTGTCCGCAAGCATTACCCAGACCTCCCTGTCGCTTGCCATTTCAACACTCCACCCTGCTCTCATGCCCACATGTCCATCCTTGGCTTGCTGCATTGTTCCAGTGAAGCTCAACTCAAACTGGAGGAACAGCACTTCATCTTCCGACTAGGCACTTTACAGCCTTCCGGACTGAATATTGAGTTCAACAATTTTAGATCATGAACTCTCTCCTCCATCCCCATCCCCATCCCCTTTCCGATCCCCCCCTTTTTTCCCAATAATTTATATAGATTTTTCTTTTCCCACCTATTCCCATTATTTTTAAATGTATTTCCATCCATTGTTTTATCTCTACCTTTTAGCCTTTTCCAATTCCTTCACCCCACCCCCACTAGGGCTATCTCTACCTTGCTTGTCCTGCTTTCTACCCTTAATTAACACATTCCTTAGATAATATCACCACCTTCAACACCTCTTTGTCCTTTTGTCTGTGACATATTTTAGTTATCTCCACCTATCTCTGGCCCTCTATCCAGCTCTACTTGTCCCACCCCTCCCCCACCCCCCACCTTAAACCAGCTTATATTTCACCTCTTTTCTATTTTTACTTAGTTCTGTTGAAGGGTCATTCGGACTCGAAATGTTAACTGTGTTCCTCTCTGCAGATGCTGCCAGACCTGCTGAGTTTTTCTAGGTATTTTTGTTTTTGTTTTCAATTTCGAGCATCCACAGTTTTTTGCTTTTATCTTCAGGAAGATGCAGATGGGTGAAATGGGCAGACAAATGACAGATGAAAATGAATGTTCATAAATATGAAGTGATACATTTTGGGAGGAAGAATGAGGAGAGGCAAAATAAAGTGAATGCTCCAATTATAAAGGGAGTGCAGGAACAGAGGGACCTGGGGGTATGTGTACAAAAACTCTTTGAAGGTGGCAGCACAAGTTGAGAGCAAAAAGTTTCAAGTGTTAAAAAAAAGCACATGGGATCCTTAGCTTTATAAATAGAGGAATAGGGTAGAAAACCAAGAAAGTTATGCTAAATGTTTATAAAACACTGCTTAGATCTCAGGCAACGTATTGTGTTCAGAATGAGTACCACACGTCAGGAAGGATGTCAAGGCCTTAAGACAGGGTGCAGAAAAAATTTACCAGAATAGTGGCAGGGTCAAGAGACTTCATATATGTGGAGGTACTGGGGAAACCTATCTCCTTAGAGCAGAGGAGATTAAAAAATGGTTTGATAGAAGTGTTCAAAATCATGAATGGTTTTGATGGAGTAATTGAGGGGAAACTGTTTCCAGTGGCAGAAGGGCTGTTAGAGGACACAGATTAGAGGTAACATGAGGAAACATTTTTTAACGCAGCAACCTGTGATCAGCAACGTCTGAAAGGTAGTATTCAATGGTAACTTTCAAAAGATAATTGGATAAATACTTGAAAGGGAAAAAAATATATAGGTCTATGGGGAAGAGCAGAGGACTGGTATTCATTGTGTACCTCTACCAATGAATCATGATGAGCGCCTCTGCTGTATTATTCTATGATTCTACTTATGATTTAATTCAGTCTGTGTGCATGCCAATCTCTCTTTGTAACTCTCGCACATGAAAAGTCAATGACCAGAGTTATCGCCATTAGGCCAGAGCAGCAAGTCTGAATCAATCTGTCAAAAAATGGTGTCAGTCATAGGTCAGCAATCAAGATCAATTAAGAAGTGGACCAACAGAGCAACAATATCTATTCTTCCCTTGTAACACATGCTCACCATTTTACTGACATTGCCATTTCTAAGGTGATGGTTTAAGGCCTATTTGCTAAGTCAAAACATAGAAAGCCACAAAATGTTCTCTGACAGGAGGCTATGGGACAAACCCAGGTGTTTAGCCTCAAGCTACTGCCTACACAGATACACACAGGCACAAAGGCGGTGATTATATACATGAGGTTTGTTTAAATAGTGCCTAACTGAAATGGGAAGTGGTAAAAAGTGCCATGAGATGCAGTACTAACACTCAAGGGTTTTATTTGCTTGTATTGTACTAATTGTGTACTAAGTGAGAATCAACTTTCCTGCTTTATTTAGTGTACTTTGTGGATATGGATATGTTTACCTTGAGCTGGAATGCATTCTGGCTAATGCACAACTAAGTATCCAATCAGAGAAAACCTGCAGCAATTGTGTCAATACTTTTTTATAGAGCAAGCGAGACCATGTGTTTGTTAATCACTAATGTTTTATTAATCAAATACAAGTTGATCTAGCAGGGGTTCCAGGAGCCAGAGCTGTGGGCTCCACAAGTCAGCAGGTCAATCTAGCTTGTGCGTGTGTGAGAGAGAGGGAGAACCAAGTTGCGACACGGTGACACTAACGTACAACAAACACCCTGCAACACATCTCTCCCCTTACAGAAGATAGTGTACTGACTACTTGTTTCAAAGTTCAAAAACGCACACAATAGAACTGTGAAATTTAACCAATACACACAATGCAATTACATGCAGCAAAACATAGTCCTTCAATCATGCTGAAACATTGCACTGTCTTCCAGAGTTGCGATTAGCGATTGGTGTCTGAATACTGGTAGTTTCTGTTGGTATTGTTGCTTGATTTGTAGACAATGGACAGTACTTTTTATTCTTTCATGGGATGCGGCCATCGCTGGAAATGTTAGCATTTGTTGCCCATCTCAAATTCCTCTTTTGAGGGCAGTTAAGAGCCAACCACATTATTGTGGCTCGGTAGTCACAAGGTAAACAATGTAAAATTCCCTGAAGGGCAATACTAAATCAGATGGGTTTTTACAATGCTAGATAATAGTTTCAGATATTTTTTTGATTAATTTAATATGGGATTTGAATCTGCATCCCCAGAGCAGTAGCCTGGGCCTCGGGATTATTAGACCAGCGACATTACCGCTACACCACCATCTCCATGCTGGGAATGGGAGGTCAGAAACATCCTCAATATTAATGTGTTGTTTACAGGTGGCTCCTCAGCATACATCAGCTGGTGGCAATTCCTGCGGTATCATGAGTATCTGAGCTGTACATCGTGGCACCAAGAACCCATCATGTTTATGTATGTACTAGCACTCTACATACATTGGTCATGTAACTTCACCCACACTGTATCACCAGGGTATATTGGTTGAAGTGGTTTAACACGCATATTGTAGTCATGCTACTGACACTGCTTCATGCTGACATGCGCATAAGCATCTTCCTCAGTTGAATATCAAGACTGCAGGAGTGTTCCCACCCTCGGCAGCAGTGTCTTTCATTTAAGACCCATGGTTCATGGGGTGGCAATGGCGTAGTGTATTGTTGCTGGACTAATAATCCAGAGACCCAGGGGAATGTTCTGGGGACCGGAGTTTGAATCCCGCCACAGCAGAAGGTGGAATTTGAATTCAATAAAAATCTGGAATTAAAAGTCTAATGATGACCATGAAGCCATTGTTAAAAAACCCATCTGGTTCATTAATGCCTTTTAGGGAAGGAAATCTACTGTCCTTACCTGGTCTGGCCTACATGTGACTCCAGACCCACACCAATGTGGTTGATTCTTAAATGCCTTCTGAACAAGGGCAGTTAGGGATGGGCAATAAATGCTGATCTAGCCAGTGATGCCCACATCCAATGAATATATTTTTTTATAATGTTTAAGATCCTTTGCAGGGTTTGTACATACACCTTCACTCAGCATGTTGTACCATTCTTATGGAGCGAAGAACTCTGAGTGGCTGAACTCTGCATTTCGTGAAGAGTCATTTGACATTGTTCATAAGAACATAAGAACATACGAACTAAGAACAGGAGTAGGCAATTCAGCCCCTCGACCCTGCCCCGCCATTCAATACAATCATGGCTGATCTCATTTCGGCCTCAACTCCAATTTCCTGCCCTCTCCCCATAACCTTTCAACCCATTACTAATTAAAAATCTGCCTATCTCCTCCTTAAATTTATTCAGCGTCCCGGCATCCACTGCACTCTGAGGTAGTGAATTCCACTGATTCACGACCCTTTGAGAAAAGTAATTCCAACTCTTCTCTGATTTAAATCTACCACCCCTTAGCCTAAAACTATGGCCTCTCATTCTAGAATGCCTCACAAGGAGAAACATCTGCTCCGCGTCTACTTTGTCTATCCCCTTTAGCATCTTATATACCTCAATTAGATCTCCTCTCATCCTTCTAAACTCTAACGAGCATAGGCCTAAACTGTTCAATCTTTCCTCATAAGACAAGCCCCGCATCTCTGGAATCAATCTAGTGAACCTCCTCTGAACTGCCTCCAATGCAACTACATCCTTCCTCAAGTAAGGGGGCCAAAACTGTGCACAATACGCCAGGTGTGGTCTTATCAATGCCTTGTACAGTTGCAACAACACTTCTCTATTTTTATATTCTATTCCTTAAGCAATAAATGCCAAAATTCCATTTGCCTTCCTTATTACCTGCTGCACCTGTATATTAGCTTTCAGCGATTCATGCACAAGGACACCCAGATCCCTCTGCACTGAAGCATTCTGAAGTTTGTCTCTATTTAAATAATAAGTCACCTTTTTATTCTTCCGACCATAATGGATAACCTCACACTTATCCACGTGAAACTCCATCTGCCAAATTTTGGCCCATTCACCTAACCTGTCCATATCCATTTGTAAATTTCTTATTTCTTCCTTGCAACTTATCTTCCCGCCTATTTTGGTGTCATCTGCAAATTTAGCTATAGTACCTTCTATCCCTGAATCCAAGTCATTAATATAGATTGTAAATAGTTGGGGCCCAAGGACCGAACTCTGTGGCACCTCACTAGTTACAGCTTGCCATCCAGAAAAAGACACATTTATCCCGACTCTCTGCTTTCTGTTGGTTAGCCAAACCTCTATCCAAGCTAATATATTACTCCTAACTCCGTGTGATCTTATCTTGTGTATTAATCTTTTGTACAGCACCTTATCAAAGGCCTTCTGGAAGTCCAGATATACATTTATAGGATCCCCATTATCCACTTTGCTTGTCACATCTTCAAAGAACTCTAGCAAATTAGTCAAACACGATTTACTCTTCATAAAACCATGCTGACTATGATGGATTGCATTTTCACTTTCCAAATGCCCCATTACCACTTCCTTAATAATGGATTCCAACAATTTCCCAACGACAGATGTGAAACTAACTGGTCTATAGTTTCCTACTGTGGCGTTCACACATACTGTCCCTTCCTTTCACTTTTTGGTAACAATCAGCCTCGTCAATAACCTGCACGCTTACCCTCTCCTTAAACTTTGATTTTTTTTAGATTTCCTGAACCCTCCCCCCCACTATTTAGTTTAAAGCCCTATCTACAACCCTAGTTATGTGATTCGCCAGGACACTGGTCCCAGCATGATTCAAGTGCAGCCTGTCCGAACGGAATAGCTCCCTCTTTCCCCAATACTGGTGCCAATGTCTCATGAAATTGAACCCATTTCTCCCACACCAATCTTTGAGCCATGCACTTACCTCTTTAATTTTATTGACCCTGTGCCAATTAGCTCGTGGCTCAGGTAGTAATCCGGAGATTGTTACCTTTTTGGTTGTGCTTTTTAATTTAGCCCCTAGCTGCTCGTATTCCCTCAGCAGGACCTCTTTCCTCGTTCTACCTATATCATTGGTACCTACGTGGACCACAACAACTGGATCTTTCCCCTCCCACTCCAAGTTCTTCTGCAGCCCAGATGCAATATCCTTAACCCTGGCACCAGGTAGGCAACACAGCCTTCGGGACTCTCAATTCTGGCTACCGAGAACAGTATCTATTTCCCTAACTATACTATCCCCGATTACAACTACATTTCTCTTTTATCCCCCCACTTGAATGGCTCCCAGTACCACGGTGCTATGGTCAGTTTGCTCATCCTCCCTACAGTCCACACAGGGAGCAAGAATCTCAAACCTGTTGGATAAGGGTAAGGGCTGAGGCTCCTGCAGTGCTACTTCCTGGATCCCTCTACCTGCAAATTATGTCATTTCTCAGCTTTGCCTTTGGACAGCAGGTAGTCAGGTGATGATGACATGTGTTTAAAACTTGGCAAACACTGCAAATTCTGCAAATGCAAACTGTGGAGCGTTATCCATAACTAGGATATCTAGTGGTCCAAATTTCACAAACATTCGAGTTCTCAGAAAACTGTCAATGAAGTGAGGCTGGCTACTTTGATAAAATCACCACACACATACAACAAGCCATGTAGCTCACAAAGCTCAAACCTAATCTTTGACTGAGGCCTAAAAACAGTCTTGGTACTTCAGTAGTTGTTCCTTACCTGGAGGACAGCAATGAGCCAAGCAGAAATCACCCTTCACGATGTGTTAAGTTCTGTTGGCACCTTGGGCCAATAAAGGCTGTTATGGGCTCTGTCAATGCAACCTTCTATACCGATGCACGTTGAATGCATAGCTGACATTGGTTTCTTACCTAGGACATTTGGAACCATGATTTACTATACCTTGAATATCAATTCACATTGGACCATTCAAAAGTCAAAGTTGGGGTGGCATTTAGGTACCTCTGACTTGATCCCAGGCCAGCCTTACTGAATGATTACAAAGATTACAGTGCATAAGTCGAACTTTGAAGCTTCCAAAAATGAGGGTTGATTTATGCGCCGAGTATAAATGTGAACCACCGGTGGTTGGTGTAAGTGGCCGCCATTTTGGAATGTGAAAACAGACATAACACTGGTAATTCAAATTAAATCAATGTGTTGCATTTTATTTCATGAAATAATTCTACAAGGATAGTTTGATCCATATCATAATGTTTGAAAAAAATATCAAATTCATTGGGCCTGAATTTCCATGGAGTGGCAATCAGTGTCACACTGCCACTCCGTGCCCAATTACTTAAGTTAATTTGTTCTCAGCCTGTCTCACCCAACCTTCTGACTCAGGCCAGTCAAGATCCAGGCAGTGCAGTATGTTCCTGGGGCTGAGCGTTGAAGTGCAGGAGAGTTGAAGTGAAGGAGGCCATGCCTCTTTTTTACAGCATTAGCTACCATAAAGGAGGTAAGTTTAAAGGTCCATTGAAATTTAAAGGTCCTTGACAGGCCAGGGAGAAGATAAGTGTCTAAGGAAAGTGGTTAGGATTTTGGGGTTGGAGGGGATCGGAGGTTAGGTAGGAGATATGGTCGGAGATTATGGTAGTTGGAGGTCAAGGGTGTTGGAGGTTGGGGGGTGTTGGGCCTTGGGAGGTGGGGTCAGGCCTCAGTGGGAGGAGTGCGGGGAGGGTGTAGGGGTGATTCGGGTCTTAGGGTAGGTTTTGGGGAGGGTGTTGGACCTCGGAGGGGTGGGTCGAGCCACATGGCGGGGGGGGGTCAGATGTCATGGCTAGGGAACGGCCTCTGAGGGGTCGGGCCTCAGGGTGGTTGGGCCTCGGGGTTGGGGGGTCAGGCCTCGGGCCTCGGGTTGGGCCTGTGGAGGGCTGGGTGTCAGGCCCACCAGAAGGGGAGGAGTCTTGTGCAGGTGAGAGGAGTCCTGTGGTGGGGGTAGTGGGAGGTCCTGGGGGGGATTAGGGGTTTAGGGGCATCCTATAGGTGGGGTAGTTGGGAGTTGGAGTGTGACCCCTGTTGGGTCAGGGTGTTGGGGGACTCCCATGGAGCTCGGTCTGGGTCTGTACAATAGTTACCCAGAAGTTAGAAGTGGTTTTAATTCTGCTAACTTTTTCTGGGTAACTATTGATGTAACCCAGTCAGAACCATCCGAAGTTTGCAATTTAAATCGCAATTTCAGATGGTTCCCGGTGCAGAGCAAATGCCCAGGGGAAGTTTGCACTTCTGGGTAATTGCTGTGTAAACCCTTACCTGTTCTGAAGGGGATTCCTCTGCGTATCTTTGGGAGTACTCCCCCAACCTGATGCTGCAGAGCTCAGAAGTTACAACCCATTATCTTCGGCATCCAACGCAAAGAGTTCATTGAATTCATCCTGAGTCACTTTGGCTAGGGCATCATGGTAAGGATCCCAACCTGGATCAGACTTGGCACTTTTTGTTTCATAATCATCCGTCGACGAAAAATCATCTTCCTCTCCATCCAGTGAATTGGATATTCCATATTTTTTGAATGATCTGATGACTATGTGTGCATTAATGGATTCCCACAATTAGATGACAAAATCACACAGAATATCAAGTGAGGCAGTATGCAGATTTCAATTCTTTGTAACGATTTGTTCTTCATCAACCATCCACCTGTTCCATTCAGCATGAGCATGATCTTTGAATGGCTTGTTGAGGCACGCATCCAAAGGTTGAACTACTGACATTAGACCCCCTGGTATAACTGCAATGGGGGTGTTATTTCTTCACAGACACCTGTCCATCTCATTTGTTATATGGGATCTGAACATGTCGCACACTAATTACAATTTATATCCATGACTTAAATGATTAGATTACCTTAGTGAAGGCATGATAGCTAAATTTGCAGCTGACCCAAAGATAGGTAGGAAAGTATGTTGTAAAGAGGACATAAGGAAGTTGCAAACAGATATAGATAGGTTGAGCGAGTGGGCAAAAATATGGCAGATGTAGCATAATGTGGGAAAATGTGAAGTTGTTCACTTTGGCAGGAAGAATAAAAAAGCAGAGTGTTACTTAAATGGAGAACGGCTGCAGAGTTCTGGGCTGACAGAGGCATCTAGGTGTTCTAGTGCATGAGTCACAAAAGGTTAATATGCAGGTACAGCATGTAATCAAGAAGGCTAATGGAATGCTATCCTTTATTACGAGAGGAATTAAACATAAAAGTAAGCATAAAAGCAAAATGCTGCGGATGCTGGAAATCTGAAACAAAAACAGAAAATGCTGGAAAAAACTCAGCAGGTCTAGCAACATCTGTGTAGAGAGAAACAGAGTTAATGTTTCGAGTCCGAATGACCAAAGAAGGGTCATACGGACCCGAAACGTTAACTCTGTTTCTCTCTCCACAATTGCTCCTAGACCTGCTGAGTTTTTTCCAGAATTTTCTGTTTTTGTTATAAAAGTAAGGATGTTATGCTGCAGTCATACAGGGCATTGGTGAGACCACATCTCAAATACTGTGTGCAGTTTTGGTCTCCTTATTTAAGGAAGGATGTAAATGCATTGGGGGTGGTTCAAAGGAGATTTACTAGATTAATACCTGGAATGGGCAGGTTGTCTTCTGAGGAAAGGTTCAACAGACTGGACTTGTTTCCATTGGAGTTTAGAAGAGTGAGGGGTGACTTGATCGAAGTATATACGATCCTGAACGGTATTGACAAGGTAGATGTGGAAAGGATGTTTCCTTTTGTGGGCGAGTCCAGAACTAGGGGAGCACTATTTAAAATTAGGGAACGTCCTTTTAGGACAGAGATGAGGAGAATTTTTTTCTTTCAAAGGTTTGTGCGACTTTGGAACTCTCTGCTTCAGAAGGTGGTGGCGGCGGGATCATTGAATATTTTTAAGAAAGAGGTAGATAGATTCTAAAGGGAATTCCTGGTTATCGGGGGTAGATAGCAATGTAGAATTCGAAACACATACAGACCAGCCATGACCTTATTGAATGGCAGAGCAGGCTCGAGGGGCCAAATGGCCTACTTCTGCTCCTAATTGTATGTTCATGTTGATACTTTGCGTATGCAAATGCGACACCTCTTTCACACATTATTAATCCACCATGTCATTCCATTGTCATCCAACCAACTGTTGCCATGGACATGCAGAAAAAACTCCTGCAGGGTATTTGATTTTCGACATGGTTTTACATTTGAAAATTACCATTGGCTTTAATTCCACGGGCCATGTAAGCTAGTATCACTGTGAATCTTACCTTTTCATGTCCTGTGGTTTTCACTAGAACTGTTTGTTTTTTTATTCATTCATGTGATGTGGGCGTTGCTGGCTAGGCCAGCATTTATTGCCCATCCCTAATTGCCCTTGAGGAAGTGGTGCTGAGCTGCCTTCTTGAACTGCTGCAGTCCGTATGGTGTAAGTAAACCCACTATATTGTTAGGGAGAGAGTTGTAAAATTTTGACCCAACAGCAGTGAAGGAATGGCAATATAGTTCCAAATCAGGATGATGTTTTGCTTGGAGGGGAACTTGCAGGTGGTGGTGTTCCCATGTATCTGCTGCCCTTGTCCTTCGAAGTGATAGAGGTCACGTGTTTGGAAGGTGCTGTCGAAAGAGCCTTGGTGAATTGCTGCAGTGCATCTTCTAGATGCTACGCACTGTACATCAGTGGTGCAGGGAATGAATGTTTAATGTTCGTGGATGGGGTGCCAATCAAGCGGGCTGCTTTGTCCTGGGTGGTGTCAAGCTTCGTGAATGTTGTTGGAGCCACATTTATTCAGGCAAGCGGAGCATTGTAGTAATTGTGGTTTTATCTAAAGTGTAATATACCTTTAAGAAGAATGCAATTAAGGAAGATCACATGATCTTTAGTAACCAATAGAAGAGTAGCATGGGCTAGCTTTGTAGTTAGCAGTATGGAGATAGGGTTTGGAGTGAAAGTACACTTGTAGCTGCTGCTGAGTAACTTTGTAAAGAAGTGTCTGCTGATCAACTCGGCCTCGACTTACAACAAGTGTGCAACGAGAATCCATAGGATCCAACAAGCGTATTCCATCACAATCCTGGCTTTGTGCCTTGTCGATGGTGGATAGGCTTTGGGGAGTCAGGAGGTGAGTTCCTCACCACAGAATTCTCAGCCTTTGAACTTCTCTTGTAGCCACAGTATTTATATTGTTGTTTCAGTTCTGGTCAATGGAAACCCCTAGGATGTTGATAGTAGGGAATTCAGTTTACTTAAGATGATTAACCTCCAGCAACAACAACCATATTCCTTTTTGCTAGGTATGACACTAACCAGTGGAGAGTTTCACCCGATTCCCATTGACTCCAGCTTTGCTAGGGCTCCTTGATGCCACACTCGGTCAAATGCTGCCTTGATGTCAAGGACAGCCACTCTCACCTCGCCTCAGGAGTTCAGCTCTTTTGTTCATGTCTGCATCAAGGCTATAATGAGGCCAGGAGCTGAGTGACCCTGGTGGAACCCAAACTGAGTGTCAGCAAGCAGGTTATTGCTAAGTGAGTGTCATTTGATATCACTGTTGCCCTCACCTTCTATTACTTTGCTGTTGATTGCGGCTGATAGGGGGGTAATTGGCCAGGTTGGATTTGTGGAGAGGACATATCTGGGCAATTTTCCACATTGCTGGGTAAATACCAGTGTTGTAGCTATAATGGAACAGCTTGACTAGGGACACAGCTAGTTCTGGAGCACAAGTCTTCAGTACTATTGCTGGAATATTGTCAGTGCCCGTAGCCTTTGCAGTATCCAGTGCCTTCAGCCGTTTCTTGACATCACATAGACTGAATCAAATCGACTAAAAATTGGCATCTCTGATGCTGGGAACCTCAGGAGGAGGCTGAGATAGATCATCCACTCAGCACTTCTAGGTGAAGATGGTTGCAAATTCTTCAGCCTTGTCTTTTGCATTGATGTGCTGTGCTCCCCTATCTTTGAGGATGGGGATAGTTGTGCAGCCTCCTCCTGCAGAGAGTTGTAAAATTGCCCACCACCATTCACAACTGGATGTGGCAGGACTGCAGAGCTAAGATCTGATCCGTTGATTGTGGGATCATTTAGCTCTCTCTATCGCATGCTGCTTCCACTGTTTGGTATGCAAGTAGTCCTGTTGGTTGCTGGGCATGTCAAAATTCATGGGCATTTGTTCCGTATTGATGATGTGATCAAATGGGTTCTCATGTTTTTACCACTCTCTGATAATGAATTGGTAATTTCGGTATCAAAGTGTTTCGGTAGTCTGAACAATCTTAGGCCGGGGTTTTCCGGCCCCGTCATGGGGGGATGCACTGCGGGAGATTCAGGGGCCTAACCAAAAGTCCATTGACTTTTGGCAGGACGGACAATCCCGGCAGCAGGTGGGGCCAGAAAATCCTGCCCTTAGTCACCTGCCACAACACTAGACATTTTCTAAAGTGACTACATAAAACTTCCGTAAAGCAGATACACCAACTGGCTGTTTCTCTGAAATCTTTGCTGGACTCAGGGTTTGATTTGGCTTACTTAAATACATGTATACATATTGCATTTCTGGTGACGATGTAACCATTCCATTCAAGGGCCCATTCCAATACAGGCTTCTCAAAATTAGGTCAGTGGCCGGTCCCTGTTCTCATGACACGTTTCATCATGGGCATCTTCTTCATCAAGGATTCCTCCTTCTTCCATTCTTCCATCAGTTTTTCACTGGCAACAAATTTCCTCGCTGCTGTACAGTTATTTGTCGAGTTAGCAAATGTTGTAACTTTTAACTTGAAAAAGCTCCGTACTGCATTCTTTTTGCAGGAGGACCTATTTCTGTTTGTCATTTGCCATGTGTGGTCTGCTCTGTGTGAATGTGTCTTAAACTCCAGCACATCTTCTTGGCAATGCAGCCCGTATTGCCTGATTGATTCTCTGCACCAAGGTGAGTATAAGACTAAACATGTACTTCTGAGCCAAAGAATGGAGGCCGACCCCTAATGAGAGAATAGCCCTAAACATGCAGCTCTTACTGAAAATGGGTGGTTATTTTATTAGCTGAGTATAGGCCTAAACATGCACGTTGGCACTGAGAAAATGAGGTTGTATTATGTGCCAGGTCAACTTATACACCGCAATCTGTAACATTTGCTGTTGCTTCTGAACTGGATCATTCACTGCAGCACAATTAAACTGTTACCAGTGTGAGTCTCCAATCAGGAATGATTTTTGGTTGATCAATTTTTTCTAGCTCACATATCCAATCACAGGTGTTAACTCCTGGCTTGTATGTCCTGCTAAGTGTTATCAGGTAGAACTATCTTCTCCATTTTCTTATATGAAGCCTTCAGACTGTATTCTTGGAGTGTTGGCAGAATTCAGGGAGACTCATAGGCTCATATACATTTACAGCACAGAAGGAGGCCATTTAGCCCATCGTGTCCACACCGGTCAACAAAGGTTTGATACACTAATCCTATTTTGCATCGCTTGGCTCATAGCTCTGGAGGCTATGGCAACGCAAGAGAATATCTAAATACTTCTTAAATGTTATGAGAGTTTCTGACTCAACTGCCCTTCAGGCAATGAGTTCCAGACTCCCACCACCCTTTGGGTGAAAAAATTTCTCCTCAACTCCCCTGTTAGCCTTCTACCTCTTACCTTAAATCTTTGCCCCTGGTTATTGATCCCTCTACTAATGGCAAAAGTGCCTTCCTAACCACCCTATTTACGCCCCTCACAATCTCATACACCTCGATCAGGTCCCCTCTCAACCTTCGTTACTCCAAGGAAAACAACCTCAGCCTATCCAATCTTTCCTCGTAGCTCAGACCCTCCAGCCCAGGCAGCATCCCGGTAAATCTCCTCTGCACCCTCTCCAGAGGTTGCCTTGGCGAATTATTTAGCAGTTTGAGCACTACTGAGTGCAATGGATAGCAATCCATTTCGACATTCACCATGCCCCAGCCCTAGATGTAGGCTTCAAATTTATCACAGGCAAACATGATTACTAGAAGCTATTTCTCGTGGTGGGCATATCTCATCTCTGCTGATGTTAATGCACTTGATGTTTCGATGTCTATTTGTCCATCCTGCGTCAATGTAACTCCAAATTCAGATGAGTCGCACTGTAGGGTGATTTCTTTCTTGAGGGTGCAATAACAAAGGACTGTTGTGCTGGTGAATATTCTATTGAGTTGTTGCAATGCAAATTCCTGTACTTCAGCCCAGAACCATTCCAAGTTTTTGTGTGCGAAATCTCGAAGTTGTTCCATAATAGCTGACAGATGACAGAGTAACCCATATGGATACTGAACAAATCCAAGCTGGGTCTCTGCTATTTTTTGCCTTTATAATTTTGTTGCTGTGTGCAGCCAGTTACAATCTTACAATAATAGAATCGTTACAGTGCAGAAAGCCATTTGGCCCATCAGGTCTGCACCAGCTCTCTACAACAGCAATTTAGCTAGTCCCACTCCCCACTCTTTTGCACATAACCCTGCAAATATTTCTCTGCAAGTGCTTATCTAATTCTCTTTTGAAAGCCACAATAGAATTTTCCTCCAATATTCCTTCCAGCAGCGAATTCCAGATCCAAACCACTCGCTCCATTAAAAATGCTTTCTCATGTGACCTTCGGTTCTTTTGCCAATCACCTTAAATCTCAGCCCTATGGTTCTTGACCCCTCTGCTAATGGGAACAGCTTCTCTCTATCTACTCTATCCAGACCCCATATAATTTTGCACACCTCTGTCAAATTTCCTCTCAACCTTCTCTTCTCTAAGGAGAACAACCACAGATTCTCCAATCTGTACTTGCAACTGAAGTCCCTCATCCTGGAACCATTCTTGGAAATCTTTTCCGGCCTCCCCCCCCCCCCCCCCCCCCCCACCCCCCTCCTCTACACATCCTTCCTAAAGTACCTTGTCCAAGTTTGGGTATAACACTCCAGATGAGGCCAAATCAATATATTACGAAGGTTCATCATAACCCCCTTCCTTTTGTACTCTATGCCTTATTCAGGATCCTGTATGGCTTTTTAACCACTTTCTCAACCTGCCTTCACAACATGTGCACATTTACCCACAGGCCTGAACTGATCCCTGCTAAGGTGGAATTCCTCGTTGCCTCCGGCTCTTGAAACCTCCCTTGGGAACCTCAGCCCCGCAATTTGAGCCATCTCGCAGAAATCCCCTTTGTGCCATTCCACTCTACATGGAGAGGTTTCCTGTACAGGCTGCTGTTGCATGCCCGGCATGCCCTCGTTGCCAATCGGGACCTGCTGTGGCATTACATCCTGCCATCTGGAGGAGCTGGGAGGCTCTCTACATGGGGGTCCTCCCTTTTCCTTCAGAGATTTAGCATGGAGGGTGTTGCACGTAGCAATAGAAGATTAAGTCAGGCCATTGACTCCCAGGCTGCCTGTATCTTCTACTGCGTTAGTCCGTGTTCCAGATATATGTTGAATGAATGCGGTTGCAGCTCTTGTTTCAATATCAGGTTTTGGATGCAGTTCAACCTCACACTCCTGACCTTTGGCCACCTGGTGTGGAGAAAGGCGGGCAGATTGGAGGACCTCCTCAGGAGCCTGTTCCTGGGCCTGGCCAAGGTGGCCATTAACAGGTCCAGACAGTGGGCGGTTGACGGAGTCGCATGACCTGACTCTCTGCCATTCTTTCATGGTTACGTCCACCCCCAGATATCCCTGGAGAGGGAGTACGTGGTGTCCACTGGTACCCTTGAGGCCTTCTGTGACCAGTAGGTGCCGCAGAGGTAGGAGTGCCTCATTACTCCCCAAAACAACATTTTAATTTAATTTTAATAAGCTTCCTTTCAAGGTTTGTTTCTGTTGGTGCCGTTTAAGGAGTGATTATTTGATTATTTGCTCATTTGTTTATCTGATTGCTCAAAAGTGGATAACCACAGGGCCTGTTCCTGCACCCCATTTAAAATTGTACCCTTTAATTTATTTTGCCTCTCCTCATCCAGCTTACCAAAATGGATCATTTCTTTTGTCTCTGCATTCTGTTTCATCTGCCACGTGCCCACCCATTCTGTAAGGCTGTCTATCTCCAGTTGAAGTCTACACTATCCTTCTCACAGTTCATAATACTTCCAAGTTTTGTGTCATCTGCAAATTTTGAACTTGTGCCCTGTACACCCAGGCATAAGTCATTCATGTATAAGAAAAGCAGAGGTCCTAGTACCAACCCCTGGGGAACCCTACTCTATACCTTCCTCCTGCATGAAAAAGCAAATTTACCACTACTCTTTGTTTCCTGTCACTGAACAAACTCTGTATTCATCCCGCCATTTCCTCTTTATTTGATGGACTTCAACTTTGCTGACAAGCATATTACGTGGTACTTTATCAAGCATCCTTTGGTAGTCGACCACATGCACAGCATTACCCTCATCAACCCTTTCCGTTACCTTGTCAAAATCTCAATAAAGTTAATTAAATACAATTTTCAAAGCGCAGCTGCAGACACGTGGTATATTGGACAGGAGCAAGACCTGTATGGTACCTTCTAGGCCGCTGCGTAGCCACACATGTATGCAACATTGCCTGCTACATTAATATATGATGCCATCTCCAAAATTCTCAAGGACCATCAGGGATGGGAAACAAATGTCTGTTTTGCCAGTGACACCCACATCTCATGAATGAATAAAAAAAAGTGCTAACATTGTCTAGATCAATGCAAAGTCCCCTTCCCATAGCAATGAGTAATAAAAGATACTCCTTGTCTATGACGTTGCAGTTTGTCCATGTTTGATATGATTTTGAATGGCTTCTTTACACATCTCACCAAAACCAACTGTTACAAAAGTATCTGCAATGACCTCTATCCCTTGCAGTCCTTACACCAGCTCATACATCTTTTGTTGGAAGACTTCTGGTCTTAAGCTGATCCCAAATGGCTTATGCTTCCAATGGTATCAACCAAAGGTGTGTGGGATGTGTTCAGATATGATTGTTGCTCATTGAGACACATGCCAAAATCCATTGTGGATGTCCAAGAATCATGAAGACTTGAGCACAATGTAGGTTTTAGCTCTTGCCTACAGAGAGAAAGCTGGTGTTAAGGGGAACCTTTTTGAGACAGTGATATCAAAGAAACTCACATATGTTGGACATGTGATGCAAATAGGAGGGGAGTATTTGGAAAAAGAGGTAATGCAAGGCAAACACCTGGTAAAAATGCACAAGGAAGACCCAAAGTGGCATGGATGGTCAATTTCAGAATGTGGACTGGTCTCTCCATGGGATAGGCAGTGGAGAATAGAAATCAGTGGAGAAAGATTGTTCATTGTGTGGCCAACCCTTGGAACAAGGTCAATGAAAAACAGAAGACATGTTTTTAGCTATATCTTTAATAGTCAACAAAGAATAATAGTATCATTTGATGGCTTTGGTCATGATTTTAGCATCTAAGAAGATTCATAGCTTACAGTTCTTCTTGGTCAGTTTGACAGTAGTCATTTCCAATGAAGTTGGCATTGACATAGGAGCAATGATGTCCTGTCTGACCACCCAGGGTTCCCTGGAGCTTGTCCTAGGAAGTCACTGGTACTGGAAGTGAGACATGTTGGACTGGATCTACCACCTTGTCAAGTCTGATTTCATAACCTCCATTAGCATGTCCTGCAACATCACTGAAGGCTTGAGGATGTTTCTGTATTAAGCACTCCTTGGTCAGCGTTGAGCATTTACTGGTTTACCAGTAAAGGATGTTCTATTAATTACACCATTATCTGTATACTTAATGATGTTGCAGCTCAGGCAGGTGTTTTTATCCATCAAAGGATGTATAGTTGTGCTATTGACAAGCTCAGCTTACACCTAAAATCATAGGTAGGACAAAAATTCGTACTTGTCCTGTTAACACAGAGCCTTGAACCTCCATAAGCAACAATTTCGGTTTTAAATGGTTCAGCTTTGATAGCTCAAGATCTTGGTTAGCCTTTTGAGTTGGTGAAGAAGAATCATGTAATCTTGTACACCAGTCTGTTTGCAATCTGAAGTAGTAGAATGACTCGAATTTAGGTTTGGCACGCTATGAACCTTCCAGATCAATAGCACAGGCCTCATTGATAAGGAAGATGACTTCTGTCCTTGGTTAATCATATATTGTTCTGGTTGTCCTTCAATGTGCAGGCATCTGTATTTCACTCTGAAATGGTTGTTTTGCTGTATTTACTGCAAGCTTCCTAAAGGCAGGGCACAGCTCTCTACTGTGAAATCCTTGTCTCTTCCCACAGTTTTAGCACTCACAAGTATTTGGGAAGCCTCTGATATTATCCCAAGGCTTGCCCTATCATGGTTTGGGGTGTCCTTGGCTTTTTGTATGGCATTCACACTCAAATCACCCCTAACCTTTAGCTGCACCACCATGCCTTCAAATGCATGACATATCTCATCCACCTTCAACAGAGTTTGGATAGTCTCTCAAACCTACAGAAACAGAAATATAGAAAATTTAAGACACAGAAGGAGCCCATTCAACCATGCATGGCTGTGCCAGTTGATAAAGAGCAATACAGCCTCATCCCACTTTGCAGTTCATGGTCCAGAGCCCAGTAGATTATGGCTAAAGTTCTCAATTCCTGGCAACCTCCTTGCAAATCTTCTCTACAACCTCTAGTGTGTTCACATCCTTCCCATAATACTGTGACCAGAACTGTATGTGGCACTCTAACCAGTGTTTGGTACAGTTACAGCATTCCCTGCCTGGTCTTATAGTCTATGGGTGGGATGTTTTGGCCGCCCGCCACTGGGAGCATCTGGTCCCGCTGAAAGTTAATGGATTTTGGTTTGGCTGCTGAATCTTCCACAGCAGGTCCCAGCACAACGGGGCGGGAAAATACCAGTCTATGTCTCAGTCACTAAAGGAAAGTGTCTTGTGTGCGCTCTGAATCACCTTCTCAACCTGTCCTGCTACCTACAGGGATCTGTAGGCATGCATTCCAATGTCCCTCTGTTCCACTACATTTCCCAGTATCCTACTATTTATTGTGTTTTCTCTTCCCTCAAATGCTCTCCCCAAATGTATATCCTCACAGTGCTCCCTCACACTTTTGTATCTGTAATCCCAAGCCAAGAAAGACTCAGAGTATATCTTCCAGCATTATAGAATAGAAATCGCAGCTCCCGGTGAGTTTCCATGGTGCTATAAAATGCAGCTCGTAGCTTTTAATAGTTTCTTGTATTCTTCTGTTGAATTGCTCAAACAGAATGTTCTTGTGGACAGGGAGAGAATTTCATCAATGCTGCTGCCATCTTGTCACTGTGTTCAGCTTTGATCCAATTTCACAATGCGGAGTAGACTTCACACAGTGCCTCCCTGACCACTGTTAGAAATGGTGTACTTGACTTATTCTTCTTTTTGGTTGAGCTCCATCGTGAGGGTAGGTGTCTTCTAGGCTTGCTCAAATCTCTTCCATTTTTCTGAAGCATTCATGTCATGGAGGTTGGGAGCCTGAGGCAGTGTCAAGCACACCCTGACACCATCTTGAACACACTTGAGCTGTCAAGTAAATATTTTTCAGCCTTGCAGACCACTGACTAAAGTGAATGTTGTTTTGAACAGTCTCTACCACTGTTCCCACTGTGTCAATCTTTTTGAGTAGACGAGGCCAAGTGTTTGTTAAGTATCAATATTTTATTAACCAAGTATAAATTAAACTAACAGGAGTAGCAGGCATTGAAGCTGAGAGCTTGATGACTCAGCAGCCTAGATGCAAAAGAGAGAGAGAGACGTGATGTACTTATGGCGACATGCACTTAAGGCAAACGAGCACTCCGTGTGACAATAATAGTGCTGAATAATGTGTTAGTTCAATCTTCCCTTAGCAGGTACAATGTATAAAGCTCAGTGCACCAACCCAGCTGTGCAGTGAGTAAACTAAAGTACGGATGGAGAGAGTGAGCAGCTGGAAGACTCATTTTACCATTGATGCCCTTGGAATCTATAGCTACTAAAGGTTGTGACAACAACAATAGTTATGTTTTGTGTGATGTTAATCATGTATGCTCTCTGTGTCAGTGATGTTCATTGTCATCAGTGGTTTGTGCTCGGCTGTCATAGCAACGACATGAATTAAAATTGAATAAAAATATGAGGCAATAAACCCAGGAGGAGGAAGCCCTAAGTACAGCTCATCCCACATTCACCTCAGCACTCAGAGTCAACTACATCACTTGAGACAGGTGGCAGGCCAAATAATATATATTTCTAAGGATACTAACATGTTTGGCAGATTACTGATCATGGGTGAAGGGTTGTCAGTCACTCTACCATCAAACAGGTTTCCAGAGGCCTCACAACAGTGCAACTATCACTGCAGCAATCATTAGCTGCAGAGAGGATAGGGCATGCAGGCTCTCCCAGCCACAATGGCCATGGGTCTGGGAGTGCCCAATATTGTGGGAGCTGGCTAACCAAGAAGCTGGTTTATGTCGGACTCAGAACCCCTCTCGGATCAGGCAGGCAGAGCTGAAAAGGGCTGAAATAGGTAGATTCCACGTTATTCCCTGGAGCCTTCTGCCTGATGTTTTCCAACAAACAGAAGGCCCCACAGAATGCCATTGTAAGTCTCCCAGGCCCACAGCTGTGCCCCTTTTCTTCTTCAGCACTTCCTGGTGCAAGCAGAGGAAGGCCAGGGCAGGGGGAAGATACATCATGATAATGGCCCAGGCCGTCAAATTCAGGAATAAAAATAGAAAATGCTGGAAAGACTCAGCGGGTCTGGCAGCATCTGTGGAGAGAGAAACAGTGTTAACGTTTCAGATGTGTGACCTTTCATCAGAATTCTTGATGAAAAGTCATCGACCTGAAACGTTAACTCTGCTTCTCTCTCCACAGATGCTGCCTGACCTGCTGAGTCTTTCCAGCATTTTCCGTATTTATTTCAGATTTTCAGCATCCACAGTGTTTTGCTTTTACATAAAATTCAGGTATCTTTTGGGCAGGACAGAAAGAGTCCAGGGAAATTTGCCCCATTGACTCCTAATAGTATCGGCAAGTGTTGCACCAAAAAAGTAATGCCTCCATGATGCAGCAAGAGTAAAATCCAACAAGCAGTTCTTCTGCTGTCAACTGTGTCTCAGTGGGTAGCACTCTCACCTCGGCGACAGAGGTTGTGGGTTCAGGTCCCACTCCAAAGACCTGAGTATCCAATCTAGATGGACACTCCAGTACAGGACTGGGGGTGTGCTGAGGTGCTGTCTTCAAATAAGGCATTAAACTGAGCCTTCCATCTGCCCCAGGAGGTTGGTACAAAAGATCCTATGATACTATTTGAAAGAAGAGCAGGGGAGCTCGAGTCAGTATCCTAGAAAATAAGTGTCCCTCAACCAATGTCACCAAAGCAGAGTACCTGATCTTCATCACATTGTTGCTTGTGAGACCTTGTTGAGTGCAAATTGGCTTCTGTGTGTCCTATATTGCGAATGTCATTGTAAAGTGCTTTGGGACCCCACTTTTCCTGGGGTTGTGAAAAGTGGTTTGTAAATGCTTGAAAGATAGAAGTGCATGGTAAATTTACATTTACCTTAAGCCAACAAAACAAATAGATTGTAACTATTTGAATTGGGCTCATTGAATTGAACCGTAGATACACACCTGGCCTCCAGTGCACAAAAGCAAACTAAACCCTTCAGATATTTATCAACAGAAGTAGAAATTTTGACCTAAATTAGTTCCTACCATCTTAAAATTTTATAGATACGTTCTTAACAATAGCAGACGTGTGGACGTTCAACTAACTGAAATGTAGCGTGGCCTCTCAGAAGTGGCCCAAACACAATATGTCAAATTTTCAGTGACACAGCATGGAAGGAGAGAAGCCAGCATGGCTTTGCCTGCCAAGGTGCCATCAACTATTTCCTCAGGCCCTCGCATACCCACCTGCCAATGATTGGGGAGGCATTGTCTCTTCAGGGTTCTGCGATGCAATGTCTCACATTCCCTAGCCTGAGGAGACTGCATACAACTGTCACTTCCCTCTGAGGTGCTGCAAGTTATTGCTACGGCTAGTCATCAATGCAAGAATGTGGCATAATTTATCCGTTAAGGTCAAGAGCACTCCAGTCTACTTTAAAATGTGGGACAACAGAGGTAATTAAATTATCTGACAGCCCATTCTCTGAGAGGAGGCTGCTTAACACTTAATGAACTGTAGTCATTATGTCCACTTTTAATAACCCAGATTCATACTGTAAGAGAAACACTCACCACACGAGCAGATTCAGCTAATTACCATCCATCAAATAATTCCCACTCCAAACACAAAAGGAATTTTGGATTATGCACTGCCTCATGCTCCAGTGGATGGGAGTTTCTTTAGTTTCCATCATAGCTTCTAAATATAACCCACTTAATTGAATGTATCTGTGGGCATAATCTACTTAAGTGCATTTAGTCTGTTTTTACTCATTCTTTATTCTAGTTCAGTCTCTTGATCTATCCAATGCCAGCCAGCATTCTCACTGAGACAGTGACTGTGTTCCTTTGTGAAGTACAAACACGTTCAATATCAACAAGGACACTTTATTATAATGCATGGTTTTAGAATTTTCTAAATTTATTAGCAAATTTCCCATAATGTTGCTCATGATAGGCTGACTTAGGAACATGCAACGGAATTTGACAGCCCTAATGTGGTGGGGGCAGGGCCGTAAATTGTGCAAGCCTTTCAAAAGTCCATTGACTTCAGCGGGACCATAAAATCCTGCCGGTGGGAAGGGCCGTAAAATTCCACCCATAGCAACAGGAGAAGGCCATACAGCCCCTTGAACCTAGTCTATCGTTCAAGTAGATCATGACTGATAAATATCTCAACACCATTTATCCACTTGGGTACTCTTACCTAAAGATAATCTATTGATTGATCTTAGTCTTAGAGATTCCAATTGTCACAGGATCATGACATTTAACCATAGCAGCATTATCTTGTGCAATGTACAATGTATTCTGTTGCTTAGGTGTAGCTGTGTTTAACTTGGCCTGAAATGAAAAAAAAACAGAAAATGCTGGAAAACCTCAGCAGTTCTGGCAGCATCTGTGGAGAGAGAAACAGAATTAACGTTTCGAGTCCAATATGACTCTTCTTCAGAACAGAAGGATTCCTCCTGAATTTTTCCAGCACTTTCCATTTTTTGTCAGATCTCCAGCAGCTGCAATATTTTGTTTTTATTTTACCTTGGCCTAGTCTCTGTAAGACCAGAGAATCTGACTTCCTGAGGGAAATTAATTTTGGTGAGAAAGTTTGCAGATTGGCCAACTCTTGCAAACTCCTGGCTCCTGGGGTTCGAAGTTACCTTCAGAAAATGACTGATTTTCAATTTGACATTTTGAAGTGTGCCACCTTGTCATTGTGTTGTTTTGACGTGTCTAGGGAGAGCAAGGATGCCAGTGAAGGTGTGACATACTGCGGTTGGCGTGCTTCAGAGAAAACACCCAATGTTATAGTTAGTCACCTATCAGCATCTCCTGATGATGCCATTGAGTTTGCAAAGTGAAGGTATGTTCACCTCTCCCTGCCCGCGTGGTTATGTGAATATCAATGGGAGGCCGCAGGTAAAATCTTGGTTAGCTTGACCTGCTTGGCATCCCTCCATAACCTTTCTGCATTTCAAGATATGCTAGACAGAAGAATTTCCATTAAGAAATGGGTTGGTGTCAGACTGGGGGGGAATACTTTATATCAATTAACACAAAGGTTCATGAGAAGCAAACAAGGAAAAATTGAAGATACCTGGTTAGAAAATGACTAAAAAACACTTAATTGTAAATTAGTGCCTGTTCATATTTTCCAGGGTCACCTATGTCACCTATCAATTCTGAACGTCCATTTCAAATAGGCATAATTAACATTTGACATTTGTTTTTATATTTGTTCATGGGGTGTTGGTGTTGCTGGCTAGGCCAGCATTTATTGCCCATCCCTAACTGCCCTCGAGAAGGTCGTGGTGAGCTGCCTTCTTGAACTACTACAGCCCGTATTGTGTAGGAACACACACAGTGCTGTTAGGGATGGAGTTCCAGGATTTTGACTCAGCGACAGTGAAGGAACAGCGATATATTTCCAAGTCAGGATGGCATGCAACTTGGAGGGGAACTTTCAGGTGGTGGTGTTCCCATGTGGCTGCTACCCTTGTCCTTCTTGATGGTAGCAGTCGTGGGTTTGGAAGATGCTGTCTAAGGAGCCATAGTGTGTTCCTGCAGTGCATCTTATAGATGGTACACACTGATGTCAATGTGCATCAGTGATGGAGGAAAGAATGTTTGTGGATAGGGTGCCAATCAAGCGGGCTGCTTTGTCCTGGATGGTATCAAGCTTCATGAGTGTTGTTGGAGCTGCACTCATCCAGACAAGTGGAAAGTATTCTATCACGTTCCTGACTTGTGTCTTGTAGATGGCGGACAGGCTTTGGGGAGTCAGAAGGTGAGTTGCGAGCCACAGGATTCCTAACCTCTGACCTGCTCTGTAGCCACAGTATTTATCTGACTGGTCTAGTTCAGTTTCTGGTTAATGGTAACCCTGCGATGTTGATAGTGGGGGAATTCAACGATGATAATGCCATTGAATGTCAAGGGGTGATGGTTAGATTCTTTCTTATTGGAGATGGTCATTACCTGGGACTTGTGTGGTGCAAATGTTACTTGCCACCTGTCAGCCCAAGATTGGATATTGTCCAGATCTTGCTGCATTTGGACATGGACTGCTTCAATATCTGAGGAGCCATGAATGGTGCTGAACATTGTTCAATCATCAGCGAACATCCCCACTTATGATCTTATGATGGAAAGAAGGTCATTGAAGAAGCAGCTGAAGATGGTTGGGGCCTGGGACACTACCCTGAGGAACTCCTGCAGTGATATCCTGGAACTGAGACGATTGACCTCCAACAACCACAACCATCTTCCTTTGTGCTAGCTATGACTCCAACCAGCGCACCAAAAATGTTGAAATTGGCATTTGAGGAAAATGCTTCTACCAACACTGGTCACACTCACTGTAAAATGCATCAGTACACAAATTCAGAACATTGTTGGTGCAAGGGATTTCCATTGGCTATTTTATCCATGTGCTTGTTGATCCACACAAAACTTAAGCACCAACAGATGAGGAAGTACCAGACTAACCTTCTTCTTGTCTCTTACATGCCTAATCAACGACTCCTCCCCTCACCATTAATAACTCCTCCTCCTACGCTTAACAACAACAGCAACTTACATTATATAGCACCTTTAACATACTGAAATGTCCCAAGGTGCATTAAAAATGTTACAGGAGCATTATAAAACAAACTATGACATTATATTACATAAGAAGATATCAGGTCAGATGACCAAAGTCTTGGTCAAAGAAGTAGATTTTAAGGAGTGCCTTCAGGTCAGATGACCAAAGTCTTTGTCAAAGAAGTAGATTTTAAGGAGTGCCTTCAGGTCAGATGTCCAAAGTCTTGGTCAAAGAAGTAGATTTTAAGGAGTGCCAGAGGTAGAGAGGCAGAGAACTGTAGGGAGGGAGTTCCAGAGCTTGGGTCCTTGGCAATTGAAGGCATGGCCACCTTCTGGGAGCAGAGACAGCCGGACCTGCGACGGTCACCTCTACTCGGGCAATGGGTAAATAGAGGGCAAGGCTCGGGGCCTTCACTCACCTTCCGGGAGCGGAGACAGCCAGACCTGTGAGGGACACCTCTACTTGGGCAGCGAATAAATAGAGGGCAAGGCTCGGGGCCTTCACTCACCTTCCAGGAGCAGAGATAGCCAGGGACACCTCCACTCGGGCAGCGGGATGAGTTTGAAAAAAAATCCAGGAGTGACATCATAGGAAAACTGTAAGTTTATTGGTTGGTGAGAAGCTGCTGTTTGAGAGTGTGCTTAAATAGCTTAAAACTAGAATAATTTATCATTTATAAAGTAGTAGCTACTTGGATTTCAGTAAGGAACACTAGCAATAGGCAAGTAAAGTTAAATCAAGTCAAAGTGAAATAAAGTAATAAAGTAAACCAAAGTAAGATAAAGTTAGCTTAAGTGTAGTAAAGTTGTCACTAGTAATTTATTCTACACATTCTACTTTAAGTGTCATAAGTAGTTTTTAGAGTTATGGGATGGCAGGTCAGCTCGGACAAGTGGAGTGTATATCCCAGGGTATGTGTGAAGTCGTGGATGCACCATGTGTCCCTGACAAACTCATCTGTAGGAAGTGTCACCAGCTACACAAGCTTGAGCTCCGGGTTTCAGAACTTGAGCGGTGGCAGAAGTCACTGTTGTGCATTCGTGAGGCAGAGAAGCACATGGATGGCATGTTTAGGGAGGTGGTCACACCACAGGTCAGGAGCGTACAGCCCGAGAGGGAATGGGTAACCGCCAGGCAGCCTAAGAGAACTAGGCAGGTAGTGCAGGAGACCCCAGAGTCTATCCTGCTTGCTAACTGGTTTTCCATTTTAGATGCTGATGAAGGTGATGGTTCCTCAGGGGAGTGCAGCCAGAGCCAAGCCTGTGGCACCACGGGCGGCTCAGCTGTACGGGAATTGGGGAGAGGAAGAAGAATGGAAGGGCAATAGTGATAGGAGAATCCATAGCCAGGAGATCAAACAGGCGTTTCTGCGGCAGTAAACGTAACTCCAGCATGGCATGTTGCATCCCTGGTGCCAAGGTCAAGGATGTCACCGAGCAGCTGCAGAATGCCCTTCAAGGGGATGGGGAATCAGCTAGAAGTCATGGTCCACATTGGTACCAACGACATAGATAGGAAGAGGGATGAGGTCCTAAAAGCAGATTTCAGGGAGCTAGGAAGGAAATTAAAAAGCAGGACCTCAAGAGCGGCAATCTCAGGATTACTCCCAGTGCCACATGCTAGCGAGCATTGGAATAGGAGGATAGATTAATTAAACACTTGGCTGGAGAACTGGTGTAGGAGGGAGGGCATCAGATTTCTGAGGCATTGGGACTTGCACAAGTTGGACAGGTTACATGTTAACTGGACTGGGACTGATATACTCGCAGCGAGATTTGCTAATGCTGTTGGGGTGGGTTTAAACTAGCTTGTCAGGGGGGTGGGAACCTGAGGAGTGACCCAAATTGAAAGAAAGTAAATTTGGTAACAGGAAGTAGTAGAGAGACCAGAAGGCAGTATGCTTCGAATGCGGAATGATGCCAAAAAGACGAAGTTAAGGACACTCTACCTGAATGTGCATAGCATTCACAATAAGTTAGATGATCTAAAGGCATAAATAGAGGTAAATGGGTATGATATATTTGCCATTACGGAAACATGCCTCTGTGGTGACCAAGACTGGGAACTGAATATTCAAGGATATTCGACATTTAGGAAGAACAGACAAGAAAGGAAAAGAGGTGGAGCTGCGCTGATAATAAGGGATGGGATCAGTGCTTCAGTAAGGGAGGATCTCAGATTGGAAGAACATTGTTTAGAATTTGTTTGGGTGGAACTAAGAGACGACAAAGGGCAGCAGACATTGGTTGGAGTTGTTTATCGGCCACCAAACAGTAGTGGTAATGTGGGGCGTGGTATTAATCAAGAGATGAGAGAAGCATGTAGCATGGGCAATACGGTAATCATGGGTGACTTCAATCTGCATATAAACTGGGTAAACCAACTGAGCACTAATGCTGTGGAAGACGAGTTTCTGGAGTGTGTCAGGGGTGGTTTTCTAGAGCAGTATGTTGAGGATCTGACTAGAGGACAGGCTATTTTAGATCTAGTATTATGTAATGAAAAAGGGATAATTAATAATCTTGTTGTAAAAGAACCTTTAGGAATGAGTGACCACAATATGATAGAATTTTGCATTATGTTTAAAAGTGAGGTAGTTCACTCTGAAGCAAGGGTGTTAAAGTAGAATAAAGGAAATTATGAAGGCATGAGGGACAAATTGGCTGAGGTGGATTGGGAAAATACGTTAAAAGGTCTAACTGTACCTTGACAATGGATAATCTTCAAAGACCTATTACATAGCTTACAGCACCTACATATTCCTTCAAGGTGCAAAAACCCCAAAAAAGTCAGTCAACCGTGGCTGACAAAGGAAGTTAAGGATTGTATAAAATTAAAAGAAAAGGTTCACAAAGTTGCCAGAAGCAGCAGTAAACTTGAGGATTGGGAGGTTTTTAGAATACAGCAAAGGAAGACCAAGAAACTGGTAAAGAAAGGGTGAATAGAATATGAATGCTATCTAGCAAAAGACATAAAAACGGACTGTAAAAGCTGCTATAGGTATGTAAAAAGAAAACGTTTGGCTAAGACAAATGTGGGTCCATTACAGGAAGAGTCATGGGAATTCATAATGGGGAATAGAGAAATGGCAGAGAAGCTAAATGATTTCTTTATGTCTATTTCCAATGAGGAAGATACAGGAAATCTCCCAGGTTTCGAGATCCAAGGGACTAGGGAGAATGAGGAGTGGAAGGAAATTAGTATAAGTGAGAAGGTTGCATTGGAGAAATTAATGGGACTGAAAGTTGATAAGTCCCCAGGACCTGATATTCTGCATCCCAGACTGTTGAAAGACGATGCTATAAAGATAGTGAATGCATTGGTGATCATTTTCCAAAAATCCATAGAACTGGAATGGATCCTGAAGATTGGAAGGTAGCAAATGTCACCCCATTATTTAAGAAGGGAGGGAGAGAGAAAACAGGGAACTACAGACGTGTTAACCTTACATCAGTAGTAGGGAAAATGCTAGAATCTATTATAAAGGATGTGTTAAATGGATACTTGGATAATCATGATCTGATTGGGCATAATCAGCATGGATTTGCAAATCGGGAAATCATGTTTGACAAACTTGTTGGAGTTTTTTGAGGATGTTACGAACAAAATTGATTAAAGAGAGTCGATGGACGTAGTACACTTGGATTTTCAGAGGGCTTTTGATAAAGTCCCCTACAGGAGGTTGATTAACAAAATAAAAGCACATGGGATAGGAGGCAATATACTGGCATAGATTAAGGATTGGCTCACAGGCAGAAAACAGAGAGTAGGAATACATGGGTCATTCTCACGTTGACAGGCTGTGACTAGTAAGGTACCGCAAGGATCAATATTTGGGCCCCAGCTGTTCACAATATACATCAATGATTTGGATGTGGGGACCAAATGTAATATTTCCAAGTTTGTGGATGATACAAAGCTAGGCAGGAATCTGCATTGTGAGAAAGATGTAAAGCGGCTGCAGGAGGATTTGGACAGACTTAGTGAGTGGGCAAGAACACGGCAGATGGAATTTAATGTGGAAAAATGTGAGGTTGTCCATGTTGGTAGAAGGAACAGATGTGCAGAGTATTTCTTAAATGGTAAGAGATTAGAAAGTGTAGATGTACAAAGGGACCTAGATGTCCTGGTCCATAAGTCACTGAAGGTTAACATGCAAGTACAGAAGGCAATTAGGAAGGCTAATGGATTGCTAGCCTTTATTGCAAGAGGATTTGAGTACAGGAGTCGTGAAGTCTTGCTTCAATTGTATAGAAGCTTGGTTAGACTGCACCTGGAGTACTGTGTGCAGTTTTGGTCCCCTTACCTCAGAAAGAATATTATTGGCATAGAGGGAGTGCAGTGAGGGTTTACCAGACTTGTTCCGGGGATGGCGGGACTGTCCTATGAAGAGAGATTGGGCAAACTGGGCCTGTATTCTCTGGAGTTTCAAAGAATGAGAGGTGATCTCATTGAAACCTACAAAATACTTAAAAGAATAAACAAGGTAGATGCAGGTAAGATGTTTGCCCCGGTTGGGAAGTCTAGAACCAGGGGACACAATTTAAAAATAAAGGGGAAGCCACTTAGGACCGAGATGAGGAGAAATTTCTTTACTCAGAGGATTGTGAATCTTTGGAATTCTCTACCCCAGAGGGCCGTAGAAGCTCACCCATTGAGTATGTTTAAGGTAGAGATTGATAGATTTCTGATTAACAGTAACGTAAAGGGCTATGGGGATAGTGTGGGAAAAGACATTGAGGTGTTCGATCAGTCATTATCGTATTGAATGGTGGGCTTGATGGGCTGAATGGCCTTCTCCTGTTACTGCATTCCTATGTTCCAATGGTCGGGCAATTAAAATTGGGAATGCACAAGAGGCCAGAATTACAACACTCTTAAAGTTAAGACATTGCTTGAATAGGAGCCAATGTAGGTCAGCAAGCACAGGGATGATAGGCAAACTGCACTTACTACAAGTTAAGGCACTGGCAGCCTCACTCCTTGTTGATAAGGCCACTTCCTTTCATTGTTAAGTGCACGACCCCTTGCCTTTCTTCATCTGTTAATAATTTTGATATTGTTGGGGGAGTATCTTTTACTTTTGCCAATGGTTTAACTTTTCCATGGAAACGAAAGTCAGGGGAGATGTACAGATGCAACACTGACTGTATATTATCACCAAAACTCTAAATTACCGAATCCTGAATCTTCCCTGACAGCAAGTGGAACTTTCACATCTCCTGCAGAAGTACAGCTGCCTACGAACAGCTCAATTTTCTTCCACATCAACTACTTCAGTTACCAACTATGAACTATATACAAAACACAAACTGACTAAGATTGCATATCTTCAGGATTTAATCCAACATTTCTTCCCTGCTCCTGGACAGAATGGGAAAAAAAGCTTGTGATCTAATAGGTGTGTCACCACTCATTTCAGGTTTCTAACCTCTCAGAATCAAACCTTCCATATCTTTCACCGATATTACCGCGCTGGGTGCTGCTGGGAACTCTCCCCTTTTGTTCCTTCTAAGCTCTAAACTCCCTACACTTAACTAATTGGGGTTAATTTTATCCCCCATGGATGGTGTGTTTGCTACGGGTGGGGAGATAAAAGAAATTTAAGTCTCAAATCTCCCCACTCGCCCTTTTCTGGTTTTAATGCAGGCGGGGAGGAGGATAGTCAACCAATCATCTCTCAGGAGGCAGTCAGTCACTGAAATCTTTAAAGACTGCCTTCTTCCATTTTGGCAGGATTATTATGTTGAACTCACAGAGGCCAGGATTTCCTGTGACTCTGGAATCCCAGCAGGTAAAGAGTGCAGTCAAGGGCCGAATTCATGAGGTAAATGCCTTTCCAGCACTCATTGTGGGCTAGGAGGAGCAGGAGTGATTCCTCCATGCTCAAACGCACTTACCTGCACACGATTGGATGCCCCTGAGATCGGTGGACCCCACTCAGCTGTGTTGGCCAATTCAGCCCCCTCATCCCCATGCAATGCTTGACCTCCGCCCACCGCCAAGATGTTCGAGCTCACACTCGCAATGTCAGACTTACCTGACATCCACTCCTTGGGCTGCTTTCCTGCCTGAATGTTTCTTGGGTGGGAAGCCTGCTGAAAAATTAAAACCACAGCCTACGGTTAAATCTCCGCAGGACATTCAGGGAACCCATACCCCTGTCTGGAAATTCCCTGTCCAATGTGCCCCACCCCCACCTCACTCTCTTTCTGGGCCTGAGTAAATGTCAGCACCGTTCTTTCCCAGAGTCCCCAAACATGCAACACTGCAGCTCCTTCAGGCTTTCCTTCCATCTTTCAGCTTTTAAATCTGGATATGGCATCACTGAGTCATTACACTCAACTTCTCTTCATTTCTCTGACAGTACAGGCCTTGGCCCATCATCTTGACTCGTCAATACGTGCAAAAAAAACCCACAATCATTAACATTTCAGTGCAGACACATGGATTACAACAAGCACACTGACTGGCAGACTCTACTATGCAGTCCCCATCAGTCAAAACGGAGGCGCAAAGTCTGAATAACGCTATTACTGTGCATCGTTAACCTTTAATATGCTAGAGATATATTTACTCATGGATAAGCAATGAGCTTTTCTTCACAGTCCCTTCTTGTCTTGTCATGTGTAATCCTCTCCATGTCACTCAGTGCTTTTCTGGCTCTTGGTTGGCTGAGGGGAAGAGATGGATTAAAGCCATCAGGGTCCAATTCACTGAAAGTTCCTCACAACTTCAACCCATGAAAAGCCAAAAAATTAAGTAGGAGGGAAAACTATCAATAATAAGAGTTATAAAAAGTGAAATGGAGAAACAAAATAGAAAGCAAAATTAATTCAGAAAAAGGGATAATAGAACCAGTTGAATATGTAATTGTTTTTTATTTGCAATGGATATGTGTGTTTTAGGAGTTTCTTTGAATAGTTTATGATTATGTTTATGTTGCAGTCAAGAAGATCCTGGTTCCTACTGTTCGCAATGAATCCCAGGGGCAGAATTTTACGCCTCACGGGCGGGCACACACCCGACCCGATCGGGCATGAAATCACGCAAGATGACGTTGGGTGAGCATCCCGACCTCATCCTGCATGCGAGCAATTTTCAGGTCAGCGGGCGCGTGCAGGGGGCAGAGCCAAGCCCACCACCAATTAAAAGGCCACTTAAGGCCATTAAAAAGGCAGTTGTTCACGATTTTACGTTGCCCGTGCGATTTCACGGTCGTCACACAGGCAAAATGCGCAGGCGGGCAGCCCACTTTTTGCAAAACCCCATCCAAGGGCAGGTTAAAAAGGGTCAGCAGCATTGTCAGTGTGAGTAGTGAAGAGTTTAGGAGATAGTTTGCTGCTGGTTGCTCATTTGAATTTGACAGCTTCATCTCAGCTCTGAGCTTCATTCTTAGCATTTCTAGGCTTCATTTCAGGACTCACTGGTGTTTCCAAAGCCCCTGGACGATTTTGACCATATGGACCCTTCTAGGTATCAGACAGCCTTCAGTTACACTGGTAATGGGGATTGTAATCTCTGTTGGAGGCACCTCCTCCTCTGAGAAAGAGAGGGACAGAAGTAGAGGAGGCCAGGTGTCACAGTGCAGCTTCCAGGGGAGCGACCTGTGGGAGGAGAGGCGCAGGCACAAGGTGGGGCAGGGCCAGCAGGAAGTCCAGGGCAGAAGGGGCCACAGAAGACGCCACTATCCTGCTGCCAGGGTTTACAGACGACGATGCAACTACCTCAATATGTCTGAGGTGCATTGCCAAAGGAGGCTCCGCCTCCCCATGGAGACAGTGACCTCTATTTGTCAGATGACTGGGCCTGAGATTACCTCTGATTGTGTGGGTGGACGCCCCATGCCAGTGGCTCTGAAGGTCACAATGGCCCTCAACTTCTATGCCTCTGGCTCTTTCCAGGGGTCAGTGGGGGATCTATGCGGAATGTCCCAATCAGCTGTCCACAGTTGTGTCAAGCTGGTGAGAGAAGCTCTGTTCAGGTGGGTAATGACATTTATTCATTTTCGTACAGGCGAGGCCAGCCAGGCTGAGTGAGACAGAGGGTTTGCAGCAATTGCTGGGTTTCCCTGCATCCAATCGACGGAACACATGGATCTCTGCCAGATCCGCACATCCCGCTGGACAACCAGCATCTGGCACCTAATGGATGACTCCAAGGCTCATCATCTGCCTTCGACTCAGCATTGTCCTGGTCTCCAGCAGTCCTCCAACTGCCAGCGCCCTGGGCACTCTCTACCTCCACCTGCTCCTCAAGTGAGTGTGAAGTGCCCTCACTGCCGTGCACTGACATTCTAGCCAACGATCTAACGGCCACCAAGGTGCTGGTATCTGCGTAGGTGCCTGGTTCAGAGAGCAGGTGAGATGCAGGTGCATCTAAAGCCCAGCGGTCCTCTGGCACCAATGGTGGCTCTTCGGAGTCCTGCATATGAGTACGTGCTGGCAAATCTAAGGGAGGACAATGATATGTCATTAGCTAAAGTCACCACACTGTCACTGTGCATGCCAGGCGTCCTGGTGAGACAACGGAGATCTGTCCACTCTCTACCTGCAGCACCATTGCAGCCTGGCCAACCCCACCTGAGGAACACCTTGCAGGGCACATCTGAGTTGTGGCCCTCGAGCCACAAGGTACTCAGTCCGAGCAGCCAGGGCTCAACCCCTTAGCCAGCTCTAGTGTCATTGACAGTTGGCACTCAGACTCTACCACCCCTGAGCTCCATGTGGGGATGGCCAGCCCTTAACACTTGTCCACACTGATGCATGCCACCATGGTATTCGCCCTTGCTGAGCACAGCAGGTTGTTAAACCTTTAGCAGCACTGCACCCATGTGCGCCTCATGACGTCATGGTTGCTGACCTCGGCTGCCACCTCCTCCCAAGCTGTTTTGATGCTGGTGTTACATGAATTTGGGCCCCCTACTGAGCTTTCAGCCAATCAGCAGCATGTTTAGCAATGGGCTGCAAGCTATTATCATGGAACTGAGCAGCAAGCACAAAGTTTTCATGCCGCCTGCATCATTTATAGCTGGTGTAGATTAATTGTGCATCACAATCTCCTCACCCATTAAGGGGTCTAATTGAATTTTTAGTATCGGTAATGGTTACAAGTTTTGGCAATGCTGCAAATATGTAACTGAAATGGGCATTGTGAAGCTGTACCTTGAATGGTCAGCAGTCAGTGAAAAGTTATTTGTGCCCAGAAAATCACCCAAACTTAGAAATGAAGGGGAAGAGATAATGGATCATGTGACTGAGCCCCATCATTAGCTAGAAACAATACAGAGAAAGTGAGGCCCTCACTACACTAATACTTTCCTGTGTTGCAGCCACATAAAATAATACCAGCTACAATATTTCACTTAATTAAAAATGCACTGATGAAGCAATGTGCTCACTGACCTACACTAGCACCCGGTCCGCCAACGCCTCGATTTTAAAACTCTCATTCTTGTTTTCAAATCCCTCCAATGCCTTGCCCCTTTGTAAACTCCTCCTGACCTGCGACCCCTCCTCCAATTGTAGCCGATTGCACAGCCCCAATTTTCATCCCTCCACCATCGGCGGCTCTGCCTCCAGCTACCTGGGCCCTTAGCTCTGCAATTTCTTCCCTAAACCTCCCAATATTCCACCTCGCTCTCCTCTTTTAAGGTTTTAAGTTTTGAATCTTGCCACTTTGACCAAGCTTTTGGTCATCTGCCTTGATATCCCTTTAGGTGGCTCGATGCCAAATTCTGTCTAATAATGATCTTGTGAAGCACTTTGGAGCATTTTACTTCATTGAGGCACTGTATAAATGCAAGTTATTGTTTTTGAGGAATCAAGCATTAGGAATATCACCTTGTGGGACTCTCTAAGAACAACCAAATACATTGACACTGCAATACTGAAATTGCCTAAAATGGCCTTATCAACTCAGAAACATTAACGTACCCTTAATGCAACTGCAGCAAATACTGACAGTGAAAGACCCAAATATTAATACTATCAGCATCAACACTAAGCCATACAGCACAGCAGAAGTGTGAATAATATTGTCACCAGCTAATTATGTGCCTAGATTGTTTTCATGCGTCATCTGTCTTCAGTGTAAAATGTGAAAGAGAAGGTAAGCAGTAATGAGGCAAGAAACACAGTAACTTGGGGGTTCGTGCAAGATGTCAACATTAATGGGCCAGAATTTACTTTCAAAATTAAGGTGAGGTCAACAGAGCTCGCTGTTATTTATCTGCAAATTCCACAGCAATTTTCAGGAAGGGCAGAAGAAAAGTGAGTTGCTGTTCAAGATGCACTGCTCTGCTGTTAACTTCTCAAAGGCAGCATCTTGTTGTCTGGCTCAGTGTTGAAACAGGTTCATTGGTGTCAAGTATTTGCAATGGTGGATAAGAACTAAATTCATCACGAGAAATTCAAGCATGTCCATCCTTTTTAATTCTGTGATAAGTTTTAATTATTGCCAAACAACCTATCTGGCACTGAAAATGAACTTTTACAAATGTGGGACAGAATTTTGCCCTCGTCGGGCAGGCGCGGCGGGCGGGCCTGGGAGGGGCCACTAAGCTGACCACCACCCGTGACCGGGCCCCGACATGGATTTCATGCTGGATGGCCAATTGACGGCCAGTCAGCGCGAATCATGCGCTGCAGCACTCAGCGCAGCCGGAGTGGGGGCGGGAGAAGTGCGAGCGCGGAATTGTGCGCATGCGTGGGGGAACACGCATTAAAAGCTCCCTGAGGCACAGAGCTGCCTCAGGAAGCTGAAGAATTTTGAAAATCAAAAATGAAGAATTTACAAATGTTAATAACATGTCCCCTCATCTGACTCAGTCACATGAGCAGGGACATGTTAGAAATTAGTTTGAATTTTTTTTTAAATCACTGATCGAAACCTCATCCTGCCCATGGATGAGGCTTTGCAAAAAATCCAAAGGCCGCTTGGCCTTGTCGCCTACCCACCAACCGTAAGATTGAACAGGAAGCGAAAAATATCATTTAATTAGAACTTTAATGGCCTTAATAATCCTGTTAATTGTTGGCGGGCGCACTGCCGACTGCCAAAATATCGCACGGGTGCGCGATGACGTCGGGACACTGGCCCGATGTCATCACGCGTCATTTTACACTCGTTCAGGTCGGGCACACGCCCGCCCAACAAGTGCAAAATTCTGCCCATGGAGTCTTACTCCTTCAGATTTTAATTGTCAAAATGTTGCAGGAGCTTTCTCTAAAAAAGGAATTTAAATGCAATTTTTTATTATTTTTATTTTTGTCTCTTGCTCTGGGCAGAATCTTAACATATAAAATCAGCAGCTCAGGTTCAGGTGGGTTGGGAATGGGGCATTAAAGTCTGAGGGGTGAACCTTTAACAGAGTCAGGGTCAGGATCGGAGGTGGACCGGTGCGCAATTTGGAGCCGCTGGCCTCGATGCTGGTTTACCACCACAATCCCGGCCTTGACCGCAGGGATTTCCAATTGGCAACGCGGTCAGCAAACATAGGCCTGGATCTCTCTCCCCTCCAGACCCTTTACAGCTGCCAGGGCACAGCTGAAGCTGCTAGCTGGCCCATGCAAGAGTTGCCCTTCCATGCCTGCGTTGGTCAGACAGCTGTGACATTATAAGAAAGAAAATTAACTTACCATCGCTTGTCCCTGGTTGTCTCTGTGTTGAGTTTGGCAGCTCTCACATTGGCTGATGAGGCTGCTGATCTCAGAGGTTTAGAGGGCCTCTCATTGGCCCATCAGCATTGGAAGTCCAACCGCTGTCCCTGATTAGGCGGCGAGTTTGCTCGCTGGTGTTTAATTGGCTAGAGCATTGAAGATTGTGGTGGGTATGTCTAATGTAATGTGGGATTAGGACATGGAACCAGGTTCCACTTCCAGTTCCCCACCCCTGATTAAAAATCTATCCTACGAATCTGATTCCTGACCCAAATCTCCCTCCAACTCTTCCATGTCTTAGTTTAATTGAAGCTGGAAGTTGAGAAAACAACCAAATTGATACAAGGAGGAGAGTTGGAACATTACATATGTTATGTGTTGTTGCACCCCTCCTACCCCCAATCGACCCCCGCTCCACTTGCACACCTCCTCACAACCTGACACCCGCCCCATCAAATCTCCTGCAGTCAACCCTCTGATCAACCCCCTTCTTTCCCCTTTTTTATTGATCCCCACTTCCACCTCTCCAATCAACCCCATTCCTCCCACCTCCGATCAATCCACCTCCTCTCCCACATTCCCAGTCAATTCCATCTCCCTTTCCTAGCGCAGACTGACCTGCTTCTGCGGCTTTCACAGACCAGCTTTCTGCCTGACTGGGAGCCCAGCCTCTGAATCAGGCCAGTTTCTAGATGGCAAATCGACCGGTGACCTCACTGACACACAGTGGGGGTAAAATTCCAGGGTGTGGTGGGAATCCCAAATTACGGATTCCCCACAACTTTATGACCAACCAACTCTGTTGCGGTCAGTTCAGTAAAAATACTCCACCTGAATTCAATCTTACATTCCTTCTTTTTATTTTGCTTGCTGTACAGGGTTTACTATTCCAATTTCAACTCTCTACAATACTTCAATTCGCTAGGTAGCTTGACTTGTTTTGTAAATTCCAGATGCCCTTTAGAATGTTGGACTGTTTCAATCACCTATTTACAGCAACTTGTAACACAAAATCTCATGGAAATTAAATAGGCAAAGGCATCTCTAACCAACTGTTTGTTCACTGCCTACAGTAAATTCTGGCCTAATGTTTTTAGTTCAGTGGATGAAAAGGTAGTGCTGTATGTGTGCTGTCCAAGCATTAACTCTTCTCCAGTTTTACCAGCATGATGTAATTTAAAATACCTGATCAAAAGTGAGATTAACATGACATTGTGCAAATGATTCAGTTTGACAATATGTAAATAGTAACTTGACCTTGGGGAAAATGGATTTTCAGCAGAAAGACATTATCAAGTGTGGACTGATCTAGTACACAGAAAATATAAAGTTTCCTGTAGAATTGCTCTTGTTAAATTAGAAGATCCGATGTTTTATGACAACAGTGGAGTAATAAAATAGAAAAAAATTGCATTTATATAGCACCTTTCATGTCCGCACATTGTCCCAAAGTGTTTCACAGCCAATGACTTGGACTTGCACACACAAGAACCCATACAGCAAATAAGACAAATAACCAGTTAAAAAGCAGTTACGACAGGACCACACCCATCGATGACCTTCAGTGCTGACCGGACCAAAGTTGGATTCAGTAGGAGGGAGTTTCACTTGCAGCCCACCCGTGCCACTGCAGGTGTATCGCGAGTGTCTGCCCTTCATTGCTGGGCATTATGGTGCGTAGTTGCCACTGCAGGAAATGCGAAGTTTAACATTCCCAAGGAAGGATTGCAGTCACCCCCTTCAGGGTGCCATTTAGCTTTAAAATTTTCAAACACTAATCCTGAATTCTCTTCACTCATATGGGACCAGATTTTCATGGGGTCATAGAGAGTCCATGAGCCTTTAAAAATAGTGGGCAGGACCCAGATTCAGAAGTCCCACCGCCATTTCCAGCAGATCCTATTTTTGCCGGTAGGGGAAAGGGGATGGGGCATGATTCACGCTGGAGGGAAACTCAGACTCAACAGGGCCATTTGAACTCAGTGCTGAGTTCAAACGTACCCCATTTTCACTGTAGTAAGGTCCCTAACACACAGTGTGGGAATTACAAGTTTATGGAGGAGATGTAAATGCTCGTGAAGGGTGGGTAGTTTTGTGGAACTGTCAAGCTATCATGTTATTTCAATCTCCAACCCTTTAAAAATTGTTTAAGAACAGCCTGCTTGTGTCTCTAAGATGAAAACATTCACGCTATGAAACTATTCAAACCCTAGCACTTTAAAAGAATTGAAAAAAAAATCCTGCCTGTGAGAGTTGAAACAACTCAAGCTGTGAAGTTATTTTAATCCCCAGCCCTTTAAAAACTTTAATAAACAGCCTGCCTGTGCCAGTGAGGGTTGAAAAAAAAACTGTTCTATCAGTTCCAATAGCTGTTTATTGATATTACCCCAAGGGCCAGATTATATTGTTATTGATAGTTGACTGCTTTCCACAGCCTACAACTATCCCAGTTGGAGGGGTGGTATAAGTTCACAATTTGATTGGCAGCTCAAAGAGGTTATTAAAGAATTAGCTGACTTTGATATGGGGTTATGAATATAAGTATGTTCGTTTTGCTACAGGATTAAGTACTTGTGGAGATTTTGAAGTTTTGAATGGGCTTTCATGAATGGGAGTGCTTTTCCTATTCTAGTGAAAGCTATAATAGATATTTAAAACTTTAATTTATTTCATCTAAATATGGCTCCTGAGGTCTGCCCATGATGGATTTTGTAGTATTAGGGTGCTCAGGACTGTAAGGGATATTGTGAAATTGGGGAAAAAGTGCCACCCACGCTATAATTTAGAGTCACATGGGAGTGGTAGAGTATAGTTGTGAGCATAGTAGAAGTCGACATAGGGATAGCACCTAGTCAGGACTGTATCCTATATATATGTATATAGTTATATTTTATTAATAAAAGTTATTACTCAACCATACAAGCCTCTAGGCCTCTACATGAGACAACATACAACCATATAACATGGTGGAAGCAGGTGAAGGACTTCAAAACTCCTAAGAATGAAGAAGTAAAGAAACTGTAGTCTGACCTGAGAGAAGTATGCCTAACTTGAAGACCATGAATATGCAGCTGGAGATCACCTATGAAGCTCCATTACAGGCATGGAGGCTGAAGGGCAGAAGAAAGGTCCACTTTGCAGCATAAGAGGACTGCACCACAACACATGAAGGTCCATTGCGAGACCCGATCGAAAGCAGAGTCAAAGGACCGAGCCAGATCGCAAAAGGGTGAGCAAACTCCAAACAAAAGGACTGAAGTAAGCATTTAAATTTGGCGCAATAATCAGGCAGAACTGGCAAACCAATTGTTTTAACAAGCACGGCTTGAAGAACACTGCAGCCCAGATCCAGAGTCGGTGCCATAACACATGGTGACCACATGCGAACGGGAAAAATTTTTTAAACAGAAGTCAGAGCAAAAAATCAGCATTAATTCAACTCGCCAAGCTTAGGAAAGCAATGAGCTGGCCAAAACAATTTGTTTAAAAGATTTTCTGCAGTGTCGCTCAAGTTTAAAATGGCTCTGTAACTGCGATGGAGCCCATTAAATCCCAACAAGCCTGGGAAGGAAAAAAATGATTACCGCAGTGTAATTTTTTTAAAAAAGCTTTATTCCCCTGTGATGAAAACAGCCATAGATGGTAAATCAACACTGCCAGGCAATTTAAGGCAGATGGAAGGGCCAAACCAGGTGCAAAATTGGGCGTTATGGAGAAGAAGATTTTTAAGATATATGACAGCATCAAGCTTGAATAAGAAAACAGAGGCTGAACACATGAATACACTAATATATTCAGTAGGTCCAATAGCTGATGGCATAATTGCCAGACAAAGAATAAATGAATCTTCTGATAGCTTTGAAGAGGTCATGAAGTCCTTTGACACTCACTTTAACCTGGGAAGCAATAAAATTTTGGAGAGAGCAAAATTTAACAAGCGAGTCCAAAAGCCCAGGGAACCCGTAGATTCTTTAATAAATAAGTTATCCAGCTTGGCTGAAGGCTGTCATGATGGTGACCTTAAGCCAGGGCTCAAAAGAGACAGAATAGTAGTGGGATTGGTCAACAATACTCTTTCAGATGTAATCTAAATAAGGCCTGACTTTGGAAAAAGCCATCCAAATCATCATACAAATAGAAGGCTGCCAGCAAGACCAATCTATTTTGTGTGGCAAAATACAGAGCACCCCCAACGATTCAGCTCATAAAGCACCAAAGGGCAAGGAGACTCCAGGGCAAGGAAAGCAATACTCAAGCAAAACACAAGATGGTGGCAGACCATATCAATGCTGTGGCACCATAAGACCTCACAGGCCTGAGCAGTGTCCAGCAATAACTATGCAGCACTTTCACTGCAACCGCCTGGGACACTTTGGAAAGATGTGTAAGCCCAAAGCCTTGAGACATGTGGAGGATCCCAAACGAGTCCATGAGATAGATGAACCACACCAAGAAGAAGTCCATCAATGCTTCTTGGGAGAAATTAAGGAAACCAGGTTCACATTTTGGAATTCTGACATATCCGTAAATGATCACCTCACGAATTTCAACTTAGACACAGGAGCCAGTGTGACAGTCCTGTCAGTTCAGAATTGTGGCTATAAGACCTCTGGCTATGGTTGGCAGACACACAATTGTATGGTCCCAGAGAAATCCAACTACCAGTCATAGGCATGATTCAAGAGCCACTCTTGTAGCAGATAATCAAAATTCTGTATGTCATCCGCAATCAACCCTTACCTCTCCTGAGCAGAGGTTTGTTGCCCTCAACCTCCTCAAAACAGCAGAAGACTTCAAAACAAGTACTGTAGTCAACTACACTGAACTGGGTACTCCTGAGAGGTCCACTAGCGCTGATGATCTCGACTGGGACTTCAGTTCGGAATTGTCCTCACTCTTTGCAGCGGCAGTTATTCCAGCTCCTTTACAAATGGCAGAAAACACCCTGCTTCAGTGAGACCAGCCAAATCTCCAGATGAGCACCGACACACTTAAAACAGAAGATACAGAGGAGAAGGAGCAGCAGCAGAAGGTTGAGCCCAATCAATCCTGGAGCAGGAGAGAAGCCATCAACTCACCAAGACAAAATTCAGGGAGACACAAGTGCACATGAAGAAACAGGGTGCAGCGTTAGAAGTCAGACTGTGGTTGAGCTCAAGGATGAAGAACGCACAAACATAAGGGAGGTAAAGTTTCAACTTGCGGGAAGAACATGGCGGACCCCACCGAGAGAGAAAACCGGAGTCCACTCTATGAATGAACGGACTGAACATTCCCTCCGGGGGGAGAGGGATAAGCCCATCATACCTGACCAAGGGAGACAGATTGTTGACAAAGAAAAATACAACACAAAGGAGCACAAGAAGAGAATTAGATGTTGACACCTGAGTATTTGAAACACTGAGTACTAAAACTTCAACCCCAGACCGATAAAGTCAGCCCAAAGCAGTTGAGACTATCACTCCTCCACCATTCCTCCAAACTTGAAAAGAACGAGGTCTGAAAGATTTGTAAAGTGTCCAGACAGTCTGAATCTGTAAAGTCAGGGACTTGTGGGGGAGGAGAAGGGGTAACATGTAAATATTATTGTGAATACATTTGGGTAAAGAATTGGGGGAAGATGTATTATTATGGTGTTCGAGACTGAAAGGGTTAATGTGGGACTGGGGCAACAGTACGCAGTACGATGTAGAGAGTCACATGGGAGTTGTAAAGCGTAGTTGTGAGTCTGGTAGGAGTCGGCATGAAGATAGCATCTAGTCAGGACTGCATCTTAAATATATAAATAAATATATATGCACATGTGTTATTAATAAACAATTATTGTTCAATCATACAAGCCTCTTTACCTTTTCATGAGATAACATACAACCTTACAACAGATACTGGGTGAGTTGGCATGGGGGTTGTTAGGGCAAAGTGTAGTGGGTGGGATGGAATGGCTTAGCGTTATTTGGTGTTAGTTTGGCATGGATCCTAAATGACCCATATTGGTAGGTGGGGGCATGAATCAGCATGGAGGGTATGAGGGATTATGTGGGTTAGGTTGCAAGCATGAGTTGGCATGGATAGGGCATAGGGAGTGGGTGGATGGGTGATGAGGTGTGAGGGATGAGGGCTAGAGGACCTAATATTTAACAAAATAGCTGGGATGAAGCTCAGAACTAAGGCAGGCCTTTTAAACAGCCTTGCCAGTGTCACCCAAATTCCAAGAACAAATATTTTTTTCAAATAAAGGATAATATTTCATTAGAACAGCGGAGGTTAATAGAGGTGGTTAAAATGAAGGGATTAGTAAAAGTAACTAGAAACCGACTGGTTCCACCAACTTAAACATTTAAAACAAGGGGACATAGATTAAGGTTTAATGTTGGGAACTTTGGAGATTTGGGGGGCAGAGAGCTGTGAGAGAGTGACTTGCATTTTTAGGGCTGATGATGCAAGCAGAGAATGGGATTCAGTTTTAATCTGCTGCCTATCAGCAGCCAGACAAGGAGAGCTTGGTGTCAAATTTAGTTTGACAATGCTTTTGTGAGGCACCTTGGGACATTTTACTATGTTAAAGGTGTTATATAAATGCAACATTTTGTTGTTAAAATAGAGAGAGGGCCTAATGCATTCCTATAACATTTAATCTGGCTGACTGCAATTTCAAATTGGAGGCGACAAGAACACTTGGCCTAAATTGGCAGAATCCTCTTTAAATATTCAGATTTGCTGTTTTAACCTGAGGCCTGAGCAAGGGACGAGTGGTGGCAAAGTCACAGGAACAGGTACCGGGGCCGGGAGAGACCGAGCACAGTAACTTCAAACATATTTTCTTTAATTTTCAGAGACCCACAAAGAAAACTTGTTTGCTTCCCACCAACCACCACCACCACTCTCCCCACCCCCACTTTCCCATTTTGGTTGGGAAGTCAGCAAGCAGCGTGCTAATGATGTCCGGTCATTAAAACCAACCAATTATTCCAGCTACCTCTCTGAAATGAGCCAGCTGCTCACTGTGACACATTCCTGCCTGGGAGTTTGAATTGAGCTGCATCCCGCCAGGTTTGATAGGTTGAAAGGAAAGGGGATTAAAGGGATTTGAGAAAGTAACCATCTGGGACTGAGGCTACAACTTGTCTCAAGCCTAAACACCAACATGGATTGGTTGGGCTCATGAGCCTGTTCCTCTTATATTTTCTGTGTAATTATCTGGGAATTACATAATAAAGACTGCACACAGCACTGGCAGTTGCAATCGACTGACATCCATTATTTTAGTCCTGGGACTTGTAGATTACGCAATAAATTTAGGTTACTTAACAGTTTTAACGAACATCTATTAAGGAGAGACTTTTGTTGTCTCCATGATTCATTCTCTAACAACCCAGCTAGAGGTTTTTCTAGCTTCTTCACCTGGTTTTGTCTTATCGAGTTCCTCTACGGCCCTCTCCGGCTGTCAATAGCTGCTGCAGGTACAAAAAGAAACCGAAAAGGCTAAAGATTTATCTCAAAGCGGGGTTGGAATATAAAACCGAGGAAACGATGCTTCAGTTGTACCGAGCTTTGGTCAGACCTCATCTGGACCCTGTTCAACTTTCAAACATCAGATGGGATATAACAGCCTTGAAAGGGGTATAGTGCAGATTCACCAGAATTATACCTGACCTTAGAAGGTTGAATCATTAGGTCAGGTTGCATTCCCTTGAGATTAGAAGGTTAAGAGGTAACGTAATCAAGATGTTTTATAAATGGATTCAATGCGGTAGCTATGGGGAAAATATTCCCACTGAACTAGGGGAACCCGGGAGAGGGAATAATCTTTGAGGCAATTCAGGAGAAAAATTGGGAAACAATTTTTCACATGAAGGAAATTCTTTTCTTTTGTAGATGCTGGATCAGTTAAAATTTTCAAGATTGAGATTAATAGATGTTTGTTGGCTAAGTGTAGAAAGTGATGTAATCCAAAGCTGGTTAAATGGAGTTGAGGCACAAATCAGCAATGATCGAATTGAAGGACCAAACAGGCTTGAGGGGCATTCTCCTGTTCCTACGAAATAAATGGAAGACTTTTGCCTTGCTGCCAATCTGATGAGATAATCATTACAGTGCCCCTACTTTAGGCTACAAGAAGAGATCCTCCCACATCCTTTCCAGGATAGGAGAGCAACACCATTTTAATATGCTGGATGCTCATTAAATAAAAAGCCTCATTTGTATGTCAGTATCCACTCTCGTCAACGTTTAAATGGAAGGGTCAGAGTGGCTCAGGGCTTTATAGAGAGGCACTTGAATGATCTAATTACATTGTGGTCCATTATGTAGCTTTTAAATGCAATCACTTATTTTTAATGCATGGTCATTCTTTGTTGCCATTTTTTATAAATGAGAGCAGGCCCTTTGGATGGTTCAACTTCGATGCCTGGGAAGGAATCATCTTGCACGAGCACAGTTAAAGGGCAATAGAAAGGGGAATTGAACAACAATGCACTCTAGAATGGGCAGGGGAGTTTTCTGGACCCGACACGTCCTGGAGCACTGATCCATCTAATGGGACTTCTCAAAATCAAACTAGCCGCACGTTTACAGAAAGCTCCTGAGCTGTACTGGGGCCTGGTGCTGGGAACTTGCTGACACTTTGGCATTGTACGTAATAGCTGTAATCTTGGCAGAGACCAGTAACATCTTTATTATTTTTTGTTTGTAAATCCGACAACCCAGGTATTTACTAAAAGCAAGAAGCTATAAGGCTCGCAGTTTAAACCAAAGAATTTTACTACACCGAAACCAAAGAACATGATTACTAATAACTACACTCTATCTTAATACGTCAGTTAGAATAAGTGTGTTAAAAGTACAATGGACACAGCTATTAAACTTCTTAACTCTTATTTCCTTCTACATCCATTTGACTTACACCCCAAAGAAATTTGGTCTGAGTATTGTTTCAAAGATTCATAATCAGGGCTGAGATTTCTAGGGCCTTCGACTTAATTCTGGCAAGGTTTTCCCTTGAAATCTCCTCCAACCTTCCCACAATTGTAGACTCCCCATTCAATGCAGGCATCACTAACATCTCAAACAAAGCCGCCTCGGGTCAGAGCTTTCCTGGTTCTAATATTCTTTAACTCTGGAGTCCTGTATCTAAAACTCTCTTTCTCTCTCTTCTCTGCTTAGCTATTCCTAGAAGTTCAACTCATTATTAGGAGTTCTTCAGTTAACAAGAGTTTTAAACTCTCTTAACCAGCACACAGAATTTCAACTGACTTCTGCTGGAAAGAGATGTTCCCTGCTTTAAAGTCAGATTGTTCTAACCTCCAAAATACCAGCCTGAAACAGAACCACGCACACAATGTACAACCCGCCGCTCCCCCATTGACTCTTTTCCTATTGGTTATCTCCAAGCAAACTTGGTCACCTGATGATTCACTAGAGGCAGGCTGTTTTTTACATGAAATCTTTCAGACAAACCTAATTCTCAAAGGGACCATCAACCCAACATAAAATATAGGCTTGGATTTTCTCTGAAACCAGCAAGTCGGATATTGGGCGGGGGATTCGGCATTTGACCTGCCGACGACAATGGTGGAATTTCACCTTGTATTGTGTGGAACATTGTTAAAAAGAATCAGAGGCACCAGTTTTATGTTGGATCACTGGCAGGGTGGCCTTGGATTCGCCTGCCCCATTTCCTCAGAGCTTCAGTAATCCGGACACCATATTTAAAGGTAGCCCTGCACAGTGGTAGCACCCTCCGAGGGATAAGAAGCTGTTGGGAACTGAAGGCTGTCAAAGGGACGAAACATGATGCCCTCAAATTTAGCAATGCCTCCCTCGAGCGCCTACAAGATGCAGTGGAGGCCTGCTGCGATGTCCTCAACCACCACTCTGGGCAAAGACCAGCAAACAAGGTCACCAATCCAGCACGAGAGGTAGTGACAGCGGTGGTCAGCGCCAATGGACTCCAAAAGAGGACAGCCACCTAGTGCCAAAAGAGGATGAATGATCTCCTCCGTTCCACCTGTGTAAGTCACTCTTCTCATTACTCTCAACTCATGCTCACAAACCCATCACACATCCACAGGGATCTCACTCACTGCCAGCTCAAGGGACATCACCATTCAGTCTCTCACACACACCTTCACCTGCCCTGCGGATCATGTCCTCATCCCATCCATGGCACCACTCAGCACCAACACATGCCAGGCATCCTTCTCATCTGGCCTGGCAGGCATCCTGCTTACAGTCCCCCCATTTGTATTCATGCAGGACAAGCTGGCACACAACAAACGGGAGAGGTTGCAGACCGATGGAGGAATGCCTGAAATCAAGGTCCTGACAGACTTTGAAAACAGAGCCATCCAGCTGGCTGATGATGATCTGGACCATTCCCGATGGTGAGGTCAGCGGTTCTCTACCAAGTGAGGATACAGTAGTGTAACATCCATCAGGCAACAATGCTGTGGGTGATGTGTCCTGTTTCACAGGCCACTGCCATGCACTAATTATCTCTCCTTTCTTTCACAGGCACATCTGGGAATCAGCCAAGGGAGTCCACGGCCCAGGTCTTCGACTCCAGTCCCAAGAACACCACGGAAGAGGAATCTGCAGACACTGACAATGAAGACCTGTTACAGCACTCACCCATACCCTCCATCAGCGCAGAGACACACACCTCAATCAGACCTACTTCTAGAGTAGCCTCAGGGTCACAATCTGGTGAGCACATCACACTGTCTGATCCACAGCAGACAGAGGTAGAGGCTTCCAAGTTTTCCAGCACTTGGAGGACTGCTGGAGGCCTGAAATCTGCTGAGTCTGAGTCAGATGAGGAACCTCTGGACTCAGTCATACCTCAGTTGCTGGAGCAGCAAAGGCAAGCTCGGGAACATAAGAAAGGGGTGTCCGCTGCACTCCTCAGATTGCATAACATGGTGCAGGATTCCGTCTGCCTTCAGACTGAGGTGATAGTGCCAACATGCCAACTCACCGAGTTGGGTGGCGGCCACCGTGGAGACCTTGTTCCAGGACATCCGCCCTACATTGCTGCAGGAGCTGCATTCCATCACTGAGGCATTTACTGGCATCCATCAGTGTCAATGCAGGAGGGAGATGGGCATCTCGATCTCACTCCAGCTGCCCCTTCTCCTCAAGAAGTCAGCCAGGGGCCCTTGGGCACCCTTAGGGAGGAAGATCAGCAGGTGCACACCCCAGGTCCATCCATTCAGGTGACTCCTGGAGTAACCGGCCCATCTGAATCCCCTCTTCCTTTGACTCCAGAAGCTCCAGCTCCGCAGGCCAAAGAGGGAGGCACTGCCACACAGCAGGACCCAGAACGCAGTCCAGGGTCCTCCAGGTCTTGGTCCTCCAGAAGATGCTCACCAAAGTTATCACAGACAGTAGAGTGTAGCAGTCAGCAGGCCACCTCCATCTCCGCTGTGGATGTCGAGGATGCACCAAGATGTAGCAGCAGGGTTAGAAAGGTCAAGAAGATGTAGTTGCACAATGTGGGCACGGGTGTTAATCACTGTTACATAATATTGACCATTGTAAATACACTCCGAAGAATGTCTCCTTGTCTATGGCCCCTCGTGACAATCAGATGAGAAACCTTGGTTCCTGCACAAAATGAAGAAAAAGTCACAGTCAAGGGCCTCTCCCTGTGCAGTGTGTAACCTCCTGGGCACAGTGATTGCCCGGCTTCAAAGTCACTGTCCAGGTCAATGATACCTGCACCTCGACGTGGTTTGTATTTGCTACAAGAATCTCGTACCCAAGTGTCACAGGGTTCTGTGATGTTCTCTGTGTGCTCTCAGCACCTTAGAGTTGGGGCCAACACCCCATCTCATCAGTATTCCTGACAGGTGAAGGTGTGGTGCTGAAGGGAACAGGTGATGAAGCCTGCCAAAGGATTAAGTTGTCTTAAAGTCCATGTGTCTGCTGTATCTCAGAGCATCTCCATGATGTGAACACACCGAGCGTATGTGCACTGCCCTCAGCGAGACAGGTGTCAGATGTTCCCAGAAGCAATGTGAAGATCTCAGGAGTATCCTCGCTGCATCTTGTCATCAGCCTCCTGGAATCTTTGGCAATGAGAGCCTCTTGAGTACGCCTGCCTCTTCTGGCCACTTCAATGGCCTCATCATCTACATCCTCCCCTTCCAGGACCTCATCACCCTCATCCCCTTTGACTTCCCCCTCATCAGAGGAGACATGCAGCTCTCCCATCAGCTCATCATCCACGTCCTCCACCCTTTGCATCGCCAGGTTGTGAAGCACAGTAAGCCAAGATGATGTGTGACTCCCTCTGGGGAGTGCACTGCAGTGCTCCACCAGATCTGTCCAGGCACCGGAGCCTCATTTTCAGGATCCCAACAGTGTGCTCAACCAAACTCCAGGTTGCAACATGAGCCTCGTTGTACCTTCTCTCACCAGGAGTTCGAGGCCACCACACAGACACCATCAGCCATGTCCTTTGTGGGTAAGTCCTTGAACCTGAGGAGCCAACCCTGCATCCTGTGTGGTCCCTGGAAGATGTCAGGGATCTGAGACCTGCTGGGGATGTATGAGTCGTGGGTGCTTCTGGGGTTTCTTGCACACACCTGCATCATCTGTTTGTTATGGTCGCAGACCAGCTGAATATTGAGGGAGTTGAAGCCTTTGTGGTTCACATATTGGACTGCTTGTTGCCAGGGAGATTTAAGAGCCATGTGGGTGCAGTCGATGGTACCCTGCACCTGTATCTTAAAATCTCAGCAAATCACAGCACTCTTGCTTCCTGGCTTGCCTGATCTCTGTCGAAGTTGTCAAAGTTGCGCACCTTGACAAAAATGGCGCCCATGATCTCCTGAATACATTTGTGGGTGGAGGTTTGTGAGATCCCACACAGATCCCCAGTGGAGTCCCAGATGGAGCTACTGCCATAAAAATTGAGCGTGGCAGTCAATCTTCTGGCCTTCCAAGTTCCCATGACACAAAATCCTGCAGATGGTGGCATATGTGAGTGACCAGCTCCCTTGGCATGCACTGTTGTCATTGACACTGGTTCTCATTCATCTGCAGGTAGCACATGCAGCATCTATAGATGAATGATGGCTCTCTGGGGTTCATCCACTGCATGCGGAGGAGACCCTGCTTCCCCCTGGTCTTGAGGGTTCTGCTCCTCCTTTTGGTGAGCCACTCTCCTCCATCTTCTCTCCTGCCTATAAGCAACCAGGCAGACAGAAAGATCACCAGGCTCCATCTTCCTGTGGCCTTCTCACTGCAGCATGAAAGGGAGATATGCGAGCGCCAGTGATCGTCTCCTAAGGACCATACTGTGTCAAGTCATCACCTCTCAAGGCCCCTCTACATGTGCCAGAGTCTTGGTCACCACATGGATGCTCAGTGTTTAGTGCGCATGATGGATGATCAAAACCCCATCCACCACCACCGTACACCACATGACCGAGTGGTGGCTGCTTCGGCCACTCAACTCCATCCTGAATTCTCATCTCAGACACAGGCATTGCCCTAATCTGCACTCCAAGGCTTCACAGTTTGCTTGGACCATGAGGGTGACTTTTCAATGTCTACTTAAACATATTGCAACGGATTAGGAGCCCACCCCTCCGTCAGTGTTCCGTGGCCACCTTTCCCAAGGGGATCCCCAGGCTTGCCCAGTCACCCAATGATTCTGCAGCACCATAGCACTCATTCAAGTTTGAAGTCTGCGTGAGGGGTTAAAAGTAGCAGAGCAATCATTGGCACTCTCAGAAATTAGCGCTGCTTGAGTGGGCACAGTTGCTTGACTAGCCTGACTCCAAGCAATCCAAATGAACTCAAGTTAGACAGTCTAAGCTGCGGAAGAGTGCTCAGCTTTGACATGTTTTTCCATTTGCCTGGCTATTTATTCTCTCTTACATCGGCATGTGCAAACTTCAGTCTGTACAGCCATGACCCCCACCTTGCACTGTTGCCCTAGCCCCAATGTTCCCTTCTCTCCGGCACTGTTGCCCTAGCCCCAAGGTTCCCTCCTCTACCTTCTCTCCAGCGCTTTTCTCCTTGCCCTGAGTTTCCCATCTCCCCGGCACTGTAGCTCTTGCCCTGGCACCACAAGCCAGTCACAAAGAAGCTGCTGTGGAGACTTCCCTGTGACCCCCCACCCCCCTGAATCCGGGGAGCTGCTTTTTTGTTCTTCCTGCCAATGTGAACAACTTTACATTTCCCACATTAAACTCCATTTGCCAGATCTTTACCCACTGACTCAACCTATCTATATCAGTCTGCAACCTCCTCATGTCACCTTCACAACATACTTTCCTACCTATCTTTGTCATCTGCAACTTTAGCTAACATGTCTTCACTCCCCTCATCTAAGTCATTGATGCAAATTGTAAAAAGTTGAGGCCCCAGTACAAACCCCTTGTGGGACTCCACTCGTCACATCCTGCCAATCAGAAAAAGACCGATTTATGTATATCCTCTGCTTTCTGCCAGCCAGCCAATCTTCTATCCATGCTAATACCTTACCCTTTACACCATGCATTTTTATTTTCCATAATAACCTTTGATGTGGCACTTTATCAAATGCCTTCTGGAAATCCAAGTACAGTACATCTACAGGCTCCCTTTTATCCACAGCGCATGTTATTCCTTCAAAAAAACTTGAATAAATTGGTTAAACATGGCTTCCCTGCCACAAAACCATGCCGACTCTTCCCGATTGCCTTGAGCTTTTCTAAGTGCCCAGCTATAATCTCCTTAATGATTGATTCTAATAACTTCCCCACAGCACACATCAAGCTAACTGGCCTATAGTTTCTGGTTTTCTGCCTCCCTCCTTCTTGAATAGAGGGGTTATATTTGCTACTTTCCAATCTGATGGAACCTTTCCAGAGTCTAGCAAATTTTGGAAAATTAACACCAGCGCATCAATTACCTAATTAGCCACCTCTTTTAAGACCCTAGGATGTAGTCCATCAGGATCCGGAGACTTGCCAACCTGCAGCTCCATCAATTTGTTCAGTACCATTTCCCTAGTGATTTCAATTTCATCAAGTTCCTCTCTCCTTTTCATCTTCTGTTTTTCAGCTATTACTGGAATGTTTTTTGTATCCTCAAAAGTGAACACAGAAGCAAAATATTTGTTCATTTCTTCTGCCATTTCATTATTATCCACTATTAACTCCCCACGGTCACTCTCTGGAGGACCAACACTCACTTTACTTACTCTTTCCTTTTTAAATACCTATAGGAATTATTGCTATCTGTTTTTATATTTCTAGCTAGCTTCCTCTCATACTCTAATTTCTTTCTCCTGGTTAACCTTTTAGTCATTCTCTGTCATTCTTTATATTCTGACCAATCATCTGTCCTGTCACTCATCTTTGCGGAGTTGTATGTTTTTTCCTTAAGTTTGATGCTTTTCTTAATTTCTTTAGTTATCCACGGATGGTGGGTCCTCCCCTTAGAATTTTCCTTTATAATAGGAATATACTTATTCTGAATAGTCTGAAATATCCCCTTAAATATCTGCCACTGCTTCTCTATTGATCTATCCTCTAGCTTAGTTTCCCAGTTCACTTCTGCGAGCTCAGCTTTCATGCGCACGTAGTTGCCCTTATTTAAGTTTAAGACACTAATCTTAGACCCACTCATCTCCCTTTCAAACTGGATGTAAAATTCAATCATATTCTGTCACTGCTACCTAGGGATGCCTTTACTCTGAGGTCATTAATTAAACCTGTCACATTACAGAATACCAAGTCTAATATAACCTGCTCTCTGGTTGGTTCCAGAACATGCTGCTTTAAGAAACTATCTTGAAAGCACTCTAAGAACTCCTCATCCAGGCTACTACTGCCAATCTGATTTTTCCAGTTTATATGTAAATTATAATCAACCATGATTATTGCTGTCCCTTTATCAGAAGCACACAATAGTTTCTCTTGAATACTTTGTCCTACACTGTGGCTACTGTTAGGGGGCCTGTAGACCACTCCGACTAGTGACATTTTTCCCCTACTTTTCCTCATCTCCACCCAAACCAATCCTACATACTGATCTCCTGAACCAGGTCATCTCTAACTATTGCACCAATGCCCTCTTTGATTAACAGTACTACCCCTCCACCTTTACTTAGCTTCCTATTTTTCTTGAATGTCATGTACCCATCAATATTCAAGACCCAATCTTTGTCGTCCTGCAGCCACGTCTCCATAATTGCTATCAGATCATATTCATTTACTTCAATGTGGGCCATCAATTCATTTACTTTGTTATGAATGCTACATGCATTCAGATAGAGAGCCTTCTGTTTTGTCTTTTTGTTACCTTTGTAACATTTAGCCTTGACTGTTGATGTATTCTTAGGCTTTTTCTCTCTGTCCCTTCCTGCCATCCTCTGACCCTCATTTCTCATATTACTATTTTGCTCTCCTGTCTTGACTCTACACCTTGGGTTGCTACCTCTACCCAACCTTGATCCCTCAACCCTCTTGTTTAATTTAAAGCCCTCTCTACTTCCCTAGTTATGCGATTTGCGAGGACCTGTGTCCCAGCACGGTTCACGGTAAACTGTCCCAGCCATACAGCCCCCATTTTCCCCCGTACTGGTGCCAGTGCCCCGCAAACTGAACCCACTTCTCCCACACCAGTCTTTGAGCCACGCATTCATCTCTCTAATCTTATTTGTCCTATACCAATTTGCACATGGCTCAGGTAATAATCGAGAGATTATTACCTTTGAGGTTTCGCTTCTTAATTTGGTACCTAGCTCCTCATACTGACTTTGCAGAACCTCTGTCCTAGTGCTACCCATGTCATAGGTACCTTTATGGGCCATGATAACTGGACCCTCCCTATCCCACTGCAAGTTACTCTCCAGCCCTGACCAGATGTCCCGAACCCTGGCACCGGGCAGACAACGCAGCCTTCTAGACTCTTGCTCTTTGCTGCAGAGAACAGTGTCAGTCCCCCTCATTATACTATTCCCCACTACCACTACATTCCAGTTTGCTCCTCCCACTTGAACGGCTTCCTGTACCACAGTGCCATGGTCAGCCTGCTCATCCACCTTTCAGACCTCACTTTCGTCCGCACAGGTTGCGAGCAACCTCAAACCTGTTTGACAATTGCAAAGTCTGAGCCTCCTCCACGACTGTCTGCTCAGTCCCTTTACCTGCCTCACTGCCAGTCACATTCTCCTGTCCCTCACTGCTGACCCTATTCTAAGAGGTGCGACTGTCCTCTGAAACAAAGTGCCCAGGTACATCTCCCCTCCCTTATGTTGTGCAGTGTCTGCAGTTCGGCTTCCAGATCAATAATCCTGATCTGGAATTCCTCAAGCTGCTTACATTTCCTACAGACATGTTTGTCATGGATCGTCTTGGCGTCCAAAAGCTCCCATATCTCACAGTTGAAACGTAACATCTGTCCTGCCATTCCAACTTATGTTATTTAGTTAATTTACCTTAATTACTTTCTTCATGTGTATGCTGCAATTTACTGTGCTTATTATATGCTAGTACCACTGACAACTAAATGTTATATGCTTCTTAACTACACAGGTATATGTTTTAGATGTTTGTTTTAATTATTTTATTTTGCTTTTTTATCTTTATTGTTTTCTTTTAATTTTAAAGTTTTTAGGTTTTGGTTTATTATTTTAAAGTTTTATTTATAGATTTACCTGAACTCGCCTGTGCTAAATTGGTTTCTTATACACTGTCCCTTAGGCTGAGCATTTACCGGCCAATCAACTTACTAACTTCCTGTGAGTCAAGTGCCAACCCAGGGGTTTGAATACATTGACAATCCAGTGCAGCACTGAGGGAATGCTGGACTGTTTGAGGTGCTGGCTTTCAGGTGAGAAAATAAACTTATGCCCAGATATGCCTTTCAAATGGCTTAAGTAGTTATTAAAGATCCCATAATGCTTGAAGACAAATATGCCAATTCAAATGATAATGATGAAAGAGGAAGACTACTCAGCCCCATCTTAGTTCATCCATCCACAGGTATCCAAGCACCCCCCCCACCAGTCATTATAACATTCAATTTTTTTCTCAATGATTCCAGGATCTTGTTCTCCAATACTCTATCTGGAAGTTTATTCTATACATTGCTCATACTTTGTGTGAAGACTTTCTTGATGTCAGTGAAGACACCTTTTACGAGTTGGAGCCAAATTCCCTTTCAACTGTTTAATTTGTAAGAATATTTCAGATTAATATTTTTCTGTATCCCTAACAATCTTATCGATCTCCCAAATATCTCCTCTCTAAGCTGAAAGACCCAAGGTTTCTTCAGTCTTTCCTCATAATTCATGCGACTGATGATCAGGCGGATCGCTCTTCCCTGCAAGTGAATGTATCCCTTTCAACTTGGCAACCAGAATTGAGCATAATTTTTAAGGTGCAGTCTGACAACAGCACTATAAAATTTGGATACTATCGCATCTGAATTATAGTCTACCATTTTGCTTGTGCAATTCAACATCCTATTGGCTTTGTTGTTTGTTGCTGTGCGTTGGTTGGAGAAGCTTACATTTGGATCTACTAAGATTCCTAGGGGCTCTTGAATTGTTTTAACACAATTCATGAATTATGCATGTCATCTCGATGTCCTATGTTTAACACTTTAAACAGTATCCTGGACGACATTCCTCCCTCAATACTAACACTGAAAAAAAGCAGATTAAAGGTTTGTGGGATCCTGCCATGTGCAAAATGGCTGCCATGCTTGGCTGCACAACAATTCAAAATAATCGATTGCATGCAAAGGGGCTTTGAGAGACATTTTAAAACCACTATATAAATGTAATCTTTCTTTTCCCTTGCAATTCCATAGCCTGTTAATTTCTGGGTCTGATGTTTGTCATTTTACATACGGTAATCCCACTATGTAACACTGTTCTCAGGAGCCAAGTGTTCCATCAAGGGAAGTGTTGTTTGTGAAGTCTGTTCAATAAACAGTATCTAAACGTGTGCTGCTACTGTACAGAACATCGTAATCAGTGGTGTTGTTCGGGAGTAGTCAAGGCACTCCACAGGATGGCACATTTAACAAACTGTGAAATGCTCCGTCCAATCGAATGCAAGCTAAATTGTGCCATCAATCGTGCCACTTATTCATTCATTGAAATTGATCAATAGAAGACTGACTAGTGGACATTCCACAGAATAGCAGATTTAACAAGGAGAGAGATGCTTTGTTTCATGCAGCTAAATCATTATCAATTGTAGCACTTATTCATTCATTGAAATTGATTCATGGAAATTGATCAATAGCAGTCCCGTCACTGAGTAGCAGAGTCCAAATACTTCTGTTTAATCTGTTTTGCTCTTCAACTGTAAAAGCTTCGGCTGACCAATATATAGCTGAAAGGCAGTGGAAAATACAATGTAAATTTCAGAATCAAGTAAAGAGCGTGTTGAGGGGAAATTACACAATAGATTTAATTAATGATGCTTTTGCCATTGAATCAGAAGCATCCCTGTTAAATATCCTTTACAACCCATCCAAGTACCACTTTCTCTTTGAGATGTCTAGAAGGTACCACACAGGCCGGTCACAAGTTGGCCCGTTTGAAGTAACATGCGCATACACCCACCCAGAAAATTTGAAAGGAACCCCACATTGAATGACCAGCCCACATGCAACAAAATTGCTATCTTGCCCTGCACTGAGTGAATTGTCATATCTGATTTCAACCTCCTTATTAATTCAACACGCTCTCTCTCTCTCTCTCTCTCCTCTGAGTTTAATTCATTCCAATCCTCTCTTAATCCCTCTCTCCAGGTAAGCACACTAACCTATATTAAGGTTGCTAACTTGTTCCTAATATCACATATAGCCTTACTACTCCCATTGTATCAATCACAGATAATGCCATTCCCTGATCATTTCCTTGTATTAAACTCCACCCAAAAAACTCCTTTGCCCTCCCAATCCTACTTCTTTCTGTGCCCATCCCAGGAAAAAGCTCTCCCAATTTTCACTTTCAAAATCCCAACTGTTTAGCCTTTGGCCCTCTGTTCACTACAACATTTCTGCAGCTATTGACCTTCTCAATATTATTCTCTCTTATCTTGGCCATTCCTTGGTACGACCCTCATCTCTGCACCCTTAAAGCCCAAAGGATGCAGACTTGAAAGGAATGGTGGACAACTGGCTTAGTCATCAATGCCCCAACTGTCTGGATCATATAAAACACTATTGGGTCCTATTCTCATCTGCTACTACTCACTATTCCAGGTTTATATGAAAATGGAAAGATAACCCCAGACTCCTTTTCTCTGCTGAAAGCCATCTTCTGAAACACTTCTTCCCTGTCTCCCCCTCACTCACCTCCAACAATAAGTGCGAGTAGCTCACTAAGATTGAGACCATCTGATCAGCTCCCTCTGCCACTTCCTTCCCTTTCCCGAATCAACTGGGCCAAACATCCACTTAGGTTCTCTTCTGCCCTAGCCCTGAACTCGTACCTTTCTCTAGTTTCTCACCTATCTCTCCTCATGCACAGTGAAGCTCACCTTGTCCATGAGATCCACCTCCTTCTCCTTCAATCCTGCTAAACTGCTGATCACCCAACTTCCTTTCTTGCTTTCATATTAGCTGATACTGTTAATGACTCCCTCCTCAGGTACTGTTTCCACTCTCCTTCAAATCTGTCATCACCAACCCTCTCCTCAAAAAAACAAATCCTGCCTTCTTGTAAATCACCAGCCATCTCCAGTCATCTTTTCCTCTCCAAACTCAAAAGGAGCTCTTCTCCTTGAGTGTGTCATTGCCTCTCAAATCTGTGCCATTTGTTTCCCGGACCTCCATGTTTGAATCCCTCCAACCTGGTTTCCACCCACCATAGTTTTGAAACAGCTCTTATCAAAGTTACAAATGGCATCCTATGTGATTGTGACAAAGGCAAACTTTCCCTTTTCACCCTTTGTGACCTGTCTGCAGTCTTTGACATGGTTGGCCTTTGGCATGGTTGACCACACCATCCTCCTTCAATGCTTCGCTGCTGTAGACCAGCTGGGTGTGACTGCAGTCCCACCTGGTTCCATTTATAAGTACCTAATCATAGAAACAGCAGAAAGGTTGAGAGAGGTGACAATAATGTAGAGCTCACTATCGTCAGTGTACATGTGGAATGTGCTGCTGTATTTTCACATAATAGTCATCGAGGGGTAACATGTGAATGAGAAATAAGAGTGGATCAGAGAATCACCTATAATGGCTTCTCTTCCTGCCCCCACACCATTACTTCTGGTGTTCCCCAGGGATCAAGGATAAATCCCTGGGGAACACCAGAAGTAACAGTGTGGGGGCAGGAAGAGAAGCCATTATAGGTGATTCTCTGATCCACTCTTATTTCTCATTCACATGTTACCCCTCAATGACTATTATGTGAAAATACAGCAGCACATTCCACATGTACACTATTGATAGTGAGCTCTACCTCATCATCACCTCTTTCAACCTTTCTACTGTTTCTAAATTGTCAGACTGCTTGTCCAACATCCAGATTGGATGAGCAGAAAATTCCTCCTACTAAATATTGGAAAGACTAAAGTCGTCATCCCTTTTCAGTCGATGAGTTGGAAGTGGGGTGGGACTTACAGTGGATCTTAGAATTAACAGAGTCTATTTTGCAGCAAACAGTGTCAATTTACCTCAGCAATCAATACATAGGCTGGGATTTTCCCGTCCCATCCATGGAGGGAACTGTCGTGGGAGGGAACGGAAAATGGCAGCCAAAAGACCATTGACTTTCGGAGGGACCAGAGAATCCCTGCCAGGGGCTGGACCAGAAAATCCTGGTCACAGAGCCGACTTAGCTGGAGCCTCTATGAATGACAGCAAATGGAAATTGAGACCAAAACTACAGCAATGGCTCTCAATAAAAGCAGAATTATTTCGCCAGCAAAATGTAGTGAGAGAAGGATAGTTTAAAAATGCACCTTAATGTGCCTCAAATCAATTCTAGCCATTTGCAGTTGCCTTCAGACATGAATGACAGAGGAATCACCCTATCACTTCATTCAGACCAGGACATGAGCTGTCACTATATGCTGGCTATCTTATGTCCACCAAGTAGAATGTCAGTTTAACAGCACACTGCAAAGATAGCATCTCTGATATTGCAATGCTCCCTTAGCACTGCACTTTATTATAGATCATGTCCTATGATGGAATTTGAACAGCAGCAAAAGCAACTTGCTTTTATATAACCCCTTTAACATAATTGCAGTTAGATTATAAAACAAAATTTGACACTGAGACACATAAGGAGATGTTTGGATGACAAAAAGCTTGGCCAAAGAAGTAGGTTTTAAGGAGTGTCTTAAAGGAGGAACTTGAGGTAGCGAGGTGGAGAGGTTCAGGGAGGGAATTCCAGAGCTTGGGTCCTTGACAGCTGAAGGCTCGGCAACCAGCTATTAAAATTGAGTATGCTCAAGAGCCCAGAGTGAGAGGAACGCAGATATCTCAAAGGGATGTGGGGCTGGAGGATTATTGCAGAGATAAGGAGGGGTGAGGTCATACAGAGGTTTGAAAACAAGGATCAGAATTTTAAAATGGAGGTTTTGCTTAATGAGGAGCCAAATTAGGCCAGCACAGGGGTGATAGGTGAGAGTTAGGACGTGGGCAGCAGAATTTTGGATGACCTCAATTTATGGAGGGTATTTGGGAGGCCCAGCCAGGTTTGCCTTGGAATGATCAAGTCTAGAGGGAACAACGGCATGGGTGCAGGTTTCAGCAGCAAATAAACTGAGGTAGGATTGGAGTTGGACGATGTGACGAGGTGGAAAGAGGTGGTCTTCATTACAGGGTGGATATGCAGTTGAAAGTTCATCTTGGGGTCAAGTATGACATCAAAGTTGCAACAATCTGGTTCAACCTCAGACAATTGCCAGAGAAAGAGGTGGAGTCAATGGCTAGGGAATGGAGCTTGTAACAGGGTAAGAGGACCAATGGCTTTGGTCTTTCCAATATTTAGTTGGAGGAATTTGTTGCTCATCCAGTACTGGACGGTTAACAATCAGTCTGACAATTTACAGACAATGGAAGGGTCAACAGAGATGGAGGTGAGAGAGCTGGTTGTCATCAGTATACATGTGGAATAATGGCAGATGTGTTTTCAGATGATGTCACCAAGGCACAATATGTAAATGGTGTCAATACTCACTCCAGATAAAATATTCCATTCTATGGAGTGAATTTAAGGGACTGGGTGGCATAATGGGTTTGAAAGTGTACAAGTCTTTCAGCTATGAGATCATGATTCATATTTACCCCATTGGTGGGGCGATAATGTTCTTTGTCTGCCATCTGTGAAAGCCCATTTGGGCAATCTTAATATAAATCCTGGAATAAATAAACTGCAAATAATTGGCCCCTAATTCAATACTAACTGGGAATCTCACTCAGTTGGACCATAGAATGGGTAGCATAATAAATGGAAATATGTCACACCGGAGCATTTGGGGGCACTCTTCTTTCTTCACTCTTTGAAGTTGGGACAAAGGCCCATTGTTGGTGAATAAAAGAGAGAGCTTTATTCTCAAAATCCCTGACCTGGCAGATATTTCTGGGCTCCCATAATGAAATCCATCTTCTAGCATAAACATCCTTCACCTGAATAAGCATAAAACTCAGAACAAATACTAATTACAAAATGGAAGCAATATTGATGGCTGGAACACTGTCTCTTCTTAAAAACCTCTCAATGCCTGGAGTCACGTGGACTTCATTTATTCTAATTACATGATTCATATGTCTGGTCAACCTCTTGATCAATCAGATCCTATCACAAACTTGGGTATCATGAAATAGACTACAAATGATCTATCAATATCGTTAATGAAGTTCCTTATTTATAACAGAAAGGTTTGTGACTTAGTCCTCATCGGCTTATGCAAACAAAAAGTACCAGTAATGTCAATACTAACTTGATAATGCATATAATATACTAAATTCCTGGAGACATTGCAACTTGTGATAAACCAGGATTTAGATTATATTATGTGGTTGAGTGTAGAAATTGAATTTTTAGCTTCCAATAAAGCTTTAGAATCCCACTCCCTAAGGAAAGAAAATACTTCTTAAAATGTCAGATCAAATGACACATCCAAGTGGTGATGTTTTCATTCTGGTATAAACTCTGAAGTGCAGGTAACACATTGTCCATGTGTTTGCAATTCCAATTGATCTCAGTTTCTCATTTTCCATTGTTTTGTTTCTGTTGGCATGGCACTCTCGTTCTTTTCGCAATCTTGCCCCATTTGCTCCATTTTACAGGTTTAAGGGGGTAAATGTTACAATTTAAGGTTTCTTCATGTCAGAAATTGGCAGGCAAGAAATTATGCAGCCCACTCTCCTGGCCAGCATTCACCCCTTTAACCAATACCAAAAAATAACCAGTCATTATCGCAACCTGCTGTTTGTGAGACATGGCTGTGTGTAAATTGGCTGCTGCAGTTGCCTACATCATGACAATGAGCATACTTTTTTTAAAAATCATTTGGTAAATCTTGAAAATGTGAAAGATGCCATATACATGTAAGGCCTGTAATTGTACACAGCAATGTTGGGGTGCAGGTGCACCAGTTTTGTTTTCCTGATAGGAAATGAGGAGAATTAAAGGCTACAAGTTCCTTTGGTGCTACCTTAGACTTTGTTTTGTGCAGAATTGATAGAGGGCAGTCTCTCTAGTGGCGTCGCTATCATCACCAACACCAGCACCTTCATAGGCAAACAGCACTCAAAACTTAGAATTGACTTCTGGGAAGCGAAGTGAAGGCAAATTAAGATTCAAGTATATAAATGGGTAGACTCTATGGTTTGTTGAGTCTGGCAGTGTTCGACAATTGGCATCAACCATTAGAGTGGCAGCCACAGCCCTGAGCAAATTGAGCAGATCCACAGAGCATGAGAACCTGTCCCAGCAGTGGTTGATGCTGCTGCAGTTATATTTTTCAAGGGACTGATTGACCAAAACCAGCCATACAGCACACAGGGCTGCTATTAATGGTTCAGATAATGGTGATTCTGGTGGATCTGTGCCATCAAGACTGCCATGACTGGAGCTGAGGAAGGGGGAACTGCATCATTTTGATGAAGACTGTGCCTGTGGAACATGAGTTGGTTGGGAAACTGCTGTTGGATGAGAATCAGCTAAATCTTTGAAGAAAAGGAGCTGGCATTTTACCTGAGGGAGTTCAGAGCTTTGGAAGGCTTTGTGGACGAAATTAGTACCATATATGCTAAGTGGACTGCCTAGAAAATCAGTAAGATTTATCTTTATTGTATCAGCTATTTAGTGTGCAATTTGTAGTTTATTTTCACTGTAATTTGCCTGTAGACTCATGTTTAATTTATGTTGATTTTGGTTTGAGTTCAAGTATAAGTTAAAAAAAGTGAAATTTTGTCGGTTGATCTTTCCTTTGGGGCTGTTTGGTAAATTCAGTTCATTTGGTTTGTTGATCTCCATAGGGATCATGACTATATATACATATATATATATATATACACACACATATATGTCATTCCATTCATATAGATTTAGATTTTTTTATTGTAATACATCGTTGTAACACAATGGGAGGATCATTGGTTTTCGAAAGAAAGCTCTTAACGACCTTCATCTCTGTATCCGAAGCCCCAAGGAACACATCAGTTCCAACAAATTAAGGGCACATTTGTTGGATGAAGCCAAGAAGCAAAACCATTGAGAAGATTAGAACCAGCCATACCTGTAGGGACAAACGGTGTAATTAAAATTTATTCTTTACATAATGTGGTGAAATAACTTTTTAATCCCAAAATGATCAGAATTATATATTCAATTTGTCAGACTATATCTCCTAATAAGAAGCTCCAGGCATAAACCATATCTTTCTAAAAGGATCATATGTTACATACCAGAAAAATGCAGATACAGAATCAAACAGGAACTGCAATCCATGCACAATTGAGAGCTATAGAAGATTTTTAGAATTGCTTTAGACAGGAAGAAAACCTTTTCATTCCCTTATTAAAGGGAAAAATCACACCAGAAAATAACCTTTTAAGTATCTTTAGTGTGGTTCAGGTTTTGAGGCCTGTTGAAACCTTATGGGTGTCTCAGGAGTGGAGTAACATATGCTTTCTTCTCAGGATCAGCATAGAGGAGGTAGGCTGGAAGACACAGCTGGAAACAGAGAGGAAGATTCCTCCAAGTAGGAGGGCCTCTGGCAAAGGCTGGCAATACCGGACACAGACACCTGCCCCTTGGCCTGCCGAATCCCACACCTGCGTACACACACAAAAGCTTTATGTTCCAGTTATATAGGAGTCGAACTTTACTGGGCTACTTGGACACTGAGGACCCTGGCTGAGATTCGTAGATAGGCATCATCGATACATAGATATACTGATATTAATGCAACTGTTACAATACGTGTCAAAGAAAAAAAAGACAGTCTTACCAGACAGAATAGCTATTAATAGTTCCACTCTGATTGCATTATACAACACTTTGAATTGCAGTTTGTTGAAATACCAAGAATGCAAACTTTCAGAATATATATACATTAAAGACGTCCAATAGAATGGAAGTGATGTCATGTGCATTAAGTAAGGAAAACTGGCCATTAATTAATATGGCTTAGCCTCAGGAGGACCCGTGACAGTAATACAGGCCCCAGCTCCTTATTAACCTTTGCCAAAAGCTTTGCCCACCAGAGACTGGCACCAAACCTAGATTTCCTCTCCACTCCAAACCCGTTCCCACCACCCTCCCGCTGTGGCCTGAATCTGGCCCTGCTGTGGCCTGTCTCCAGCCCCCACTGTGGCATGTACCCTCCCTTTCTCACTGCTTCACCTTCAGGGAGCCATCAGCCGCCAGTGAGTGAGTTGCCAGGTGGCTGACTTGAGCACTTCCCAGGAGTTTCAACCTCTGCCCCACCCATGATCAGAGGTGCTTCAGTGATGGATGGGTCACAAGTATAACAAACGAAACAGCTCATTGCTGGTACCCATTCTGTTTATGCTATGAGTTTCACACTTCAAATTATTATTTTTTAACTACTTCTAGAGAGGTTTACATGCATTGTTTTGATGTGCTGGTATTGAGGTGTGGATTAGAGTTGTGATGTAGAGTGGTCCATGGCATGGAAATGATCAAGATAAAGGGAGACAAATGAAAAAGGATTTTGAGCTTCAAAATATCAGACCGAGGAGCATCCAGTACCGGAACAGGGCTGCCTGCACTGAAATCCAGACTGTCCAGTACAAATCTGGAAGAATAGCCATGCAACCTCCAAGTGATCACTTCTGTGGTCCCCTTAGTCCAGGTGGCAACTTTATGATGATTGTTTCCCATTTAAAGAATTCTTTCCCAAGTTCCAGGGTTTCCAGTTCCAATTCCATATATGGTTTGCAATGAATTTTCTGATCTAGCATTGGTTTCTTAGAATACAGTTCAGGAATTGATTGACTCCCTTTGTCTTTGATGTGCCTCAGTTTTGCAGGTTTCCATGGTGACCTGAGCTTCTTTTGTATCAACCAGGAGACATGGATCTGCAGTTCATGCAAACATTTTTTTTGACCTTCAGTCAGTCCAGAGTCTATCTGTTCTACCCTTTTAACAAGAAAACTTTATTTTGTTATTTATTTTATTTTATGACATGTTATGCAAATATCATAACCGCAGCCTAGAGGGAGATTAAAACTCGTGACTGTCAGTAATTCAGGGCATTAGAACAACAACTGCTTGCATTTACATAGTTCCTTTAACATAGTAAAGCATCCCAAAAGGGTTCACAGGGACATTATCAAACAAAATTTGACTAAAATAGTTGAGCTTACAGAAAAGACCCATCAAATCCATCTCATTCAGACTCAGCGCAATCATGCACACAACTGAACAGCAACTTAATCTCACAATCTCCAGGAGAGGCAAAGAAGGACAATTACAACTTGCATTTATAGTGCCTTTAATGTAATGAAATGTCTTAAGGCAACCAACAGGAGCATTACAAAACAAAACACTGAAACCCATAAAGAGAAATTATGGCAGGTGACCAAAAGCAATTGAAGAGGTGGAAGCATCTTAACAGAGGAGAGATATGCAAAGGTTTAGGGAGGCAGTTTCAGAGCTTCTGGCCTTGCCAGCTGAAGGCATGGCAACCAGTTGTGAAGCAATTAGAATTGGAAGGCCAGAGTCAGAAGAAAGTAGGTATCTAGAAGAGTTGTGGGGAAGGAGGAGATTATGGAGGTAAGGAGGGGCAAGGCCAAGGAGGGATTTTAAAACAAGAGTGAAAATTTTAAAATTTTGAGGCCTTGCTTAACCAAAGGCCAGTAAAGGTCATGGAGCACAGCAGTGATGAGTGAACGGGATTTTGTGCCAGTCAGAACATGGGCAGTAGGGTTTTTGGATGACCGTAAGTTTGAATATTGCTAAAAAGAGGGACATGTTGCTGAAGCTTTTTGACTTTCACCCATCAGGATAAACACAAGAGTGCCAAATTCCAAAAGATTAGAACAATTTGTACCACTGGAGAAAAGGGGTGCCAATTGGTTGACAAGTTAATTGGCCATGGTGTTACCATGCCAAAAGCAGTGAAGAACTATAGGCTCCCCATGCTTCTGGGTAATTCAAAAATGTGATTCTGCAATTGGGCAACACTTACTGAACAATTCTGAGTGTGATAATAGCTATACTAACAACCAATTTGAGATAATCAGTGGAGCTCATAATGTGGCTCACTTACACTTGCTAGAAGCAACATGCATTCATATGCAGGGACCTGTTCTCTGTAAACAAAAGAGATATGTTCAAGCATTGCACCTTTTTTGAATTACCCAGGAGCATGGGGAGCCTATAGTTCTCCATTGCTTTTCCATGGCAATGCCTCAGCCAATGAGAGCTGACTTGCTAACCAATCAGCACCCTTTTCCTCCTGTAGTATAAACTGTTGTGATTATTTGAAATTTGTCATTCTTGTATTTGTCCTGATGAGCGCAAGACAAGAAACATCAACAACATGTTGAGGATCATCCTCTGCCATTTCTGCCAACTCCAGCATGATGCCACCACCAAAAACACCTTCCCCTCACCCCCATTGTTCCCTCCGGGACGCACTGGTCCACTCCTCCATCACCCTATACACCTCAACCTCCTCCCACGGCACCTTCCCATGCAACCGCAGAAGGTGTAACACCTGCCCCTTTACTTCCCCCCTCCTCACCATCCAAGGGCCCAAACACTCCTTTCAAGTGAAGCAGCATTTCACTTGCACTTCCCTCAATTTAGTCTACTGCATTCGCTGCTCCCAATGCAGACTCCTCTACATTGGAGAGACCAAATGCAGACTGGGTGACCGCTTTGCAGAACACCTTCGGTCTGTCCACAAGCATGACCCAGACCTCCCTGTCACTTGCCATTTCAGCACACCACCCTGCTTTCATGCCTGCATGTCCATCCTTGGCCTGCTGCAATGTTCCGGTGAAGCTCAACGCAAACTGGAGGAACAGCACCTCATCTTCCGATTAGGCACTTTACAGCCTTCCGGACTTAACATTGAGTTCAACAACTTCAGATAATGAACTCTCTCCTGCATCCCCACCCCCTTTCCGATCCCCCTTTTTCCAATAATTTATAATTTTAAAATATATTTTTTAAATAAATTTGTCTTTTCCCGCCTATTTCTATTATTTTTAAATTTATTCCCATCCATTGTTTTATCTCCACCTTTTAGCCCATTTCGATCCCTTCCCCCCACCCCACCCCCACTAGAGCTATCTGTCACATGCTCATCCTGATTCCTACTCTTAATGTCACCATTAGCACATTCCTTAGCTAATATCACCACCATCAACACCCCTTTGTCCTTTTGTCTATGACGTCTTTGGCAATCTCTTCTTTGCCTCCACCTCTCACTGGCCCTCTATTCAGCTCTACCTGTCCCACCCCCCTCAACCAGCTTATATTTCACCTCATCTCTATTTTTCCTTAGTTCTGATGAAGGGTCATATGGACCCGAAACGTTAACTGTATTCATCTCCGCAGATGCTGTCAGACCTGCTGAGTTTTTCCAGCTATTTTTTTTTGTTTCAATAACATGTCTCTCTTTTCAGCAATATTCAAGACCTCAAGTCTACAGAGCCTAGAACGTGGGAGGCCGGCCAGGATTGCATTGGAATTGTCAAGTCTAGAGGTAATAAAGGCATGGATGAGAGTTTCAGCAGTAGATGAGCTGAGGCAGAGGTCGATTTGGGCGATGTTATGTAAGTGGTAATAGGTAGTCATGCTGATGGTGCAGATATGTAGTTAGAAACTCATCTCAGGGTCAAATATGACATCAGGGTTGCGAACAGTCTGGTTGCAGCTTTGAAGAGTTGTCAGGGAGACGGATGGAATCAATGCATTGGGAATGGAGAATAACATGGTTCAAGAAAAATTCGAGGGCCAGAATTAATTGGCCAGCCAGCGTGAGATCACATTTCTTTCCTGCTGTTGGCGGGGAGCGGATTCCACATCCACTTCCAGGCCCGCCGATCGTGCACACCCAACAGGTGTAAAATTCAGGCCTAGGAATTTCAACTCCATGCTCCAAAGGCACCAAGAGAATGCAATAACCCTGTACTGATCATTCTCTTACCTAAGTAACCACTGACATTTTATAAATCGAAATGTCTTCTTCATTCTGAAATGTGACAAGTTGACTTTTAAAGGTCTGCAGTGAAACCATACCCACACATACTTTGACATTCTGTATCAAAGTGAGACTGACCTCTGATAAAGTGGTGCAGAGCCAGCAGTGGAGTTACCCTATTTGCTCTTCACAGCTCTCCAGCCAGGCCGAAAGTAGCTCTGCACATCTGTATTATCACGCCACATATCTTCACCTTTTAAGGCATATCAAAGTCAAATTTGGTCTCTTCGCATTATCAGAATATTCCCAGCTCTTCTTCAGAAGAGGACAAAGTATTCTTTGCCATGTTGAATGTCTGGTTAGCTCAGCTGGCAGCACTCTTGGGCCAGGCGTAGTTCAAGCTCTATATTAAGGGTATTGGCGCATAATCCAAACTGCCACAACAGTGCAGCATGTGAGCATGTGTTGCATTCAAAGATGGAAGCAAGTATTAATATCACTGTGTCAGCCAATGAGTTAGAGGTAGGGTGGGACTTACAACAGGGCATGCAATAGTACTTTTTACAGAAAACAGAGTCTATTGACCTAGCAAACTGCCAACAGAATCGACTTAAAGAGTAAGTCCATTTACTCAGCAAATAGAGTCAATTTAAATGGAGCCTTTATGAACTGCAGCAAACCTAACTTAAGACTGAAACTATAGCAAAGCCACCCATAAAAGCAGTATTTGTCCAGAAAAATGCAGTGATTGGGGCATAGTTACACAAATTATGCGTGTATAAAATCAATCCCAGTCACCTATAGCAATGTAGGGCGGAATCGTCCCAGGTTTGCACTGTGTGGTAGTGGGCGGGAAAAAGGATGTTTTACCCACTGGCTGCAATGGCAGCTTTTCATGCCATATCATCCCAATCCTGCCTCATTAATCATGCATTCCCAGGAAACACTCCGTGTTTCTTCGTCACTTCGCCGTTTCTCCATGCCAGACGCCATATTTAAAGTGCAGCTACGTGCACACCTGTCAGTGTTTCCAGCCCAAGACTGCTGCATAGAAGACAAGGCCCAAAAGGCAAGAAGACTGCAGCCCCCCAGTTTAGTGACACAGCCCTCGAGTGCCTTTTGCACGCCGTGGAGGCCCAACATGATGTGTTCTACCGCCCCCCACCCCAGCTCTGGTGCCAGGAGGGGCAGCAACATTACCACTCCATTACCATTACCATTTGTACTTGTGTACTTGTGAATTTGTGTCCCCACACACATCCTGGGGTGGCCCCCTTCCCCAGTATAGCCCTCGTTCCTTGCAGCTTCTTCCCTTGCCTTAGGCCACTTCACTCCCTTCCCCAAGTGAGCCCTAGCCTTGCAGCTGTTCAGAAGCTGGTCTAGTAGGTAAAGACTCCAGAGCCCCACTAAAAGTGATATGGCACTGTCTGCAAAGCCTGGCACTGATTACTCACCCAGGAAAGTGGACAATATTCCATCACATCCTGACTTGTGCCTTGTAGATGGTGGACAGGCCTTTGGGGAGTCAGGAGATGAGTTACTCTCCTAAGAATGCCTGAAGCAAAGAAGGCAAACAAACCTTGAAGTGCCAAGAGAAGTGCAGTTCACCAGGTGCACGTCGCTTATGTACAGTTGTGAAACACGTTGGTGTGCAATCATGCAGACTTGCTCAGATGATCCAGCATGGTGGGGGTGATTCCGGCAAGCTAGCCTTATAATGAAATGCAGATGTATTACGATGAGATTCCCGATGTCCAACAGTGGGAAACACGGCCCACCATTGACAGGTAGAGCAGATGATTGCCAACTAGTTTCATGACGTCGCGAAACTGGTTTTTGGCCTTCTCTCCAGTTTGTACGCTCACACCGCCAAACACACCCAATGATAGCAGGCACATAAAATTCCGCCCATAGTTTCCAAGTGTGATTGGTGGGGGAATTATCCAATCATATCCTTTCTGGCCAGGATCTGTGTTGTCACCATGTGCAGCCTTCACAGTTAAGTTAAACAAAAAGACCTCTCTAAATGTTTAGGATGTCACGGCAGTACCTGAAGATCAGGGAGGAGTCCAAGACAAGGCTCCTCCCTCCAATAATGCCACGTATCATCAGATTAACTGGTTGCTCATTTGTTGCTGCTTGTGAAGAATGATTTCCAGTGCAGAATGTCAAGTTTCTCTACTAGCAGCAATCGATATGTTCCAATATTCACTTTATGAAGCATTTGAAATAATTGGACTATATTGAAGCTGTATTAATAAAAGTGGATATTATATATAAATCCTTCACAAGAATTACTAAAGTTTCAGACTTCATATTGTGGATTTGACACTTCAGGTGCAGCAAAGTTTTCACAGTCAGGTGGAACGTGGCTACAAGAGCAGGACAGAGGATGGGAATTCTTTGGAGAGTAACTCACCTCTTGACTCCCCAAAGTCTGTCCACCAACTACAAGGTATAAGTCAGGATGTGATAGAATACTCTCCACTTGTCTGGATGAGTGCAGCTCCAACAACATTCAAGAAGCTCAACACCATCCAGGACAAAGCAACCTATTTAACTGGCACCCCATCCACCACCTTCAACATCCACTCCCTCCACCACTGACGCACAGTGGCAGCAGTGTGTACCCTCTACAAGATGCACTGCAGGAACTCACCAAGGCTCCCTCGACAGTGCCTTTCAAACCTACAACCTCTACCATCTAGAAGGACAAGGGCAGCAGATACATAGGAACACCACCACCTGCAAATTTCCCTCCAAGCCACTCAACATCCTGACTTGGAACTATATTGCTGTTCCTTCACTATCTCTGGGTTAAAATCCTGGAACTCCCTCCTTAACAGCACCATGGGCGTATCTACACCACATAGACATCAGCGGTTCAAGAAGGCAGCTCACCGTCACCTTCTCAAGGGCAATTAGGGATGGGCAATAAAAAAGTGCTGGCCTAGCCTGCGGCACCCACATACCGTGAAAGAATAAAAAAAACTACTGGGAACTTTATAGTTCAGTTGTTGGCACGTTTAACTTGTGAATATTTCTCATGATTAAGTACATATGCAAAATAACTAAAAGTTTTCTCAAGGACAGTGGTGAGACACAATGATGGTTGTCCTAACTGAACCTTCTGAACATGTTTCAAGGAACAAGGTTGGGTGTGAGTTACTGTTTGCTCTGAGATCTTTATCATACCTCATTAATAGTTCCCTATTAATGGCGTAGTTAAATCACAATTTGTGAAAGCATGTAATTAATTTACAGCAGCCCAAGTGTGAAGGGATAAAAATATCTCTGCAAGTTCAAGACCATGTATGTAGCATGAATAGATTGATTGAAAACCCATTTTGAGGAACTTTGAAAATTGTTGAACAACTTGATTCCAATAACGTAATGCCCTGCATGTGTATTTCTCATTCTGCATGAAATGTCTGTGTGGTTGAGTTAATTTCTCCTAATTTAGGCTTCTCCAACCTGAGGAGCACTTGCAGGTCACCTTAGTTATAGCTCTGGCCCTCAGCATGCTTGCTGTCCATGCACTCCTTGTGCAGCAAGTTATTACCGGTGTTGAAATTTAATGTTATGCAGAAGGAGAAAGTAAGGCAATTATATAATATAGGTCCTAGTATTCATAGAACAACTGAAGGAACTCAAGAATGGGAAAATTAGCCATGATTTTGTTTCCCTTGTTTTTCCTGCTCTTCATGAGGCATCTGACCATGGATGAGGAAAGTCATTTGGCCCATTCTAGCTCATTGACCTTGGAAAACCTCCTGTCCTTCCATAACAGCATCCAACTGTATCTTAAACAAATCCATACTTTATACCCCGGCTACTTGATCCATTCCAAATGTTGATCGCACTCTCTGTGAACCTTACCCATGTCTAGCATGTCCTCATGAACTCTTCGCAGATCTTCATGAACTTCCCAGTCTGGCCTCAGGTTGCCTTTCCGGAAACAACTTCATCTCTTTCTTACTTGCAATGGCCATTCTGTGCGAATCAAAAGCAATGAATAAATTTAGCAAAACTGAGCGGTGTGATATGCAGTGAGCTAGAGATAGGAAAGGTTCACAAAGATGGGAAATGAGGGCCACTCTGAACCAGCTTTCTGGAGCTCTTCCTTGGCAGTTTCAGAGAAAGACTGCCAGATAGTCTTTGTTGTATGTTGGTTGTGACTGACTAAAGAACAGTTACAGGGACATAGGGATGTATGAGCTATAACTGGTTTATTGGATAAACATAACTGTATACAGATCTACATGACTAGGTATTAATCAGTCTAAGGCATGAGAATTCTCCCTCTCAAATCTTGGTCATGTGTCTCTTACATTATCATGTGGGTGGTACTATTTCTCCAATCCCACACATTAATATTTTCAATCCTGAACACCCTAATACAACATCTCCCCCCTACAAGTCTTTATCTAAATATATTTTACATTTATATTTGCATACTGCCCCATCTCCCCCGGCCCAAGTCTCTGACTTAATGGATTCAATTGGACAGGAGGTTTCATGACACTCTGATTGTGTTTTGTCAGATTTGGAAGATCGGTAGTCTCTCTTTAGACTTCTTTTCTTTGACTTGGTTGGTCTCCGGTAAGACTTGCAGTATCTGGTGCATTGTCAGTTTGTGACTCAACATCTGCATCTTCCAAATGTTTGATGGGTGGTTCTCTTTGAGGAATGAGGATGTGATTTCTCCTGTTCCTTCTTATAGTACCTTCTGGAGTAAGTGCTAAGTACGATCTCTGTTGATTGTCATCCCTTTGGGCAATTACTCCTTCCCTGCCTTGGTCTCTTATCTGGATCTAGACTTGATCCTCTTTTTTTCTCTCCTTGCTACTATACCTCTCTTGATCAGTTGTTTCACTCTCATGAATGATTTTTGTGGGGTTATCCCTCTCTTTGCATTTCATATGCTCCCTATCCTTGCCTGTTGAGTTCACCCTGGTTCCTTTTGACAGTTTTGTCTGTCTTTCTTTCCTTCTGGAGTGGTGACTTCTTGTAGCTTCTCATTCATGAAATCTTGGGAAATCCTGGACTGTTGGCTCTGGAAATAAGATAGGAAGCTATGAGGAAGCCTCTTGATCAACATTTTGGCTTCTCTCAAATTACAGTAGCACTGGTGTAGCAGCAAGGTCAGCGCCTTCTAAAGTGGAAGAGGTAGACATTGCATGGTTCAATCCTGTCTCTAGTTCTTGACTTGTTTGACTGCTGGCATCCTTGACTACCACTTTTGGTGATGGATAGGTGCGGATGCACTTACAAAGGGGCCGTCACTGTTGGATGAATGCAGCATTGTGGCAGTGTATTCTATCGCTTGAGCTTTGTCTTCCACCTTCTCAAGAGAGCCACAAAGTGATGAAGGATCATGGTCATGCTGAAGTACTTGTTGGCCTAACTGGTTCATTATCTCTTTCGTGAGAACAAGTTTACTCTCTGTCTCCTGGGCATCTTCCTGGAAAAGGGCTGGATTATCAGCCTCTGTGAAGAGTGTAAAAAAATCAGCACTGAAGCCCCAATCTAGATCTTCTGTGCCTTTGGATGATTTGAGGGGCTCTGATTTGGTATCATCATTGAATGTCCGTTGAGTGATGTCCTCCTCTGTCTTAATGAGGTTAAGGTCTACACAGGGGTTTCAGTTTAGAAAGAGAATTCCTGATTGTGAATAACATACAATGTTTCACAGTATCTTTCTTTTCTTGCATTGGAGTGTTGCCTGCAACATGCCCATGACTTGTAGTTTGATTCCTCTTGGACCATATAATTGGGTTTCAGCTGACCTCAGCCATTGGGTTAATGGTCACAGTTTTTTGTCTGATAAGACACTTGCTCCTGTGCCCAATTTGAAATTAGTGAAATGCCCTTTGACACAAATATCTGCTTTCCAGAATATATATCCGGGGTCTTTGATCTCATCTAGGAAACATTTTTGTTTACCTTCTTGTTGAGATTTCTCAACTTCATTGATGGCCTTGTGCGAGAAGATTCTCTTGTTATCCTTTATACATCAAGAGGTTTTAATTCTGCACATCTCCCCAAATTGTCCAAAACTTTTGCAACGAAAGCATTCTGCAGAGCTTGCAGGACACTGTTCACACTTGTGAGGCATTTTGGTGTCACAGTGCTGGCATGGTTTGATGGTGTCTTGAACTTTAGTTCTATATGGTGTCTTCTTCAGAGTTTCTTAAACTGCTTCACAGTTTCTTTGTACTGTCATTGGGGTTTTCTAAGACAAGGTTTTTCTTCTCTTCTGAGTATGGCCCTATTCTATTGATAGACCTCAGTTTGTCTCACCAACTATATTGCCTCCTCCAAGGTTAAGTTTCCTTTGGATTGCAGTAGGTCAGGTAGGGTGTCATCAGTAACACCTACTACAGTGTGGTCCTGTATTGGCTCTGTTTTAAGATCACCATATTCACAACCTTCAGCCAGTCGATACAGGCCATTAATAAAGGCACCTACTGGTTCACCTGGTTTCTGGGAACTTTTGTTGAACTTGGCCCTTTCTAAAATCTGATTACTCCATTTCACTCTGGTTTTAAATTAAAATAATTATCAAAGGCTTTTAAGACTTCTTCGAATTTGTCTGCCGTTTCATTTATGCCTTGTCTTGCTAAAACATCATCAGCAATTGCTCCAATAGAGTACAGTAATATATTGACTTATTCAGCCTCAGGCTCATTGTCCAATCCTGAAGCAATTCGGAATCTTAAAATTCTTTTCCTCCATTGTGCCAAATTCTGTGTTTGATTTGGTCATTCCATTTGCCCAAATCTCTCAGGTAATGTGAATTTGGAATCCATGACTGCAGTAAACTTCCAGGAGGCTTGCCTTAACTTTTTAAACTTCTCTTGCAAGAATGCGGTTTTCCTGTGGTGATGAGCCTTTCACTGATACCTGCTGCGGTTGCTAACCCTTTTTGTATTTGCTTCTTAAACTTTGCAGAGTTTTTTTTTAACTAATTGCTGGGAGTTGCTATTAAGCTCAGTTCACTGCTCTCCTCCCACTGGGGAATTGTGTTTAAGCAGCTGATTTTCTTTTTATTGCTGCCTCCGAGTCGCCATGTGTAATAACACCAATCTCAGACCTGGACTGTGGGTGTATCGCAACCCGCACTCACTAAAACAGGAAATTGCCCAGTGCTTCCTGCTTATTGTCCCATTAAATTAAAGATTTTGACCCTTTTTCAAGTGCTCACCCTTCCTCAATCATTGCTAGGTTCTGTGATTCTGCTTCTGGATGGGGAATTTTCACAGAACACCATGTGCTGTGGTGCAGCCCTTACTAAATTGAACGGTTGATTTTTCGGCCTCTCTCTGCTTCCGCATCTTTTATGGAGCTCCTTTGGGGATTTCCAAGTCTTCAGCTTTGGTGCTTTTTTCCAGGTCAGACTAGCAAACTCATTTAAAGTTGATTTTCGGAGATTCGGGTCATTCACAGCTGCCACCACCAGAACCACCATGTTGGTATGTTGATTTTGACTAGCTAAGGAACAATTGTCAAGACATTCGGATCTCTTAACTATAACTGGTTTATTAGATAAAGATAACTATATACAGATATACATTTGGGGATACATATTTGGAGTCAATGGTGGCATAGTGGTAATCTCACTGGACTCGTAATCCAGAGGCCTAAGCTAATGCCCAAATACATTGGTTCAATTCCCACCATGTCAGCTGGTGGAACTTATATTCAATTAATTAAAAAAAAATTGGATTACAACACTTACTGCCATCACACCGGCCCCCTGCTGATTCTGAAGGCTGGCAGCAGCTTATAGGTGACCTCACAGTGGCAGAGGGCCATTTAGCTCTCCTCTCAGTGGCCCATGAAGAGACTGCAAGAGTATAAAAAGTGCAGCTTTGGCCATAAGCCTTCATGTTGGGGGAATCCCCCTGTATCCTAATGGCCCAATGAAAGGTTGATCCGCCTTTTTTAAACATTTCATGCAGGTTTCCTAGGGTGCCTCGCGCTCACCAACATACTCTAGCAGTACCTCTATTGGTGGGGCTGCCATTTGTCCAGTGCTGGGCATCTTTCCATTAGCCCTCCTCCCTTGGGAACCTGCCAGCCATCCTTAATTAGATGACGAATGCCTGTTAATTAGCTGCTTCCAGGAACATCATGCAGGTGCACAGAACACAGTCGACATCGGAGTTGAGACCCAGAAGTGGTCTTGACACCCTAGAACCTTCTAAGAACAGAAGATTCCAAACTGATTGTTCAGATTGGTAGCTGCAGAAAAGGCATGGTGAAAGAGGGCCAAAAGCTGCATAGTTGAGTGATTTGAATGTGCATTTATAAGTGAATTGAGAGGGAGTCTGCATGAGGATGGTCACTGAAGGAAAGAGGGTTTGAAAAGGGAAGGAGGATGTGGATGAAGAGTGATCAGAGATGGCCTTATCTGTGATTGACATGATGGGAATAGCGAGGCTATGTGAGAATGTCAAGAGGGTTACTGTGGATATGTGTTGAGGAATTTATATAGAAGCAGAAATTAAGGAAGGATAGGATAAAAATCACCTCTTGATAGTGAACACTTATAACAGTTTTGACTGTTTTCTTATTATGGGCTTTTTTGTAACCTATTTCAATGGTGAAATTAGGGGCAGATAGAATTTGACCTGTGCTTGTGTACGGTTGGGTATGGACATCAGAAACAATACAAAAAAAGGACTTGCGTTCATACAGTGCAATTTTCTCTTGCGAAATGCCCCCAAGTGCTTCACAGCTATTTGAATTACTTATTGCAATTGTGCAGGCAAAGATGTCAGCCCAGTGTGTATGGCAAGGACCTATAAACAGTAGTATGATAATTGAGCAGTTAATCTGTGTGATGTTGATTGATCGATTAATGTTTGTTAGTACTCCAGGAGAACTCCATTCTCTTCTTCCACCAGGGCCATGAATTTTTTTACATCTGTCTGAACAAGCGCGTGGAGTGTTGCTTTAATGGCTTATTTAAAAGACATCAATTCTGACAATGACTCTCCCAGTACTGCACTGAAGCATCATCTTAGATTGTGTGCTCAAACATGCAGTATGATTTGGATCCACAATCTTCTGATAGAGAGGGAAGTACTGCAACTGGGACAAAATTGCCTCACTCGGTTTAGATTATAGTGGGGCATTGTCAATAAGGAGATTGGCTCTTTGAGCGATATGGAAAAATAAAACCAGAACAGAACCGAGGAAAAATTTATGCCCGATATGTCAACTGACTTGTGTTTTCTCAACATAACCAACACTTTGAGTGTCTCCAGCGTTTTCCTGTTTTTGTTTCAGATTTCCAGAGTCTGCAGTATTTTGCATTTGGTTCATGCCAAGAACCCAGCTGGCTTGATTACGCACAAACTTTATGGGTTGCAAGGACCTGATCTGGACATGATTGGCACGATAAACTAAAATTAGCTCAGGGGTAAGGGAGCTGTCAACTGGCACTTTGACTATATGCTGAGTGGCCACAATAACAGACTATAGCTCATTCAACTGTAGCAGGGAATCTTTCTTTATGATTTGGTTCTGATTGCTGGCTATAGCTCTGGAGAAAGTACACTGTGCTATTAATAGACAAGTTACAGATGTCCCATTGCATAATGCATATTCCGGCAAAAAAATGTTGTCCCCCATATTAAAACAGCACACCTTGGCTGATAACGTTGTTTCCCTGAAGTGCACTCCGTCTACTGTCACCTAGCCTTCTCTCAAGTGAAACTTCATCACTCATTTTTATATGAATGCTATGTTTCTGTTGAGTCAGGCTTTTATTTGACTTTTTCCAATTTGTAAGTGGATCTGAAACAGATGTAAGTGGCTTGGGAACAATTACTCAATCTGCACCTGTTGACATTTCAGTAAATGCCATCAGTGATTCAATTTGTGTGAGAATATCTGCTCTGCATAACGGATGTCTTTGGCTGGCATAGGTTGTTGGCAAGCAGCTCATGCCTCCTCTGCTAGCTGGTGAAGAATGAAAAGCTGATGCCAGTTTAGTGCAAGCACGACCCACTTAGGAAGAGAGCAAAAACAAAACTGAAGTTCGACCAAACATCTTAACTGTTAAAAATCTCTCAGTTGTTGGTTAATTTATCCAAGCTTGCTGCCACTGAGAAAGTATGGGCTGGAGATGCGTTCATATTCGCTGTTAACATTTACCAAGGGCTCAAGATAAAGAAGCATAAAAAATGCAAGTAAACCAAAGATCTGTTTATTTTCACGGTGTTGTAAAGATCAAATAAAGCCCAATAAAGCTGACCTGTTATCTTAAAGTTCATTCACATGAATGTTATTTTACCCTTGATTGACTTTCAGCCAAATCTATCTCCACTTATTCTTTTGCAGGTGATGGAAAATATGGAGGAACAGAAATATTGCTCGATTATACTCCAATGGAAACAAGTGGCCAATCATGCAGCAATGACAATGGGGATCCCAAATTCCAAGATCTCCCCTTCCAAATGATACAATAAAAGCAAAACACCATAAATATCAATAGAAGTATTTTAAAGGGATCTTACTTGGTCTCGCTTTTACCAGGGGCTGAATTTTCACCTCGGTGTGCGGGCACGCACCTGGCATGCACGAGCGTGAAATAGCGCGTGATTGCATTGGGCAAGGGTCCCGCCATCATCGCACACTCGCGCGATATTTTGGTCGGCGCACCTACTAACAATTAAGAAGGCTGTTAAGCCCGTTAATAAATTAATTAAACTGAATTTTTCCCTGCCCGTCCAACCTTACAGTTGGCGGGCAGGCGAATAGGCCAAGCGGCCTTTGGATTTTTGAGGAAATCCGATGTTAATTAAAAATAAAGTAGAAATTTTTAAACCTCATTTCTGACATGCCCCTGCTCATGTGACAGAGTCACATGAGGGGACATGCTTACCTTAAAGTTTTAAAACTTTATTTTTCACGTGAAAAGTCTTCAGCTCCCCTAGGCAGCTCTGTGCCTTCAGGGAGCTTTCTGTGAGTGCACCCACACCCATGTACTGACTTCCACGCTCGCCCTCCACCCTCCCCCCACCCCACCACCACCACCCCCCCCCCCCGCCCCCCCCCCCCCTCATCCCACCCAGGCAGCACTAAACATTTCAGCGCACGATTCACGCTGGCTGGCCTTTAATTGGCGCGATCGTGAACGGTGGACCGTTGCGAGGCTGACCCCAGGCCCACCCGCCTGCCGAGGAGAAAATCCTCCCCCAGGTTCAAAACGTTAGTTAGATGACCCGATGACATGGGAAAACATAGCGTCTTCTGTTTTGTTTTTGTATAATTACACCAAGATCATTGTACCAATTGAATTAACTGATTCTGATCATAACTATTGTTCTGTATGGTCATTTGCTGTGAAATAAAGCTGCTTAATGATTTTTATCTGACCAGATATTAGAGAGACAGGAATAGGGCACATTCAAATAAAAGACATCCAGTTTAAATGTCAATGGGGGCCCAGGTTAGGCTATCATGTAAGTAGATACAGGCACACCATTAAAACGTGGCTGCTCAGATCACTTAGAAGTAGCCAGCATTGCTGTAGCCAAAGCAGTATCTAAGGCAGAAACCCTTTACCGCAAATGATGACTGGGCCCTACATGAGATATAACTTGTCTCTTCTCTTTCAAATGCTGATTGACTCGATATGCATTCCGATTGTTTTCCCTTCAGGGTTGCAAGCATTGTCATGAACACTTTAATCACAGAAAATGGTTCATCTCGTCAGCTGTGGCTCAGTTCATAGCACCCTCGCCTTTGAATCAGAGGGTTGTGGGTTCATGTCCCACTCCCGGAAACCAAGAACTGTGATTGTACTCGAAAGAGCTGCAATCTGTGACTGTTGATAACTCGAAAGAGTTTCAAGGACTTAGGCCCTAGGGCATTCTGGAAGAATTTGTGTTTTAAAATATACTGTCTCTTAAAGGGTTAATGCAGGACTCTGATTACTGTTGCTGGAAAAAAGCATATTTTTGCAAGAAAGGGTAATTAAGCAGTTGAAAACCTCTTGACCAAGGTGAATTGTGTACAAGGGGGGTCGCATGGGCTTTATGACTGAAAAATTACCATGCCTGGAAGACTGCATTTTAAAAGTGGGTTTTGGTTTTGCTTTGACAAGAGAAACAAGACAGCAGCTTTTTGCAGTCCAGAGCCAGTCCACATCCGGAAGTGAATATAAGCTGCTCCTGAGATGCTCTGCATGCTGGAATAGAGTACCCTCAAGTATTCCATGAGTCTGCCTGAGAAGCAGTTCCAGAGTCATTGATATTTCACGGATAAGTGCAGAGACAAATCGTATAACCCAAACACCATTTCAAGAACTCCACCATCTATCCTTTGCCTTTGAACCATTGAGTTTAACCTTTGGCTGAATTCCTCCATTTTTTATTTTGTGTGTGTGTGTGTGCGTGTGTGTGTGCGCCTTAGGGTATCTCGAAAGAGTAATTTGTATAATTTCATATTCCACACTGGATATTGATAAGCTTTGCCTTTCTATTTGACAAGACAGGTTTTATAATAAGCTAATAAGTTTGTTGTTTATTGGAAGAAGTCGCTTGTACTCTGGGTACCAGTGGTGAAGGTAAACAATTGGCCAGTTGCTGAGTAAATTAAACTTTTAAAGTCATGGTATAACCTGTGCAGTAGAAGGGTGAGATCAACTGCTCACTATTCCCATCCTGGTCGTAGCAGCATTTGTAGACTCTCTATCTCTCTGTATCTCAATTAAACAAAGTGATAGTTAGTCCATTTTCGGTCTTACACACACACTTGTATATTTCCATAGTCGTGTTTAACACAGCAAAACCAACAGTTCCATTTTTCTCCATACAACTGTTGGCAGAGGGAAATGAGTAACAAATAATGTAGATGGAACAGAATAGTTATTAAAGGTTAGTTGAGGGAATTCCTCTTCCTTGTAACTAAAAAGGTAGATAAAGGGGAACCAGTAGATGTAGTATACCTGGATTTCCAAAAGGCCTTCAACAAGATGCCAGACAAAAGGTTAATAGGAAAGATAAATGTGCATGAGTTGGAGGTAATATATTAGCATGGATATAGGATCTTTTAGCAGATTGGAAGGAGAGAGTGGGCATAAATGGGGCTTTTTTCAAATTGGCAAGTGGTGAATTGTGGAGTACCGCAAGGGTCAGTGCTGGGGCCTCGGCTATTTACAATCTATATTAATTAATTAGATGAAGAGACAGAGGGCAGAATCTTCCGATCGGCGTGCGGGGGTGGGCCCGCTGATGCATAAAATGACACACGATGAAGTTGGGCATGCGTCCTGACGTCATCACGCGTCATCGCGATACTTTGTTCAGTGGGCACGTGCTGGAGTCGGCCTTTTAAGGCCATTAAGGGACTATTTAAAGTACGTAAGAACGCTGCCCGTCCAACCTTAAGGTTGAAAACCTCTTGACCAAGGTGAATTGTGTACAAGGGGGGTCGCATGGGCTTTATGACTGAAAAATTACCATGCCTGGAAGACTGCATTTTAAAAGTGGGTTTTGGTTTTGCTTTGACAAGAGAAACAAGACAGCAGCTTTTTGCAGTCCAGAGCCAGTCCACATCCGGAAGTGAATATAAGCTGCTCCTGAGATGCTCTGCATGCTGGAATAGAGTACCCTCAAGTATTCCATGAGTCTGCCTGAGAAGCAGTTCCAGAGTCATTGATATTTCACGGATAAGTGCAGAGACAAATCGTATAACCCAAACACCATTTCAAGAACTCCACCATCTATCCTTTGCCTTTGAACCATTGAGTTTAACCTTTGGCTGAATTCCTCCATTTTTTATTTTGTGTGTGTGTGTGTGTGTGCGCCTTAGGGTATCTCGAAAGAGTAATTTGTATAATTTCATATTCCACACTGGATATTGATAAGCTTTGCCTTTCTATTTGACAAGACAGGTTTTATAATAAGCTAATAAGTTTGTTGTTTATTGGAAGAAGTCGCTTGTACTCTGGGTACCAGTGGTGAAGGTAAACAATTGGCCAGTTGCTGAGTAAATTAAACTTTTAAAGTCATGGTATAACCTGTGCAGTAGAAGGGTGAGATCAACTGCTCACTATTCCCATCCTGGTCGTAGCAGCATTTGTAGACTCTCTATCTCTCTGTATCTCAATTAAACAAAGTGATAGTTAGTCCATTTTCGGTCTTACACACACACTTGTATATTTCCATAGTCGTGTTTAACACAGCAAAACCAACAGTTCCATTTTTCTCCATACAACTGTTGGCAGAGGGAAATGAGTAACAAATAATGTAGATGGAACAGAATAGTTATTAAAGGTTAGTTGAGGGAATTCCTCTTCCTTGTAACTAAAAAGGTAGATAAAGGGGAACCAGTAGATGTAGTATACCTGGATTTCCAAAAGGCCTTCAACAAGATGCCAGACAAAAGGTTAATAGGAAAGATAAATGTGCATGAGTTGGAGGTAATATATTAGCATGGATATAGGATCTTTTAGCAGATTGGAAGGAGAGAGTGGGCATAAATGGGGCTTTTTTCAAATTGGCAAGTGGTGAATTGTGGAGTACCGCAAGGGTCAGTGCTGGGGCCTCGGCTATTTACAATCTATATTAATTAATTAGATGAAGAGACAGAGGGCAGAATCTTCCGATCGGCGTGCGGGGGTGGGCCCGCTGATGCATAAAATGACACACGATGAAGTTGGGCATGCGTCCTGACGTCATCACGCGTCATCGCGATACTTTGTTCAGTGGGCACGTGCTGGAGTCGGCCTTTTAAGGCCATTAAGGGACTATTTAAAGTACGTAAGAACGCTGCCCGTCCAACCTTAAGGTTGGCGGGCAGGCAAAAAGCCCAAGCGGCTTTCACGGGTGGGATGAGGTTTCCTGAAGCTTTTATAAAATAAATAAATACATTTTCCCACCTTTACAAACATGTCCCAACTCATATGACACTGTCACATGAGGGGACACATTTAAATAAATTTTTGCATCATTTATTGAACTGTTTTATTATCTATTCAATCTCCCTGAGGCACAGAGCTGCCTCAGGGAGATTGCTGTGCCCTTTCGCGTGCATGCCTGCCAACGTAAAATGGCGGCGCGCAGCCAATCACAGGCAGCAATCGGCTCCGTGTTTGCGCCCCGCCCACTCCCGCCCAGCCCACCCACCATAGGAAAAATCCAAGCCAGAGACTAATAGATCTAAGTTTGAGCACTATACATAGATAGGTGGAAAGGTAAGCTGTGGTAGGACACAGAGAGGCTGCAAAGAGGTATAGACAGGTTAAGTGAATGCGCAACAAGATGGCAGATGGATTATAATGTAGGGGAGTGTGAAGTTATTCACGTTGGTCAAACAAATAGAAGAGCTGAATATTTTTTTCAAGCCGAGAAACTTGTAAGTTTTGGTGTTCAAAGAGACTTGGGTGTGCTCGTACAAGGTACGCAAAAAGTTAACATACAGGTGCAGCAAGGCAAATAGCGTGTTGGCCTTTATTACAAGTGGATTGGAGTACAGGAATAAAGAAGTGTTGCTAGAGTTGTGCAGGGTTTGGTGAAGCTACGTCTGGAGTACTTTGTACAGGCTTTGATTCCACATTTAAGAAAAAATATACTTGTGTTGGAGGTTCACCAAATTGAACCCTGGGGTGACGAGGTTGTCCTATGCTGACAGGCTGAGTAAACTGGGTTTATTTTCTTTGGGGTTTGGAAGAATGAGAGGTGATCTCATTGAAACGTACAAGATTCTAAAGGGGCCAAATAAGGTAGGTGCTGAGAGATTGTTTCGCTGGTCTGGGAACCTACAGCATGAGGTCAAAGTCTCAGGATAAGGGACAGATCATTTAGAACTGAGATGAGGGAAATTCTTCACTTAAAAGGTCGTGAATCTTTGGAATTCTCTACCCCAGAAGGCTGTGGATGCTCCATCATTGAATTCATTTAAGGCTGGGATAGACAGATTTTGGTCTCTCAGGAAGTTGAAGCCCAAGATCAGCCATGATCATATTGAATGGTGGAGTAGGTTCGAAGGCCCATATGGTCTACTCCTGCCCCTATTTCTTGTGTTCTTGAGTACTGTCACTGGGGAAGTTTGATAAAACTACAATGTACTCAAGCAACCAAAGCAGTCTCAGGGAGGGTGAAGGGAGGGCCTAAATTACTTTCTTAGATATAGGTTCTCTAATTTTGATTTCATTTTGATATCTTTTGTGCTCCTGGTGATTGCTATAGAATTCAGCACTTATCCCTTACCAGTCCAGCACCACCTTCAATTTAAAATTCTCATCCTTGTGTTCAAACCACTCCATAGCCTTGGCTCGCTCTATCTCAGTAATGCTTTACAGGCCTATAACCCTCTGAAATTCTGTGATCTTCCGATTCTCTCCTTTTAGCATCCCTGATTCTAATCACTCCAGCATTCGTGGCCATGCCGTCAGTTACCAAGGCTCTAAGCCCTGGGATTCCCTCAAAATTCTCCATCTCTCTACCTCTCCTTCCTCCTTTACGATGTTCTTTAAAACCTATCTCTTTGTCAGGAAGGTATAATAAATTTCATAATGTTTTGGAATTTATTATAAAGTAGAGTAAAAGCAGGGCCTGTGTCTATAGGTCTTTGCCTGTGTGTGTGTGTGACTTAATTCAGCCGGCCTGAAGGCTTTGATGTAACAGAAGATAAGCTAAGTTTGAAATGTTAAGTTGGTAAACATGGGTGTAGAGGGAACAATTGCATTTTTAAATAAACCAGACTAGATTGATTTCAAAGGAGGGAGTGAAATATTACACCTAGCCAGGAGAAGTTAAGAAACAATGGCCAGGATTTTTACCTTGTCGGGCCGGCACGGCGAGTGGGCCTGGGAGCAGTCGTGAAGCTGACCACTGCCAGTATTCGGGCCCCGACATCGATTTCACACTGGCTGGCCAATTAACAGCCCTTTCACGACCCTTTAAGTGAAGAATTTCCCTCATCTCAGTTCTAAATGATCTGTCCCTTATCCCCAGACTTTGACCTCATGCTTTAGGTTCCCAGACCAGCGAAACAATCTCTCGGCACCTACCTCATTAAGCCCCTTTAGAATCTTTTAATTTAAACATTAAACATAATAATGTTTATTATTCCCAAAGATTGCTGGTAAAATTGGTACTATGAGAGATTTTTAGTATTAGAGAGGTAAAGTCCAAAGACATAAATAGTGAAACAATGGGAAATTGCATTCAAAGGGGAAAATATGTATAAAAAAGTGAAGGCTGTGTGTAAGATTGGCATTTTAAGATCTAACAAGTGTGAAAAGCCTTCAGCATCTAAGCCTCAAGCTGATGTCTACAAAGAACTCAGCGCGGCCGGGTGGAGGGCGGGAGGTGGGCGAGCGCGGAATGAAAGATCCCCGAGGCACAGAGCTGCCTCAGGGAGCTGAAGATTTAAAAACACAAAAATAAAAAAAATTACCACTGTTAAAAACATGTCACCTCATGTCGCATGAGCGGGGATATGTTATGAATGAAATTTTAAAATTTTTATTTAATTTTTAATTGCTGTTGGAAACTGTAAGGTTGGACGGGCAGCCAAAAATTTCAGTCAATTATTACTTTCATGGTCTTAATAGCCCATTAATTGTTGGCGGGTGTGCTGCCGACTCGACCGAAATATCGCGCCAGTGCACAATGACATCAGGATGCTCGCCCGACGTCATCGTACATCATTTTACGCTCAAGCAGGTCGGGCATGCGCCCACCTACTCAGCGCAAATTTCTGCCTAGTGTGTTTATTATTCCCAAAGATTGCTGGTAAAATTGGTACTGTGAGAGATTTTTAGTATTAGAGAGGTAAAGTCCAAAGACATAAATAGTGAAACAATGGGAAATTGCATTCAAAGGGGAAAATATATATAAAGAAGTGAAGGCTGTGTGTAAGAGTAGGCATTTTAAGATCTAACAAGTGTGAAAAGCCTTCAGCATCTAAGCCTCAAGCTGATGTCTACAAAGAACTGAAGTTAAGAAAGCTCACTTTGAGTTTGACTGTTTCAGGGTACTGTGTGTTACTTTGACTGGGTCTTTTAAAATCTATGGGCAGAATTTTGACCTCAGCAGGCAGGCTCAGCAGGGGGTGGGCGGTGCAGTTGGGAAGCCGATCACCACCCGTGATCGAGGCCGGGAGGCGATTTCACGCTGGAAGGCTGCCTCAGGGAAATCAAAAAAAAGAAAGATTAGAAAAATGTTATAAAACATGTCCCCTCACATGAGTAAGTACATGTTAGAAGTGAAATTTGAAAATTTTTATTTTATTTTTATTTGATGTTGGAAACCTCATCCCACCTGCGGATGAGGTTTCCAAAAAACTGCAAAGGCTACTTGGCCTTATCACCTGCCTGCCAACCATAAGGTTGGACTGGCAGCGAAAAATTTAACTTAATTGATACTTTAATGGCCTTAACAGGCCTTTTAATTGTTGGCGGAAGCGCTGCCAATTCCTGTGCGCACCCACCAACCGAACTATCATGCGACTGCACATTGACGTCGGGACACTCGCTGAGGTCAACACGGGTCATTTTACACTCAAGCGGGTCAGGCACACGCCTGCTCGCCGAGGTGAAAATTCTGCCCTTTGTGTCTCATTGTTGCCTTAACGAAAGTGTAACTGGGAGTTAGATTAACTAGGGGATTTAGAAGTTACCATAATAGTAACTTGTAGATCTATGCATGTGCTTGAAATCATTTCTTCTATTAATAAAGGTTTAATTTAGTTTTGTAAGAAACCTATGAGACTCGGTGGTCTTATTACTACTGAATTCAAGGCACGCATTTTGAAATGTATACAAATTGCAAAAGACTTCTGGCAGTTGTTTCAAGTTCCCCTTTGGGATTTGAGCAGCTCAGATTTACCATCGGCTGTGCCATAACACTCTTTCACCAAGCTTTTGATCTTTTCAAATAGCTCATGTGGCTCATTGTCTGATAACCCTCCTGTAAAGTGCCTTGGGACATTTTACTACATTAATGATGCTGTATAAATGTAAGTTGTTGCTGTTCACATCTTAGCATCAAAACCAGAAACTCGATTTCAGTCATACAGGAAAACAAACCTCCCCTTCCTCATCCACAATAATGTGATTAACAACAGAAGAACAATCTCTTTTCTACCAGTGAGGCATTTCAAGGTCTCCCTGGCTGACACTCTGGTCCGGCACTGAGAGAGTGCTGCATTGTCACAGTCACTGTCCTTTGCATGTGATCAGAAATCAAGAATTGCCACTTCTACTTACTTCAGTGACTGGAGTGGACATTGCAGGTGAGAATTACCCACACAGCATTCTGCCAGTATAAGGGCAGTTGCAGATGTGTACCCTTTAATTCAGTGATATCCTGACATAACACAGTCTAACTGGCTGATGTGATGCCAAGATCCCAAATTTGGGCAAAAAAAATGCCCAGGCTGTATCTTTGTTGAAAAAAACTCATGCCTAAAGAATCAAGGTGGGCCCTACTGCCGCATTATTTAAAGGGCCAGGCAGCATGATTGCAGATAAGGGAAATTTTTGGAATCTTTTCTTTTGCAAAGTGTCTGAAAATACTCCGGAGCGTTTGGTGTCTTTGGTGTTCCTGCATTTGTCAAAGAGTGTTGCCACATCTTCATGAAAAGAGCAGGAGTAGGTGACCTGTGCGCACAAAGGCTGGAACAGGTATGGGGGCAGCAGTCACTGTGCTCCTGAATCTGCAGGATGACAGGGAGATGGAGCAGAAGCTGAGGAGAGAAAATGTTCTGCAACATGCCTTCTGCCAAGTTGGAACCAGACACCTCCATGCTCCTTGTCTGTAACAGGACACTGTCTAGCAGACCAGCCAATGTACCCAGCAGCAGCACTCCCCTGTATACTGCCCCATCGAGATCCTTTACAGCAAAATGTATCTGCCACCTCACCTTCTGGTGAGCTGGCAAATGACCCACCCTTTATCCCCCAGCAAGTCACTCATGCCCACTTAACTCACTGATCCCAGTTCTTTAGGTCTGGCTATGCCAGTATCTGAGCTGGTAGCTTACAGGTGTCAGATCAATGATGGGGCCGCTTAATCAGTGCTCTACTCTGTTTCCTTCTCTTCAGGCTCCTGTGGCTGGACAGGTGGCAGTTCTCAGGTGCCTCAAACAGGAAGTCAAGGGGAAGGCTGGTGTGGGGGAAGGTGGCATGGGAGGAGTTCAATGGCCACACCGTCTTCAGCTTCCATGTGGCATCACATCTCAGGGTGAGATGAGGAGGGCGTTGAAAAGCGGCAAAAGCCTGTCGCTAACTGTCGTCCTGGACAGCCTCTGCTGTGCCAGATGCCATTGGCTGTGTTGCCTCCGGCCCCATGATGCAGGGCGCCATCTCCAACCGGGTGTTCGGAGGATGGAGTCATGCAGTCCCTATCGCCACCCTTCAACCCTCTGGTCTTCTGTCCCTCCCTAGTGTTATGGGCAAGCTCCTTCTTCAAGAGAAAAGGCAGTGATTGTGTGGCACCGTGCTTAGTACATATGCCTACAGTAGCAGAATAATGTGTGGAGACAGTAAGAGGTGGGTGAAATGCTGGCAGCCTTGGTAAACCCACATGTATGTGTGAATATATGGATGTTTGGAGTGAGTCTTGAGTGCCAGACAGTGCTGTGGGGTGACTAATGGGCATGCGGTATATTGAACAGAGGCTGTTGGTGTCATGGGCATGAGGGGCAATCTTTAATATATGTGATGGGACGTCTCTCCAGCTGGAGAGGCGACGAGAACCCTGCATCACCTACTTTTGGAAAGGCCTACCAAATTAAGTGCCAATCAGGCATTTACATGGACAGCAGTGGGCCTTCACTGGGTTCAAGGACCCTGGGGGCAGAAATCCCGCTTCCAAGATCTGCTGGCCAATCAGGGGCACACACCCAGGGCCCCGGATCACTGAGGGACCATGGATGCAGTTGAGTGATGGTGGGAGAAGGTTGCGAGGTGGGGATCGATGGTGGTGGGGGAGTGGGGTCAGCAGCAAGGTTAGGGGGCGACTCTCAGTGGGCTCCCCCTTCCTGATGCCAGGTCCCTTGATCAGGCACTGAGTGCCTTTGAACAAGGGACCCCTCCCACCAACCTCCCCCCAACCTCAGAAGCAATCCTGATAGAGTTTGCTTTTCAGGCTCTCCACATGCTGAGTCCCACACCCACTGTTGGGTGAAAACCAGCGGCAACAGAATAAGGCCCTTGAGTGGACATAAGAGGTCAATTGGCAGTGGGATGGGAATGGCATCCATGAGCTTCCTACCCCAGACTTAATCGGGGCAGAAGCGGGAATGCGGGGGTCCCTACACGCCACCCTCCCGTCTGATTAAATGCCTCCCCATCACCAAATTCACTTCAGGGGAGGGCATTGAATTCTGCCCAAGAGGTATTCAAACATCTCAAACACCCTTGAGATCATTGCATTTTTTCCTGCATTGCTGCTAGATACATGGTTCCAGACTCAGGGCATTCACCTCCCTGGCGCCATGCTCCCAATCCCTCTTCAGGCTGTTTCTGGAAGGCTTCTCACCCAGCCGTGGAAACATTGCCTCCATCCTGGAGTTCACTCCAGTGACCAGAGCATCCAGTGTGGTGTCACTAACACAGGGAAACCTCTCCCTTGACTGCTGCGATATTCTTCCAATCTTGAAAACTGATTTCCTGTCAGGCATGGCCAGGCTTCCTTTAATAGGCCTTTGAGCTGTTTGAATCACCTGATCTGCAAACAATGCTGCTGGGGCCTCCTACTGGACCCAGAGACCACAGGATGTTTAGAGGACAAAGCAGCAGCCCTGGAGCCATTTCAGCCAATGCCAAAATCATGCAGGTGAGGTGGGTAGACGAAAATTGCGCGGTCCCCACCTTGAACTATATGGGCACGGGCAGGTCATGAATCATGATCTCTGTGCCCAAAGGTTAACTAAAACCAGTTTCTACCCCTGACTATCCGATGGCACAATCTTGAAGAGTAGAAAATTCTCCCTGTGTCCTGGCCAACATAATTCCTACAACCAACATGACCAAAAACAGGTTTAGTGTTGGTTCATTCTACTGCTGTTTTAGGGATCTTGCCTAGTGCTAAAAAGCCACATTTATCTAGATCACTTTCATATTGCTTTTCAAAGGAATTAGTTGCATCTAAAGCACTCTTAGGCGATTCTGAGAGATATGCTAAGTACTATAAATGTAAGCATTTTAAATCTTTTCCCAGGCTAGCAGTCTCTCAGACTCATATGTGTGTGAAACTGTGCTGTATATTGGCTTGGAAAAGAGTTGGCAGTAACCAAGTTCCTTATAGCCTTTAGATCCTGCATCATTAGCTGACTTTTATCGCATGATCCTGAATTTGGTTCGGAGCCCAGAGGTGAAGGGTCAAAGCTACATTCAACTCTGCTACAAAGCTTTTACACTCTCTATTTTTCATTTTAGAGTTGGCAATTCATTGTCAAAGGGTTCATTTTAGCTTTCTTTTTTTTGTGTGTGACTATTGGTGGTACACTCTGCACTAAATGAAGAAGATTACTGTGAGGCTTTGTTGAAACCACTTTGCTACAAGCACTGTTGCAGTTTCATTCGTTTGGTAAATTTGTTTCTGGGCACTCGATTTCTCACATCATCTAGAATTGTGCCACAAGCCACTTGGGCTTTTCTACCTGACTGGCTGTGTAGAGTAATGGATCAATGAATATATTAATAAGGCCATGCTGATATTAATGATGTAGCTGTGACATCAGTAGTCAGATGGCTGACAGGCTTCAAGAGAGTGAGGAGCAGAGTAGTCTGTGTCCTGAATACCATGTGGTCACGATAAGGTCTTCGTTAATAGTTCTTAATAAAAGGTTTGAAGCTAAACCTTGCCAGCTATGTCAAGTCTGTCGAATGGAAGGAAAGCTTCATCAAGGTTTGGTAAGACTAGAAAGCGTGGTATTCATGAAACCTCATTAATGCTCAGCAACAACATCGAAACAACATTGAAACAGGCTGGTGTCAGTATCAATCCAGGAGCAAGCATTGGATTAGTGGTAGCATTCACACTGCAGAGTCAGAAGGTGCAGCATTCAACCCTCACTCCGGACGATCCCATTGACTGGACCTCCGCCTTGAATTCTGAGTTGACAGCCAGCAGGATGTTCCTGTCGTGTGGGTAAGGGTTGTAGGAGCCCACTAAATGCTCCAGCTGTACAGACCTAACCAGCCCAGAAGCTAGTATGAAGCTCATATGGCCAAGGAAGGAAGATTTATGCTATGGCTGTCAGACTGTTAATCAGCCTGTAAAACCTTCCACTATGTCACCCCGCTCTCGAGGTGAAGAGTGGGAAGATGTGAAAGTCGGCATAATGTCCAATCTCTGGGCGAATCCGTAGATTCCACAATTTGGGCAGGATTTTCAGGTTGGCAGGCAGACGCGATCAGTCGGTCCGGAAGTAGCCGGGGAACAGACCGACAACCGCAATCGGCCTCCGACCGCGATTTCACACTGGCTGGCCAATTAACGGCCAGTCAGCGTGATGGGCATGCTGAAATGCTCAGCGCTGCCAGGGTGGGGGCGGGAGGAGAGTGCGGGCGCTGACATAAGCACGGGCGTGGGTGAGCCGCGGAATGAAAGCTCCCTGAAGGCAGAGAGCTGCCTCAGGGAGCTGAAGACTTCAAAAGTATTCAATAAAGATTTTAAAATCAGAACAAAAGTGTCCAAACATCACTAACAGTCACCTGAACATATACATTATAAAAATCCTGCCTGTAGATTTTTATATATTTTTTAATTTAATAACAGAAACCTCACCCTGCCCTTGGATGAGGTTTCATGAAAAAAGCAAAGGCCGCCTGGCCAAATTGCCCGTCTGCCAACCATGGGGTTTGATAGACCACGAAAAATCAGGGATAATTACAACTTTAAAGGGCTTAGCTGCCCCCTTAATTCCCGGCAGGTGGGCTTCCGGCTTTTGGGTGTGCCCACCGACCAAAATATCGCACGAGCGCAGGATGATGTCAGGACACTCGCCCAATGTCATTACGCACTGTTTTATGCTCAAGCGAGTCGAGCGCACGCCCGCACACCGACCTGAAAATCCTGCCGTGTGTGTGGAATTTAATGCCCCCTCCAGAGATGGGTTTGGGGGCAGGGAGCCCATTTGATTGGGTGGGAAGGTGCAGGGTGCAGATCCATTCTCTTCCCACCTCCCTCCAATTATGTGCAGGGTGGGAAGGTTTGAGGAAGGCCTTTCCACCCAGAGCCCAATTGAGGCCCGTCAGTGGACACATAAGGGCCTCATCCTGCTGCCATTAGTATTTAACTCCCAGTGACCGGTGTGGTCCCTAACAGGCAGGTCTACCCCTTACAGGGGGCAGTGGGAGGTGGTCCCTCTTTATCAGGCACTCTGTACCTGAGGAAGGCACCTGCCGATGGGAATAGAGGGATCCAGAGTAAGATCCCACTCCTGGCCTTCAAATTGACCCGCCTACCCTGGGCTCCATCCTTGATCCCTGGTCCAGGCCACACTCCAGTACCGGCAGTGGCCACCAACCCCAGTGGCGCTGCTGATACTGGACAGCTGTCGACCTCAGATTGGTCATCAGCTTTTAGGGGGTGGGACATCCACCCTGCACCAGGACCTCACAGGAGTCAGGATGCCTTACAGTGGGAAGGTACATGCTCAATTGGGATTTAATTCCATCAGGCCTCCCAAAAATGGCTACACCAGGGTCACCGCTGGTTTTCCAGTTGGTGGATGGGCCCCCTACGATGACAATAAACCCTGGCCTATGTTTTAAAATGATTTGGTGGGGGGGGCAGGGGATGGGTGGTGAGTGTGTGGCAGGAAGAGAGTGAATCGTCCCAACAGTAGGTCCAAAAATGCTTGGTCTCATACAGGAAGAAAGGCCACTTGAGTATTGGCAGACCATTAGTCTGGAGACTGTAGCGTTGTAGTTAAGCCTGATCCTATCCTCAGTTTTTCTCCATTTTTTTGCACTTTCCAACAAGAGTGGCGGTCAGGTAATTTTTTTTCCCCAGTCTCTAGTCCAGGGTTACTGCAGTCACTTGGAGCACCTCCACTGTCACCTCAGCTGAGATCAGTCAACCCAGCCTATACCATGGACCAAACCTTGTATCTTTCTGTTCTGTATGATTCAGTATGAGACAATATATTTAACCAGGAGACCCACCATCATTTTTAAACAAAGAAAGAACTTGGATTATATAGTGCCTTTGATGATGTCAGAATGTCCCAAAGCACTTTATAGCCAATTAAATACTGTTGTGGTGCAATCACTGCTGCAAAACAGGAAACACAGGAGTATATTTGTGCACAGCAAGTTCCCACAAACAATAACGTGGTAATGACCCAATAATCTGTTTTTCGTGTTGTTTGTCGAAGGATAAACATTGGCCAGGGGAGAACTCCCCTGCTCTTTTTTGAAATAGTGCCTTGGGATCTTTTACATCCATCTGAGAGGGCAGACAGGGCCTCAATTTAACGTCCCATGTAAACAACAACGCCTCCAACAGTGCAGCACTCCCTCGATACTGCACTGGAGTTTCAGCCCTGGGAATTGAACCCATGGGCTTCTGTCTCAGGGGCAAGGGTGCTACCACCGAGTCAATGTTCAATTGTCAAGGTTTATTTGAAGCCAGGGCACAACTCCTGGGGAACCTTGCTCGCTGGCTGCAGATATCCAGATATAACAGGCAGTGCGTCAGTTATGTTACAGAAGAGGTGAGTCAAAGCTCCCAATCGGTAGAACCGACTTGTAAAAATCACCTTGATCTAGCCATTTACTTGACCTGTTAGAAACAGTGATCAGGAGCGCAGCTTTAAGATCTCGTCCCTTGTCGATTTATTTTCTGTTAGAGAATTAACCTTTTTCTACTGGGTTAATTTGAAATCCGAAATCCTCATTGCTAGAACAAAGGGATTTATTTCTGTTCTGCTGATAGAGGGTTTCAAAACCCAAGAAATATATTTCTGCTCTTCTTAATGTAATAACAGTCAGAAAGGATTAACTGTACAAGCCAATAAATGTTAAGTGCTATGGAAATATTTTCCCATCAATAACTCAATTATTGTGAGCTACACAGCCAGCCACTAAGCCTAGGAGAAGGCAAGCAGGGTCCGAACACTCCCAAGCAACATTAATGTGGCTGGAGACCCCTCACAAATAAAATAGTCCTGTTTGATATTGTGTTTGCTTAAATTTCCTCAAATGTATTTCATGTAAAATAAACCAGCAATTTTTAAAATTATGGTGAAGCAATATTTTTATATTCTACCTGATCGTCTGTGATGTTCCTCACAGGTAGTCTGGGGTCTGGAGCACATTCAGTTGTTGAGGCAAAGATATGCATCAATTCACCTGCTCCTTCAACCTCCCTATTCAACTTCCGGTTGTGTGGAGTTGGGGTGGGAGGTGGGGTGGGGGGCGCATGTTAATCTAAATAGGCATATCCTGGGATAAAGAGGAAGCTAATTATTGCTGGTCACTGATGCAAATCTTCAGTTCCTCCCCATGCCAAAAGGCCAGCCTTTTGCCTGGGCAAAAACCAAATAGCCTTCTTAGTTTTTTTTTTGTTTTTTGTATTGTTTATTTGTGATTTATCACTTGACCAATATTGCTCCTTCAACCACCACCACCAGCAAAGGAGAGGTTAACTGGCTGCTTGACTCATTTTACCATTTTGTAAGATTTGCTTGATGCAAATTAATTGCTGTAAACCTACATAACAGTGACTGTAATTCAAATGCAATTCATTGGAGGGGAATGTTGTGGTTTTTATAATGATATAAAGGTACCAATCGCTCATAAGGGATTGGGTAAACACGTTGTTGGTTCATTTATTGAGTCTAGACACATGGGGCAGAATTTTGCCCATGGCAGGCGGGCTTGGCGGGGGCGGGCGGGGGTAGTTGGGAAGCCACCCACCACCCGCGATCGGCACCAGACCGCGATTTCACACTGGCGGGCCTATTAACGCCCACCCAGCGTGAAATGCGAGGGACAGAGCTGAACGCTGTCCGGGGAGGGGGGGTGTGGGTGCGGGGAGAGCGAGCGAGCTGAGCGTGAACTTTGCACATGCACACGAGTGAGCGCTCCATAATCTCTGAAGAGATATGGGAAAAATAAAAATGTAATGAAGAGTCGCAGCATGTGACTCTGTCACATGAGCAGGGACATGTTAATAATGAAAAATTAAAGTTTTTATTTTATTTTTATTTGCTTTTGGAAACCTCATACTGCCTGTGGATGAGGTTTCCGAAAAAGTGCAAAGGATACTTGGCCTTTTCACGGCAACAAATTTGTTAATTCATTACTTAACAGCCTTAAGAGGCCTTTTAATTGTCGGCGGGTGCTCTGCCGGCTCCAGTGACCGAAACATTGGGTGACTGTGCATTGATGTTGGCACGCTCAGCCGACGCCAACCTGCGTCATTTCACACTCGAGCAGGTCAGGCGCGTGCCCGCCCGCCGAGCGAAAATTTCTGCTCACGTGAACACAGAGGCATAAAGCTTGAAGACACCAGAGCTGAAGAGCTGTGTATGTGTGTGCCCTGCTTAAAAGTAAAAGTGAAACTTTAAAAAAATTAATTCATTCGATGTAGGATTCGTTGGCTGGGCCAACATTTATTCCCCATCCCTAATTGCCCTTGAGAAGGTGGTGGTGAGCTGCCTTCTTGAACCGCTGCAGTCTATGTGGTGTAGGTACACCCACAGTGCTGTTAGGAAGGGAGTTCCAGGATTTTGGCCCAGCGACAGTGAAGGAACGGCCGATATATTTCCAAGTCAGGATGGTGAGTGACTTAGAGAGGAACTTCCAGGTGGCATTGTTCCCATCTATCTGCAATTTGGATCACATGACACACTTCCTTTCATTGACATCATGCTGCAATCCCTTAAAGGCATATTACTAAAGAGAAGCACTTCCAAATATCCAGAGTGTGTGAGGAGATGGTACATGAATATGAGTTCGTTCCTTAGCCCAGAGGTAGTTTGAGCAAACTGTAGCACGCCTTCTTTCCCACTGAAGGTAGCAAACTCTGCACAAGGTCTGGACTGCTATTGACTTGTCAGCCTCGGATATGGTCTGCATTATAGGAGCTCCGCCTACGTGAAATTTGAAAATTTATATCATTGAATTGCCAGGAAATGTTATATTTGAGGCAGGATATTCATAGATAGCTTACAGAGGGGGAAATAAGGATCAATTTGCATTGCAGTCCATTTAATCTCTCACGCTGCAACTCAAAGGAAATTAAAACAGCTTTATTATGCAAAATGTGATCTTTTACACAGGGCTATTACTGTGCGAGTGATGACTGACGGGCCTTACTGACAACATTCAATGTGCTGAGAAATGAAAGCATTGGTAATTGGGGAATGTTTTATGCTTGGGCAGGATTAAGCAATAAAGTGGTACGTCTAGATCAGGAAATCTCACAATGAGATGGAATGGCAAGTGATTTTAATATGCTGCCAGTACTTGCATGAAGTTATCGTTGCCAAATTCATTTTTTGTAAATTAAAGTTCTTCAAAAATGACTGCTGAGAGGGAGTGGAACATGTGCTTAGACGCTGGGATCTGGATTCAAATCCGCTTTGTGCCTAATGGTATGAACGTCGGCTCTTGCCCGACAGCTCCAACTCTCCGAGCGAGATGCATTCCAACAGCCTCAATCTAATTCCTAGCACTGATCTGGCATTAAGTTGGCAATTTATCTTACAAGTGCCACTAGATGACCTACCTAGACATCAGAAGCATATCCCCCTGACACAATAGTGCAGTAGGAAGTTCTCCGCTGAGATCGGAGTCGAGGGAGCTTTACCGTCCATCTGACCTGCCTGAAATGGTACGTGTGCTGCCCCAACCACACCCGATTAACGCAAATTGAAGCAAGCAAAAAAGAATGACTGTTGACCCTGTGGTCCATTCAAAGAAGACACAGGAGTTTCTAAATGCTGGTACACCAAAATTGCATGCCTTTCCAAGGGTTTACGGTCTGGTGTTGTCAGGTCATCCAGCAGATGTAAGTGGAAAATTGGTCATAGATCCATTAAAACTAACCCTCATTGATACCAAACCACTTCCAGAATGTTCTACCAAAATTGACAGTCACTTATTCAAGTAAGGCAATAAAGGCAGAGTAATGTTGTGTCTAGTTCTCTGTCTTTACTGTTTTGGTTAGTTTAAATGCTCAGAAGGCCAGTATTTTACGACCATTCACTTTTCTTAGCACTGGCAATTGAAATAGCCCACCATAGTGGGTGCTGTTATAATGCACTCTCCCCTACCAGCTGTTCCATCGTGGGCTCCCTTCTTTCTTTTGTTCAGATGACAGGCTGCTGTTAGTGCTGGAAATCAGTCCCCTAACTTACAAATAGGGGATATCTGGGACATTGGGTTGTGGAGGAGAGCTGTGAGACCGAACAAGTCAAAAAACTCTCTCAATAAAGAAAAGCTCTGTGTCTTGGTTTCTATTTCACCAACCAGCTTGGATCCTTTAAGACCACTAGCTTCATACTAGCAATGCTATTGAAAACCTTGCCTTTCAGAATCTTAGAACATGACAGAGCAGAAGCAAACCATTTGACTCATCACACCTGTACCAGTCTTTTTTTCAAAGGACTACCTTCTTTCTTTATTATGGCAGACAGTTCCACAAGTCCTCTCTGTGTAAAATATATTTTCATTTAATCTAGATGTGATGGTGAATCTCCATAAAATTTTAATTAAGAGAGCAATTGGAGTGCTGTGCAGGGCTTTGCTTGATGAATGAATGGGACTTGATGTGAGTTAGGCAATGGGCAGCAAATGTTTGGAAAGCTCAAATTTACAGAGGGTGCAAAGTGGTTGCCCAGCCTGCAGGGCATAGGAATGGTCAAAGACATGGGCCTGAATTATCAGCTCGGCAGGCGGGCGAGATCAGTGGGCCTGGGAATGATCGGGAAATGGACCGCTGACCGCAATCGGCCCCCGGCCGTGATTTCATTCCTTCAAGAAAGAGAAGAAATGGAAGAATGCTCTTTATTTGTGTAACACATTTCATGATCCCAGGGCATCCCAAAGCACTTTATAGCTAATAAAGAACTTTTGAACTGTATTCATCGTATCAATGTGGGAACACGACAACCAATTTGTGAACAGCAAACAATGTGATAATGGCCTGATAATCTGTTTTAAGTGATGTTGGCTGAGGAGTAAATATTAGCCCAGACTCCCCTGCTCCCCAAGAGGGCAGACAGGGCCTTGATTCAATGTTTTATCGAAAAGAAACCACCACTGAAGTGTCAGCCTGGATTTTGTGCTCAAATCTCTGGGGTGAGATGTGAACACATCACCCTCTGACTCAAGCCAAGAGTGTGACCATGTGAGCCATGGCTGACACCAACAGATGATGAAAGGAAGAATACAGGTCAGCTGATGCTGCTTGGGTCCTGAATGCTTATTTTCACTTTTCAGGGAGGAGAAATTTTGGTCCTGCTCCAAACCTCTCTGGAGGACGTTTCAGAAACCGTAAGCAATACAATTAATATTTGAAAATTATCCTTATTGGCACACAACAAAGGAAAGGGGGATGAGGTTACAGAGTGGAATCCCCTTCAAAAGTCAGATCCCTGGATTCCGATTCAGTCTCGTTGCCGGTGTCAATATGTTCAAACTGTGTTCAGTCAATATTATAGGATAATATAAACAATCTGATCTCCTCGATTATATTCCAGCCTGGAATCATTATTTTGCATTTAAAACATCTGCAGGTCCGTGTTACAAACCCCATTCCCTAGCCACTGACTTCATCTCTCTCCCTGGCCACTATCTGAGGCTGAACCAGACCATTCATGGCCTTGGCATCCCATTTGACCCTGAACTGAGCTTCTGGGTTCATTATCCTCTCCTACTTCTATTCCTCTCACATTACCAGACTCCAGGCCCCTGTCTCAGCTCATCGAGTGCTCAAACCCTCATCATGGGCAGAATTTTTTGCTCGCCATGCGGGTGCACGCCCCACATGCTTGAGCGTAAAATAGCACACGATGACGTCAGGGCAAGCATCCTGACATCATCCCACACTCTCATGATATTTCAGTCGATGGGCACGTGCGAAACTCGGAAGTGCACCCGCCGATTATTAAGAGATCTATTAAGCCCATTAACGGTGCAATTAACTGGGATTTATCATTGCCCATCCTATATTATGGTTGGCGGACGAATGAATCAGCCAGGCAGCCTTTGCATTTTTCAGGAAACCACATCCAAGGGCAGGATGAAGTTTCCGTCATTTTATTAAAGAAAAAATAGAAATGTTTACACAGAATTTTCATGTATATGTTCAGGTGACTGTTCGATGTGTGAGCATTTTTCCTTGGTTTTTAAAATCTTTATTTTGCATATTTAAATTCATCAGCTCCCTGAAGCAGCTCTCTGCCTTTAGGGAGCTTTCATTCCGTACTTCCCCGCACTGACTTCAGCGCATGCTCCCCTCCCGCCTCCAACCTGGGCAGTGCTGATTGTATCAGCACGAGCTTCATGCTGGCTGGCCATTAATTGGCCAGCCAGTGTGAAATCATGGCCAGGGGCCGATTGCGGTCAGCGGTCCGTTTCCCAACCGCTCCCAGGCCCGCTGATCTCGCCCGCCTGCTAAGCTGATAATTCAGGCCCATGTCTTTGACCATTCCTATGCCCTGCAGGCTGGGCAACCACTTTGCACCCTCTGTAAATTTGAGCTTTCCAAACATTTGCTGCCCATTGCCTAACTCACATCAAGTCCCATTCATCCATCAAGCAAAGCCCTACACAGCACTCCAATTGCTCTCTTAATTAAAATTTTATGGAGATTCACCATCACATCTAGACATAAAACCCTGTATTCCATTAACTTTTTGCTATGGCTTTGTCTGCGCAATATGCTGCCTTTAATGTCTTGTGAACTTCATGTCCAAAATTTCGCCCTGCCCAAGGAACCCTTTGATTAAGATACTGCCTGTAACTTAGTCCCAAGAATGCCTTATTCTGTGTATGAGCCACCTCAATCCCTTCTTTAGGGCACAGCCCATATCTCAACCTTAGCTCCCTGTTATTCCATGTACTGATCAGCTGAACCCATTGATTAGGATGCAGCCTGTAATTCACTCCAAGAGATCCCTTTCCAATGTTGAAGATGCTAAACATGGTGACAGTTTTAGAGTTTAGTAAACGGTTGTTGTACAGTTTGCTAATGATCTGAATTACACAGATGAGAATTGGCTAGTGTGAAAGTCTTGTTAATTAGGCAGATAGAAATACACACAGTATATAGTTGGACGGCCAATATTAAGCTGTTGTCAGTGTTTGTCGTCTTGTTACTGCAGTGAGTTTTAGACATTGATATTTATAAGCTAATTCTGGATACAAGTTGTCTGAAGCTGTGTTTATTGATCCCTGTGCTACCTATTGAGAATCTGCAGACACTCCAAAGTGTTATGCAGTTAGGAACAGAAGTAAATAGAATCTGAACTACAGTCTCAGAGCCATCACTTTCACAATGTTGCCAACACTTGCGATTTCCTTAATGATTTATTGGTGTTTTACCTTTATTTCATTGCGTTTAATTTAAAGGGATGGACGAGACAGAGAATAGTTACCTTAACATTAGTCATTTGGTAGTACAGAACTTGAGTATTGCTGAGAAAGAGACATGGGCAAGATCTTACCTGCGTCCAGCGGGCTGGACGGGGCGGGGGTGGAGCCGGTCGCCACCCGTGATCAGCTGCGCACTGCCATTTTACAAGGACGGGCCAATTAAAGTCCTCCCAGCATTACATACAGCCGTTAGCGCTCTGCGCTATCTGTGCAGGCGGGAGGAGGAGGGAGAGTCGGGGCCTGCGCTCTTTTGCGTATGCTGTCAAACCTTTTCATCTTGCACTTATCAGGATAGCTCACAAGAAATTACCAACTGTAATGAGGGAACAACAATTTACACTGTATGAGGAGAGAGTGCTGATAGGTTGGCAATTGGACTCTGATTGGTGGAGGCATTGTCATAGAGAATGCAAGATGGAACAGTTAACTGCCCAGCTTTGTTCAATTTTCAAACTGGGCAGGTCGAATCAGCTTGGTCAAGGCATTGCCCTGAGGAATGAACCAGGGAAAGACTGTTTCCTAAGGTTTTGTTTAGAAGAAAGAGGCACAAAGTGTGCACATGTTCCTTCTGTCTGCAAAGGGCTGGGCCCGGTGAGTGAATAGATGTGGCTTCTAGCATGTGTAAGTGAGCCACACTGCAAGCCCAACTGACAGTCATAAATTTGATTTCAGTGTAATTCTTAGCACAATCAAGATTGTTTAGCAGGTGTTGTCCAATTGCAGAATAACATCTAATGCTGGACACTATGGGCAGAATCGTCCCAGATTTGCACTAAATGATGTTTTACCCACCGGTCGCAATGGCGGGTTTTCACATCGTATCGTCCCAAACCCATTGCATTACTTAAGCATTCCCGGGAAACACACTGTTTCCATGGTGGGCAGGCTCGCATTCACCTGCCACGCCATCACCTCATCGCTTCATCACACCAGGTGCTATATTTAAAGTCCAGCCACGCGCTCACATCTCAGTGCTTCCAGCCCATAACTACTGCAGGGAAGATGTCCATGAAAGGCAAAAAGACTGCAGCCTCCAGGATTAATGATGCATCACTGGAATGGCCACAGGACGGGCATGGCAGATGGTGGCAGCGGTGGTCAGTGCCAGTGCTGCACAGAAGAGGTTGGCCATTCAAAGCAGATAGAGGATGATTGATCTCATCTGTGCAGCCAGGGTTTGGTAACCATCTCATCGCTCTAAACTCACACACTCAAGCCGATCACACATTCATTGGCATCTCACTCACTGCTCGCTCAAGAGACATCACCACCCATTCTCACACACATACCCTCACATGTCCATCTGGCCTCATGTAGTCTGGAGACTGCCTCCTCAGCCCTCCCCATCTTGAAGCCACTTGCACAGATCAACATGTGCCCCCACATACTTCCTGGGATACCCCTTTCCTCAGTACAGCTCTCATCCTGCAGCCCCTTCCATTGCCTGAGGCCAATCTCCCCTTCGCCAAGCAAGACCTTGCCCTGCAGCCATTGAAAAGCCACCCACATATGGCTGATCTGGTAGGTAGAGACCTTCCTGTGAGCCCCCCTAAAAGTGATGCAGTGCTGTCTGTGAAGCCTGTTGGTGCTGCTGTGAAACACATCGGCGTGTTTTCCTCTGACGTGGGTGGACGATCCAGTCAGGGGGGTGGATGAGTCCGGTGGGCTGGCCTTATAATGATATGCTGATGTATTACAATGAGGTTCCTGACGTGCGATGGTGGGAAACATGGCACACCATAGGCGGGCTGAGCAGACGATTGCAAACTGGTTGCACACCATTGTGAAACCGATCGTGCCATATTGTCTGTTCGTGCCACTGAACACACCCGACACCCGGTGGGCACAGAACAACCTGGCCTATGTTTTGAATTTTGCAAGCACGGGCTGGTTAGGTGCAGTCAGTACTTTGCTTGTTGCGAACGGCCAAAGGGATGTGCTGTTTGATACGATCTGCCAATTGTTCCGTTGTACGGCCTACATACCTAGCATCACACTGGCACTGAGATTCAAATACCACAATGCTCATTTGGGTGATAGGCAGAACATCATTTTGGCTTGACGGCAGCTTCCTGTTAGTGGAGAATACCACTCGTGTTGCTATTGTGTATTAACAGCTCACAATGGCTAGCTTCACCTGTTGCTCAAATTTTTGAGACACCATACTCTTCCAGGGTAATCTGAGGTAGACTTTGCACTTTTCAAGGCCAAAGTCGCGGTCTTAAGCCCATTCATGAGTCTGCATGACATACAGTGAGCGATGATTTGATCTAGATAGTCATTATCCCGCAGGATGCCTTTGATGTGCCCTATTTCAGCATCAAGCTTGCACTGTGAGCAAATGGCTTGGGCCCTATTTACAAGGTTGCAGATAAGGCCAATCCTATAGTGCATGAAACTGTAGGAATCTCAATGCATATATTGACCAGTGAAGGTAGGCTGATGAGTACAAGATGAAAAGCTTTAATAGCATGTCTCTTTTTTCAGCAGTACTCTAACATTAGTTACCTCCAGCTTGGTCCTCTCTTTTTCACTTTTGGTCTCTTTTGCTCTTTCTTTTCTCTGTCTCCACCTCATTCCCATGCTCCTATCTATGTGGATTGGACACATTCAATAAGCAGCACAGAATGAATAAATCATTAGCTAAATTATGAGCTTTGGCAATGCTGCAGTCATTAGCATTGTCATTCAGCCAGTTCTCAACACTTCCCTATAAACACACAGACCTAAAAAAATTGAGTAAGCCCACCTCCCATTTCACAGCCATAAAACAGGTGCCTAAGGCCCAATATAGAAGGTGACATATATACACTCATAACACGACTGTAGTGCATCACCTGCCATATTGGTTAGAGTTGCTCAGTAGGAGTCCAAGATGCACATCTTTAAATGGCATTAGACCCATTGAACAGGCAAATTTAGGGCCTCGCCCATGTTTGAGACCCCTTTGCAAAGTTATTTTTCCCATGATCGCATTATGTGCCTGTGACTTTAATAGATGTTAAGAACTGAAGGAAACCAATGTGGTAACTCTTTGCCGATGACAAATTTCTAACCTGTGGTCTCCAAAGCTTGTTGAAAGGAACCTGAGGGACCAATAGATCTTGCTTTAGATACATAACTCACAGGTGAAGATCTGACACCATGATTGGCTCGATTGGTGTAGCTCTTATTGCCACTTGATGGGCAGAGTTACTACTGCAGCTGAGCAAACAAAACAGAGCAGGTTCAATAAAAAATGCTGTTTAATTCAGATCAACTTTGCTGCTCAGTCCCAAATACAGATCCAAATCACAACCATGTAGAGGTGATCTTGAGGTTAAGAAACTTAGAGACATAGGGTTGCTCATTATCTTGTTGTCCAACACGACCAACAGATTTGCAGCCCATTACAATATCACCCACACAGACCATTATTAATTGCCCTTTCCTGGCTTATTGTTCATGTGATAGATAAGGACAGGATTCTGCTGGTTGACAATAATCATCCTCATAATTACAATGATGACATTTTCAATGCAGTCTATCGCATTCCCATTAACTCATTCTCTATTCTCCACTGCTAAGCATACTAATTAAAATGGTTCACATCCAATTTTAGCAAAATGTGCATGACCGCTAAAGCAACAATATTCAATGTCAATAACTCTGGCTTTGTATCTGCAAAGCCAATGACATGTCTGGCACATTATTTAGTTTACAAACAGAGCCAAATCTGGTTCATATGTAAATTTGGACAATAGTCAATGTTTTTTCTTATCAGGTTCCAGTGAACTCCCAAATTCTGAATTGGACCAGACCGAAAACTGTGTTTATTCTGATACCCAATCCAATTGAGAACCAAGCACTTGAATTCAGGCACATACTGAGGAGTTTATAAAGACCCGCAAATCAGCCTAAGTCCAAGGCTGCAGCTGGGGCTGAAAATGCTGAGCCAGCTTAGCCTTGGAGAGATGGCAATTCTCTTAAAAGGGAATCACAACACAATATCTAAGCAGGAATCTTGAGGGAGCAGCCAAGCGGAGCTAAAATAAATTGAAGACTTTCTCTACAAACTGCATTTATGCTACATTAGGAAATCTGATGGAAGTTGACCAGGGTTTGACTGAACCACAAGTGTTGTTGACACTGCACTAGGAATAAATCAGAGATATGACTTCACCCTTGCATTTTTAGCTGTGAATCTTGAATCCCGTTCACTTGACAAAGTAGTAGCTGTGATTAATGAAAATAATGCTTGTCTTAAGAGTTGTGATCTAATAGATCCATAGGTATAAAGGTAAATGGGAATCAGGGGGAAAACTCACTGCTGGTTGGAGTCATACCTAGCACAAAGGAAGATGGTTGTGGTTGTTGGAGGTCATTCATCTCAGTTCCAAGATATCACTGCAGGAGTTCCTCAGTGTAGTGTTCTAGGCCCAACCATCTTCAGCTGCTTCATCAATGACCTTTCCATTGTAAGGTCAGAAGTGAGAATGTTCACTGATGATTGCACAATGTTCAGCACCATTTGCCACTCCTCAGATACTGAGGATACTGAAGCAGTCTATGTCCAATTGCAGCAGGACCGGGACACTATCCAGGCTCCAGGCTTGGGCTGATAAGTGGCAAGTAACATTTGCACTACACAAGTGCCAGGCAATGACCGTTTCCAACAAGAGAGAATCTAACCATTGCCCCTTGACATTCAATGGCATCACTATCGCTGAATCCCTCACTATCAACATCCTGGGGGTTACCATTCACCAGAAACTGAACTGGACTAGCCAGATAAATGCTTTAAAATACGGTGGCTACAAGAGCAGGTCAGAAACTAGGAATCTTGCAGCAGGTAACTCACCTCCTGACTCCCCAAAGCCTGTCCACCATCTACAAGGCACAAGTCAGGAGTGTGATGGAATACTCTCCACTTGCCTGGATGAGTGCAGCTCCAACAACACTCAAGAAGTTTGACACCGTCCAGGATAAAGCAGCCCACTTGACTGGTGCCACATCTACAAACATTCACTCTCTTCACCACCGACGCACAGTTGTACCATCTACAAGATGCACTGCAGGAATTCACCTAGGCTCCTTAGACGGCACCTTCCAAACACACAACCACTAACATCTAGAAGGACAAAGGCAGCAGATAGATGGGAACACCACCAACTGGAAGTTCCCCTCCAAGTCACTCACCATCCTGACTTGGAAATATATCCCCACTCCTTCACTGTCGCTGGGTCAAAATCCTGGAACTCCCTTCCTAACAGCACTGTGGATATACCTACACCACATGGACTGCAGCGGTTCAAGAAGGCACCTCATCACCACCTTCTCAAGGGCAGTTAGGGATGGGCAATAAACCCGCTGGCCCAGCCAGCGATGACCACATCCCATAAAGGAATTTTTTTAAAGTCCCAAAAAGAGAACACTACTGAGCTGCAGCTAACCCAGTTGTGAAAATTCTGGAATAAAATTACATAACCTATTAATTTTCAGCAGCCAGCAATAAAAAGGTTAAAATCCTATATCTGACTCAGATGTAGAAATGGAGACAGTCATTCTGTGACCTTCAGAGCGACAAAGCAAATCAGCACAGTTGCTTTATTCCATTGACTCCCCAAGCAAGTCAAACAAAATAACGTATTAACAAAAGACAAAAGCTTTGAGCTGAGAATTGATTTGGATAATGCAGCGAGTGATACGGTACTGTGTGTTTTACAAAGCCACATAGAATTATCCTGCATCTTTGCTTACACAGGCTGCACTCAGAGGGCGACATGCTGATGGGTTTTTGATACGTTACTGATACGATTCCGATATGATTTATAAAAAGCTTCTCAAGTGACAATGAATGAGAAGGGATGAGTTTTGCATGTGTTGGTACATCAGTATTTGTCTGAGTAATGCTTCTATCAGCGTCACATGAACTAATGGACAATTAACATCTTCGCAAGATTATTGTGTTATACCCCCTTAACATACTGTGTTACTATATTATACACACAATTAAGAGTAATAGTGTCACATGATATCTGGATGTATAAAAGTCTCAGCTAGCTTTGCATCTGCCACACTTCAAATATTATGCTGCAAGTGCCAAAAGTAATTTTTTTTTTAAATAAGGAAGGTTTTTCTGACCTGGACTGGGAAATTACAGGCATCTGCTACTCTATTAACCTCTCCAACAACATCAGGGTCCATCAATTAACAGCAATTAGACTTTCTGGCCTGAAGAGTCTAGACTTGGCTAAACATAGCATCACTTTAGCAGAAGAATACTACGTTGTCTGTTACTAGGTAAAACGTTCCCAATACATAACAGTACATAATTTACCTTAAGCAAAGGGCATGAGAGATCAACATATACAGAAAACATTATGCCTCTGTAACAATGTATTATTATGTAGCACTAGAAGATTTCCTGCGGCAGTGCTCATCAGTAATCTGAAGCCTGGTTCCAGTCTAATGGTACCCAACATTTGTTCCCACTGTGAGGTTGTCCTTCTGCTGTGGTCATGATTCTTATGCCAGAAAAACTCATGTTACAAATTTAGGTCTGCCATAGGCATCTTCTCAAGTTCAGCGGTGTCAGTTAGGCAAAGCAGGAAATACCTTAAATAAACACAGAATGCTCAGAATACTCAGCAGGTCAGGCAACATTTGTGGACGGAGAAGCAAAGGGCAGGATTTCCCGACCCCGCCTGCTGCTGGGATTGTCTGGTCCCGCCGAAAGTCAATGGACTTTTGGCTGGGTGCCACATCCCCCTCGCATGGCCCCACCACGCTGGGGCAAGAAAATCCTGGGCACAGTTAATACTTCAGGTCAATGGCCTTTTGTCAGAACTCAGAAAAGTTACATTTAAACAGCACCATCATGACCTCTAGATATTTCAAAACACTGTACAGACAATTAATTGCCTTTTAACTGTTGTCGCTGTTTAAACATAGGTGAACGTTGCAGCCAATATGTGAACTGCAAATGATGACCAAGTTATCTCTTCTAGTGATGCTGGTTGAGAGCTCCCACCCTATTCTTCGATTAGTGCAATGGGATATTTTACATCCACCTGAGAGAGAAGCTGGGCTTTCAGTTTAACATCTCACCTGAAAGATGACCAACTAATCAACACTCTCAGCACTGCACTGAAGTGTCAACCTGAATTAGTTTGCTCAATTATCTGGAGTGAGGCTTGAACTCACAATTTTTGAACTCAAAGATGAGAGTGCTACCGTTGAGCCAAGGTAGACAAGCACCCTTAACTTTGATAGGAGTTGGCACATTGGCTCGGATTTTGTGGTAGCAATAGCAGCAAAACTGTCAGCATTCACTGTCATTACTCTGAAACTAACAGCAATTTCTGGAGTCCACACGCACACAATAAAACATGGAAATCCAGCAGTTGCTGCCTGTGATTCAATGTGTCCTGACAGGGTGCGCTATTGAAGCCCTCACAGGTTGCAATCAATTAGAGATTACTGAACTGATAAGAACTTTCACTTTTAAACTATTGGTCTCAGTTTAAAAACCCATGAAAAAAATTAGACCCCGTTGAATGAGGTGGAACTGGGTATTTAACGACATACTAAGTTCATAATTAGTGCAAAAGAAACTCTCTGGCCCTGAAAAACTACTTTTTTAATTTGTGGAATCTAACATTTCTCCACTTTGCTGGAAAAATTCCTGGTTTGTTGTCTGTGAGAATACTTCAATGTGATTGGCTACATACCCTGCTCATTGACATTGCTGTTGCTGGACATGGGAAGGCCCCTTACTTGGCGCCAGATTCAAACCAATGGCAGAAAAATTGAAATCCATGCCATAGAGATTGCTAAGTCTTTTCGGGCAGCTTTCTTCAAGGTCAATGGTGAGCACCCTTGCAAGCTGCAGCTCTTTCTGCTCTTCATCTACTTGTATGATAGTCCAGGGGTGCAACAATGGTAACCCCTTGTGGCCTAAACCAGATATTCGTGGCTCACAAATGTGTACCTTTTCAATCCTTCTGAACACAGACCAAGTGAACATTTGGTCAGACAAGGCTTTGTATGAAAATTAAAAAAATTCTTTCGTTATCAACAGTCACAGATTGCAACTCTTTCGAGTACAATCACAGTTCTTGGTTTCCAGGAGTGGGACATGAACCCACAACCCTCTGATTCAAAGGCAAGGATGCTATGAACTGAGCCACAGCTGACACCTAAGGCTTTGTATGAAAGTGAACTTACTGAGCAAGTTATAATCAAATTCAATTAGCTCAATCAGTTTAATTTATCTTCATGTAATAATATGAATTTTGGAGCCAGTCTGTTTCTGCAACTCTGTTTAAAAGCCTCGCAGTTCTCTCTGCCAACCTCCCTATCTCCTCTCTCTTTTCATCTCCCACTTCCAAAGAGAGAGGGCTTTGCAACACAATGGGTCTATTGATTACCCAGACAAGCTAACAAATTGCTTCTTGTTCAGTCTCTGAGGAAAACAACTTCCATTTAACACCATAACCACCTTTCATACAGGTGCTTTCTTTTTTAAACTTAGGGGCATACATTCTGATTCAAAAGATTCAAAGCAACTCTTGCTTTCAATCATTTCTTTGGTAAAATGGTCAGAAAATCTGAAATATAGCAACTCCTTTGGTGGAGGCTTAACCAATGAGGCAGATGAAAATGATCAGGCATTCAAAGGAAAAATGAGTCGGCACTCACAACAGCAACGTCACTTTCAGTCAGGAGTCATAGACAAACACCCAAGTTTTGTGACTCCAGAGATTGTGAGGTGGTGACCACACATTGTTCAGATTTAGTTTGTTGGGAGTCAGGTTAGAACTGTACCATGGAGTTACATCAGGATTTGTACATTCATATTCACCCCAAATGACTTTGCACCATCTACTTAGCTTATTGTTCTTGTACATCTTTTGATTCCTATATTGCTGATTCTGATACTTTACTGTCAATCTGTATCTCTCACTTGTTCATCACTTATTCCTTTAATGCATTTTTATGCTTATGAACGTGAGCGATGTCAGGGCAATAGAGAATTGAACATTTTCCCATTTCTGGAACTCCAGAATTAAACACTCTCATATTGAGCTATATATCACATAGCTAGATGCATAATAAAACTCCTTTTTTCTGTGTTTCAATCTCAACTTCAGAAGAATGCTCCTTACTGCATCAATACAACACTATGCTCTATTTATTATACAGTTCCATTGCCTTCAGTAGGACTGAAATATCATTATGTTATATAATGGGTGGCATAAGCAATTCTACATGCTTGTGTTTCTGCCCATGTCCAACTTCACTTCCATTGTACCCGAGATGTGAGTGGAGATTTTCCCAGATATTGAAAAATCAAGGCAGAAGGGCAACTTAATAGAGGAATTTTAAATTATGAAAGATTTTGATCGAGTGGATAGATTTGGAGAGAATGTTTCCTCTTGTCGGGAAGAGCATAACCCCAGGCTATCAATATAAGATAGTCACCAAGGAATCCAATAGGGAATTTGGGGGAAATTTCTTTGCCCTGAGACTGGTGGGGTGTGGAACTTGCTACCACAGGAAGTGGCTGAGGTGAATAGTATTGGTGCATTTTGTGGGAAGCTGGATAAAATATGAGGGAGAAGGAAATAGAGAGTTACAATGATAGATTTAGATGAGAATATGGGAGGAGGTTTGGCTGGAACTTAAACGCCAACATGGACTGGTTGAGCCAAATGGCCTGTTTCTGTGCCGTATACCCTATGTAATTTCATGCACAGGTATTGTGGATCACTCAGGGATGTATCAGAAAATCAGACAGGTCAGAGTGTAAGCTTGTGAAGCTACCTAAGTGATTTTCCTCCATTTCAATTAATGATAGTAAATCAGGTGGGTTTCTTCACAGGTGGGTGCTTCAACATCCACCCTCCCACCACCCCCACCCCAAACCCCCTGGCCATCCAATGTTCCGATATTTGCTGGACATGGATATCCAGTAATCCCAGATGCACAATCAGGGAAATCTCATCTGTGATGTATCATCTGTGGTGAGTCATGGTGTTTTTGAAAAAGCCTTTATTCTTCATTCAGTTGCTGCTCTTTCAGTATTCTGCACTCCATTCCTTAGAGCTGCACTCCTCCTTCCTCACCTTCTAATTCCTCAGGCTGTTCCTACCCAACTGAACCCTAGAACATGAGAAGCCTATAGCACAGAAGGAAGTTATTGAGGCCAACAAATCAGTGTCACCACTCTCAAAGAGCTATCCATTCAGCCTCACTCTCCAGGCCTTTCCTCATCCCCTTTTCATTTTAGTTTTTTTTGCTCTTCAAATAATTATTCACTTCCACTCTAACATCAGTTATGGATTGTGTTTCCTCCAATGTTTCTATCCAGGTATCCCATGTCCTACCAACTGTCAGTGTTAAAAAAAACTCTTACTTTCTCAAATTTGTATCTTTGGTGTTGAGCTGAAATTGATGCCTTCTAGCGACCACCTCACCATCCAATGTAAATAGCTTTCTTTGCTATTCACTTTATCAAAACCTCATTTAAATTTGAACAGCTCTCAGTTATCCTCTTATTTAGAGAAAAAAAAATTTGGTCTCCCCTCATAGCCTCTCCTGGCTGGTATCATGCTTGTAAATCTCTTCTGTAACTTTTGCATGATAATGAAATCTTTCCCAAAATAGGGCGCCCAAAGCAGGAAACAATATTCTAAGTGGTCTAGCCAATGATTTGCATTGTTTCTCTATTTTGTACTTTATGTCGGTGTACATAAAACCTTTATCAATATATTCTCTCTACCTATCTCTGCTTTTCTACCCCCTAAGAGATTAAAGAATTTAGTATATGTTGTGTATTGCACTGAGAAGGTTAACATGTGGATTCTCAGCAAGCAGCCATTATTGAACTAACTTCATTTACACCTCCCTAACAGAGAGGGCAGTGGAGATGACAATATAACAGAATGCTCAGGTCTTGCAATATACGACGGTATACCTAATCTGCATCACATCGTATTTTTCCATATTAAATTAATTTCATTTTCTAGCTATGGTAACTGGGATGAGGAACTTTGGTTATGTGGAGAGATTAGAGAAGCTTGGGTTGTTCGCTTTGGAGCAGAGAAGATTAAGACGAGATTAGTTCAAGGTGTTAAAAATCAACAAGAGTTTTGCTAGAGTAAATAAGGAGAAATGGTTTCCAGTGACAGAGGAGTCGGTGATCAAAGGACACGGATTTAAGGTGATCAACAATATGAGGATATTTCTTTTTACACAGCAAGCTCTTTGTGACCTGGAATGCATTGCCCAAGTGTGGTGGAAACAGATTCGATAACTTCCAAAGACAATTGGATAAATACTTGAAGGGGAAATAAAATGTAGGACTATGGGAACAGAGTCCGAGAATGGGACTAATTGAGCTGGTAAGGGAACAATGGGCCGAGTGGGCCGCTTCCATTCTGTATCCTTCTATGATTCTATCTGACAAAGCTACTCAAACCAAAATCAAATACTGCATGATGCTGAAAATCTGAAATAAAATCAGAAAATGCTGGAAACATTCAGCAGGTCAGACATCATCTATAGAACATTAATTCTCCAGTCCAGCCTGATTTCTCTCTGACCCTAACCCCCTACACTGTTCCAATAAATCTTAATGTAAGCTTGGAACAGCTTCTCATCTTTCAACAAGGCACCACAACCTTCTGGTCTCAATCTTGAGTTTGACAACTTGAGATCATAACCGCTGCCACCATTTTCTTGGACAGCAATTTATGGATAGTTTATGGTCCCACGTGAATTTAGAATCCTAACTGTAAAATTATTTTACAACCACTCCATACACCCCTTACCCTGGCTCCTAGGAGGCAACACACCATTCAGAACGTTAAAATGTAACTATTAATGCGGCTGCCCATTCCACCTTTTGCTGCAGTGCCTTTTGGTGCTGCAGAGTTGCTCATAATTGCCCTGCCACAGGCTGTTGCCATTATTATGGGCATTCAGTGCCAAATATCTGGTTGTCAATTCAACATTCTTGCAGGATTGTGTGCCTCCTGTGTACTGAACAACTACCAACAACTCATCTTCCCTACGGAGAACCTGACAGATAATAAACCTGATCATATTCTGCCATTGAGCTGCTTCTGGGGAAAAAAGTCAGCCAATGGCATCATAGGTCAGAGATCAAATCTATTACACTTCTGTGAAGGATCCTATCAAATGTACTTTGCACACCTCTTCAACATATATTTTTATTTTCAATTTGCTGCTCAGTTTCCAGTAACCTGCTAAATGCAATGCAGCAGCTGTTACGTTAGTGTTGTTGCTTAATTGCTAGTCGAGGTGTTTAAATTAAAGGTCTCTCTTCTACATCTGCTAGTCTCAACAATCTCACTTATCACACAGATAAGAACTTCCTGACACCTGCTACTGACCTTGTGAATTGGTTTCCACTTTAACCCCTTCACTGAAGGAGTAGGTCTTACAAAATTTTCAAATGCTATATAATTCTGCTGAAGAACTGTCACGATCTGTTTCCATGGCCAGTGAGAACTGGAAGGAATAGAGGCAATGATTGATATTTATAAATTTGTTATAATGTAATCATTATCTGGGTAGTGTAGATTGTATTGGTTTTCAGGTTTATACAATTTTTGGTTTATACTTGCCATATCTTATGACAGTTGCCTGAACAGTTTTTATTCCGTCTGATGACACTGGGCAACTGATTGTCACCCCCACAGTTTTTTTTAAAGAACTCCCCTTGAACTCCCCTGCAATCACTGGGGCATTGGTGCACAAGATCCCAATCTCTTGCCTTTCTACCTCAGGTTTCACCTGCCCAAGTATCCATATTACCCGACGGGATTAAGAACAAGTACGCAAGAGTTTTGGTGAGTTGGTGCATTTTCTTTTATCTCTGCAGCCTGGATTTGAAATCAGGCCAGTCTAATGGGATATTCTCCCTCTCTTTCAGCTAATAGCACTATCTTTTATGAAATGGGTTCGTGTGGCCTGAATTTAGTTCCAATAGATTACCGAACATTAGCAAAGCAATTTAACAGAATTCACACCAGTTGTTGGGAGAAAGAGCAGCCTAATGTAGGTACAACATAAATATCTTTCCAAAGTTAAGGCTAATTCTGTAACAATAAAAGCAACTGGCATTAATTTTCTGACATGGCACTAATGTGCTAAATGTTATTCAAATTTTAGAACCGGGAGAGCAAGAAGTCATGGGCACCACTCACCTTCCACCTCTTCTATTCCATCTCATTTGTCTTTTGAGAGTGATGTGATTCTAGTAGTTAGCAGCTTGTAAAGACTGGGAGCAAAATAATTTTTTAAAAATCACTGTAATCCAAATCTAGCAGCCAAACAGATTGAGAGGCTGCACTTGTATGGATGTTTCAATGCTGTGCATTTGAAGACACTTAAGCAAGGTCCTGCATTTATGTGTGTCTCATTCACCCAGCAAATATCTGATGTACAAGGAGGAAAGTTACGAAGGGCTTCATAAAATCATGTGAAAAGGTTCGGAAGATAAAAGATTTAGCCCAGTTGTTACAAACTTCTGCAGCAGATATCCTCTCAGGTCAACAGTCACCCCTGTACGCAGACCTCATATCCCCAATGACCTGGCAAGCACCATTTATGCTTGATTTTGAGATGAGCAATTGTGTGACCCAGAGATTGTAACAATAGACCTCTTGTTGTCTGCACTTGAAATTATGATCTTGTTCATACCACCATGTGGATGCTTCTGGAAGGCAATATTAGAAAGCATTCTAGTGAGGCAAGCTAATTGTAAACTAATAGACTGGCTTACATGAATGGACAGAATACAGGTCTCCAGTGAGGTATCTTTATCTCCTAACATTCCTCACACCATAAAAACAACAAATAGAAACACTGGAACAGAAGTGGGATATTCAGTCCCTCAAGACTGCACCACCAGAGCACTGGATCATATCTAAAATGGAGCTCAATTCCATTTACCTGCCTTAGCTCCATATCTTTTGATACTGCTATTGATCAAAATGGTGCAACTCTGCATCTGTTACAGATAACATCCACTAACAAATTAACAATCCTTGAACTACCTGACACTATTCTTTGTTTCATAAATCAGGCCAAAGTCTCTCTGGTTCCCTAATAAAAGCAAAAGAAGAAGAAAGAGTCAGGCTGGACTCAAAACGTTAACTCTGTTTTTCTCTCCACAGATGCTGCCAGGCCTGCTGAGTTTTTCCCATCACTTTCTATTTTTATTTCTCTCCAGTTCTCTGCCTGTCTGACTACGGTATTAATCAACCTATTCCAGAAAGTTCTGTCCAAAAGAGAAAGAAGCCAGAATCTTCTGATATAGAGTCTGTGGTGGGCAATGGAAATGAGAGTGATAACCACTGGAGGATGGGATGGCTGGTCATGCACGATCTTGTGCTGTTCAGCCCATTACATATGCATCCACGAGAAGCTCAGCAATTCTCGTGGCGGGGAAGACCAGAAGTCACCGTCCCCACCATTACCTCATGGGGTTGAAGGTCCGGGTGCCATATTTAAAATATACCCAGACTGCATGCACTGTCCCTTTCACCTATGGCCGGCCACTGCTCCACCCTTCCCCGCTAACTCTTCCTCCCTTTCTTGGTCATCCTACACGCAACTTGCACTGCCACCACCTAGCCTCAGGCATAGGCGGGCAATTACAGAATGCTCCCCAAAGAGGACAATGCATCAGCAGCTCAAGGTTAATAATGGATGAATTCTACCTTGCCAGGTGCACGCCACTTATGTGCAGTCATAAAAGTGAATATTCTAATTTCGTGCTGGCAGGGATCTTAATTTGGAGTGTGTAATAAACTTGCGATGCAGGATTAGTTTCTTGTAAGAAATGGTAAACTTTATTCACAAACTCCAGATGAGGCTACATGCTTGTTCCAAGATCAAGACTAAAAAGCTCTGCCCCTAAGATTCCCCATGCTTAGGGCTGATTCGTCTATATAGTCACATGATCCCCATAACAGTCAGAAATGGTTTAACTTACATTGCTCCCCCTTTAATTTTGCGTTACCCTCTTAATTACAAAAATATCTTAACCCATACGGTGTACAATTATATACAGTTCATTCCAATATAAATTTAGTCTTTGAGGAGGTTTATTGATTCGGGTAGAGTGACGCAGCTCTACAGCTGGACGCTCTTCGATTGGACAGGAACTGCAGCATCAGTGATATCCTTAGACAATGGCAGTTCAGGATTATTTACTTCAACAGAGACATCCGGTATGTTTATTCTTTGTTGATCTGGCACCTCAGGTGTCCAAGATTTGACTTCGATTTCAGGTGGATTAACTGGTTGTTGGAGTGTTTCTCGACTTCTGAGATAATCCACGTGTTTCTTAACAATCCTGTTTTCCACTTCTTCCTGATAAGATAAAGGTCCTGCTTCAGAGACGATTGTACCAGGAACCCATCTCGGTCCAGTTGCAAAATTTTGTGCAAAAACTGTTTCTCCCACAATAAACTCTTAACCTTTACTGTGAACATCACAATTTACTTTCTGACTCCCCTGGTTTCTCCCCACCTTCCCCCCTAAATTAGGGAATACTAGACTCAATCTGGTATGAAGTCAGCGCTTCATCAACAATTCTGAAGGTGTTAAACCAGTGGCCGCATGAGGGGTTGTGCAATGGCTGAACAGGGATCTTGAAATTCATGTTTCTAATGTTCCCTCTGATTCCAGTTTTAAAGGTTTGCACTGCTGTTTTTGCTAACCCATTGGATGAGGGATGATATGGTGTTGTTCTGATGTGTTTAATCCCATTTAGGTTCACGAATCTTTGGAATTCAGTGCTAGTGAAAGCAGTATCATTATCTGACACAATAACTTCAGGTAAACCAGGAAATTCTGGTGCAGTTTTTCAGTGGTTGCAGACAAAGTAGGTGATCTCACTTCAAACACATCCATCCACTTTGAATGTGCATTGATAATCACCAGAAACATGGTACCTAAAAATGGACCTGCATTGTCTATATGTAGATGAACCCAGGGTCTACCAGGCCACTCCCACGGATGCAGTGGAGCTGAAATGGGCAACTTCTGCTGTTGCTGGCACCAGAAACAGTGTTCAACCATTTTTTCTATATCATTGTCTATACCTGGACATCAGATATAACTTTGTGCGAGCATCTTCATTTTCAAAATGCCAGGGTGCGCACAATGAAGTTCTTCCAATAATGGTTCTCTTCCTTGCACAGGGCTAACAACTCTTGCTCCCCACAACAAGATACCACCTTGACAACTCAGTTCAGATCTACGTACAAAGGATGGTTTTCCAATTCTCCAGGGACTTGTGCATTTGACATCCTTCTAATACTTGTTCATGGGCTTTTACTAAAATTGGATCCCGATTTGTCCAATTCTTTATCTGTCTCTCACAGATTGTCGAGGAGTCCAGGAAATTCAACACAAATACTACCTCTTGAGGTACTGGATCACGTGTAATACTATGTGGCAAAGGGAGACAACTGAGGGCGTCTGCATTTTCTATACGCACACCCGGACGGTGCACAAAAATGTAATTATATGTCGACAAGATTAAAGCCCATCTTTGAATTCTAGCAGAAGCTATCAGTGGGATTGCCTTATCTTCACCAAACAATCCTAACATTGGTTTGTGATCTGACCATGTGTCGACCGTGCACATATTGATGGAACTTCTTTACTCCAAATACAATAAAGTAGCCCATCTTTTTCAATTTGTGAGTATCTTTTCTCAGCTGCAGAAAGGGTTCTGGATATTTATCCTATTGGCTTTTCAGCTTTGATTTATTTTTCTTCTTTTTGTGTTTTGTCTCATCCTTCATTTTGATTTCACAGTCGGCCAATTTCTCTCTGGTGAGATCTTGGTTCAGTTCGGGCCTTGAGTTACCCATTTGCATCTTGGAAATTTCCATGACTTTCCCTTCTAATGCCTCTTTGATCTCAATCAGCTGATTCCTTAGTTCTTCTGTATCTTTTGGCTTCCTCCTGGAACATTGAACGTTGTTAGGTTTTTTCTTCCAGCTGTTTCTTCAATTGGTTCAGAGTGGCACTGCATTCGTTTCACTTCTCTTCATGATTTTCCTGTGGAACCAACTCTGACCTGAGGGAAACAAAAAAAAAAAATACCTGGAAAAACTCAGCAGGTCTGACAGCATCTGCAGGGAGGAGCACAGTTAATGTTTCGAGTCCATTTAACTCTTCAACAGAACTAAGGAAAAATAGAAAAGAGGTGAAATATAAGCTGGTTTAAGGGGGGGTGGGACTCGTAGAGCTGGATAGAGGGCCAGTGATAGGTGGAGATAACCAAAAGATGTCACAGACAAAAGGACAAAGAGGTGTTGAAAGTGGTGATATTATCTAAGGAATGTGATAATAGGTGACATTGAGGGTAGAAAGCAAGACGAGCAAGGTACAGATAGCCCTAGTGGGGGTGGGGTGGGGTGAAGGGATCGAAATAGGCTAAAAGGTAAAGATAAAACAATGGATGGAAATACATTTAAAAATAATGGAAATAGGTGGGAAAAGAAAAATCTATATAAATTATTGGAAAAAAGGGGGATCGGAAGGGGGCTGGGGATGAAGGAGAGAGTTCATGATCTAAAATTGTTGAACTCAATATTCAGTCTGGAAGGCTGTAAAGTGCCTAGTCGGAAGATGAGGTGCTGTTCCTCTAGTTTGCGTTGAGCTTCACTGGAACAATGCAGCAGGCCAAGGACGGACATGTGGGCAGAGAGCAGGGTGGAGTGTTGAAATGGCAAGCGACAGGGAGGTCTGGGTCATGCATGCCCTGACCTGAGGGATCCTTGCTTCCTGTGAAGGTCCTTCGGTTCTTTGATCTCATTCCAAAAGGCACCATCATATTCCCTTATCAATTCAGGAATTCTGCTTGTCCTGACCTGAAAAATTTCTGACCAGTTTAGTTTGATTTCTTTCAACCAATCACAGCCCAGAAAGCTAGGCCTTTCTCCTGTTACAACGATTATTTGCAGCTGAGCTGTTTGTTGTCTGTATGATGCAGGTACAGAGGTGATGCCTATCACCAGTACTGCTTCTCCTGTATATGTTTTGAATTGATCAGCAGTTTTCTCCAAACTCAATGGATGGGTACCTTCTCTGAGGTATTTAAAGATGTGTTCTTCCACCACTGTAGTCAATGCTCCCATGTCAATCTCCATGAGCAGAGGCTTTCCATTTACTTGAAGTGTAACAGTGATTGGTTCAGTTTTCCTGGCCTTCAGGTTGTGTAGAGAATAAACATCAGCCTCAGTAAATTCTGGCTCATCTATATTGTGCATTTCATTTAACTTGACCTGCTGCCCGAATGGCTGCCTTGGTCAAGTTCTGCACTGTTGAACAACATGCCCTTTTGTGTGGGAGTCATGGCATTCTGCCTCTTTAAATCTACAGACTTCAGGTGCATGATTTCCCCCACAATGGCAACACTTAAACTTCTGGGTTGCTGGTGAGCTGCTTCCAGTATTTCATTTTGTATTTCTAATGGTAGGGACCGTGTCCCGCTTCGCGGTTACCTCCCTGACCTTTGTGCCACGCCCGGCGGCAGGTTCCCTCCCCAGCTGCAGAACGGGGCCATGTTGCACACTCTGCAGAGCCTGTGAGTCCCTCTCAGCACTCTCCATTGCTAGCGCTATCTCCATGGTGCGCTTCAGATCAATATTAACTTCTGCAAGCAAACGGTGCTGAATGGCGTCGTCGTTTATGCCGCAAACCAAACGATATCGCAACATATCGTTTGAAGTATCACCGAAGTCACAGTGCTCCATTGACTAGTTTAACTTCGCGATGTAATTGAAATCAACTCACCAGTGGTCCTTACTCGAGAATTAAACTTGAATCTTTGCATGATTACAGAGGGTTTAGGCTGAAAATGTCCTTTCACGAGGTCTACTAGCTCAGTGAAGGATCTGGAATTTGGCGCGTTCAGAGCCGTCAAGCTACAGATTAGGTTATAGGTTTTGCTCCCGTAGACACTTAGGAGAATTGCCTTCTCTTTCTCCTTTGCCGTTATTTCATTCGCTGCAAAGTAGAAACCTAATTGCTCAATGTATTGACTCCAGTCCTTGACGGATGAGTCGTACGGGTCAATTCTACAAAAAAGAGGCTTTGCTGGTGAGTATTCTTCTTTTCTTTCTTCCCTTAAAATATCGGAATACTCAGTCACAAGACGAGGTGCTGCATCAGCACTATTTATCCTCGTCGCCAGTTGTAATAAACTTAGAATGCAGGACTAGTTTCATGTAAGAAACAGTGAACTTCATTTATAGACTCCAGATGAGGCTACATGCTTGTTCCAAGATCAAGGCTAAAAAGCTCCGCCTCTAAGATTCCCCACGCTTAGGGCTGATTTGTCTATACAGTCACATGATCCCCATAACAATAAGAAGTTGTTTAACTTAAAATTATTACAGAGCGGCAGTTTATTTCAATGAAGTGGCCTTTTCATGAGCATACATGACATGCTAATGCATGCAAAAAAGCTTCCTGACGTTGTTCGTTGGGAAGCTCAACCCTACTTTAACTCGCCTTTAAAGTCCCGAGAACAGAATTCCTAAGGTTCATCCCACCGTCTGGAAACTGATTTTCGGTCTCCCGCCAAATTAAGGCCCCTCAAGCTTCCCTCTGCTCGCGGGACCAGGAGATTCAGCCCAGAGAGAGAGAGAGAAAGAGAGAGAGGTGAAAGCTACTCACTGCTTTCCTAAGCCCATGTGACTACTCCTTTGACATTACAATCAAAGTTACCACATTGAATATAGAAGCTCACTGGACTTGCATTATCTGTCCAGCATATTGACTAAGAACCCACTCTAGCATCAGGGTGAGAACTGCCCTGGGGTCTATACAACTACTCCCTATTGTTGTAATATCAAAATTAAACAATGTACTGTGGCTGTGATGGTTGGCCCATTGCTCTTTCTCCAGGACCTAATCTAAATAATATTCCACCTATCTGGAAATACTCAGCAGGTCTGGTAACATCTGTAGAGAGAGAAAGAAGAGGTAATGTTTGAAATGTTATATTTCATAAACCTCATTGAGAAATACTGTCCGTAATCTTTTCCTTTGAAATGTAGATCTTGTCTTTTCTTATTCCTCATGAGGATTCTCCTCACTAATAAAGAAAACTATGCATATTCCTCACTCATAATCTGGTTGCACTACAACAATTTACATTCGTATAGCCTCTTTCACAAACAAAACAGCTCAAGAGACTTTTTGTGCGTACCAAGCAGAAGTTAAAGAGGATTTTGATGAGTTGAAGAAAGGCAGTTTGGGCGGCAGGGTGGGAGCAGGGAGAGTTGAATAAGAAAGTAGAGAGATTTCAAAGTGAAGAGGCTTAGGCAGAGATTTGCAGAGTGTTGGATGTTTATCTGAAGGGTGTACTGCCAATGAGAGCAAGAGGAAAAAACACAGTAAGCCATAGTATCAAAACTCAGGGGTGGATTTTGGGATATTGGAGAATATTTTTGGAAGTAGGTAGTCAGCAGATTTGAAGATGAAGGTGAATAGTTGAAGACAAGGATCACAAGTAACTAAAGAGAAAACATTTAAAGTAATACAGTTCTGCGTAACCAGCTTGCCTCCGACTTTCATATAGATTTAAGAACAGTGGCCACTTTAGCAGTGCAGATGACCTCATCGGAGGCTCACATCCTCATCAGAAATAAAACCTGAGGCCCGGATTTTCATCCTTGAGGCGAGGATCATGAGATAGGTCATTTCCGACGTTGCAATCCCACCTTCTGCCCAGCAGTGCCCGACCACACTATTTTCATGGTGAGAAGGCAGGGATGGGCTCGAGTTGGGGCCGCTACCTCCAGAAGCAAACTTAAGGCAGGAAAGGAGGCAGACAGTTGCTGAGACCAGCAGGTCAGAAGGCCCATCTCTGTTCACTGGGACATTGGCTTGAGTTGCGTAAATGAGTGTTAGGCACCCTAGCCCTCACCCCTCAGCCCCTCACTCCCCTACAGATTCACCATCAACCCTCCCCTGCCCCCTCATATTGCCCCTCAATACCCACATGCCCTCTCCATCCCCCTCCTGCCCCCCCCCCCCCCCCCCCCAGTGTTCACTTACTCAATATCCACCATAGAAAGAACTCATCAGCCCTATTATAACATTAGGAAGTCTTTGAGATGTTCATGAAACTGTCAAAATAAACAAACATCTGCTCAAAGCCCTACTCAGAAAACTGTCAATCAAAAAAAGCTTATCATCACTTGAGAGCTGTATCAACAACCCCTGCTGATCTGAATCCATTAGTGGGGTTTGGAGCTCAGGCAGGCATTCATAATGGGATTCCATTGCATATCTGTATCAACAGAGCCTCCAGAACTGAAAACATTAAAGACTTTTGAAGTAGTCTGAACAGATGGCCATTTGTTCCACTGCTTTAAAGGCTCAACAGATAGCTGTTGTCAATCAAAGAAAAGATTAAATCACATGGGCAAATTGACACATTAAAATATTAATCTCAATGTTGTTGAATTCAGAAGAGTATCATATCCTCTGGATAAAGTACTCTAATGGACTTGAGCACTTTCACAATGCTGGTGTTAGCCCTATCATTAATCACTGTATTAAAACCATATTTAACTTATCATACAGGAGTCGGGAGTTGAAGAGGGGCGCGAGAGGAGTCAGGAGTTCAAAAGGAGCTGGGAGAGTAGGGGTGACTGAGGGAGTTCGGTGAGGAGGAAACGAGGTGATCCTTTGAGTACTGTGAGTACGGCCGGGTAAGTATTTATTACTTTTATCGCTTATGGTTTTACGGTCTTATTTTGTGGTTCATCGTTTGTAAGGGCTATATTCTGTAACAACGAGGAGCAGGGAAGAAGGGCCTTTGAGTAATTGATATTATTTGATATTAAGTATCTTCTAAAAGGGTTAATTTATTTAAAGTGGTAAGTCATGGCAGGAGAGTTCAAAGCCATGGTGTGCTCCTCCTGCTCTATGTGGGAAGCCAGGAACATTTCCAGTGCCCCAGGGCCAGCATATGTGCAGGAAGTGTCTCCAGCTGCTGCTTCTGGAAGCCTGGGTCTCGGAGCTGGAGGATGGCTGGGGACACTGTGGAGCATTCACCAGGTGGAGAATATCGTGGATAGCACATATAGAAAGATGGTCACACCGCAGGCTAAGAGTCCAAAGGCAGGAAGGGAATGGGTGACCACCAGGCAGAGCAAGAGGACTATGCAGGCAGTGCAGGAATCTCCTGTGGCTATTCCCCTGGAAAACCCTGTTCCCCTGTTGAGGGTGACGGCCTCTCAGGGAAAGCAGCAACAGCCAAATTCATTGCACCATGGTTGGCTCTGCTGCACAGGGGAGGAGTAAAAAGTGTGGGAATGTAATAATTGTAGGGGATTCAATTGTAAGGGGAATAGATATGCATTTCTGTGGCCGCAAATGAGACTCCAGGATGGTATGTTGCCTCCCTGGTGCTAGGGTCAAGGATGTCTCAGAGCGGCTAGAGGACATTCTGAAGGGGGAGGGTGAACAGCCATTGGCCATGGTACACATTGGTAGAAACGACATAGGTAAAAAAAGGATGAGGTCCTAAAAGCAGAATATAGGGAGTTAGGAAGTAAGTTGAAAAGTAGGACCTCAAAGGTAGTGATCTCAGGATAACCAGCAGTGCCACGTGCTAGTCCGAGTAGAAATAGCAGGATATATTGGATGAATATGTGGCTGAAGAGATGGTGTGAGGGGGAAGGTTTCAGATTCCCGGGACATTTGGACCGGTTCTGGGGGAGGTGGGACCAGTACAAACTAGACGGGTTACACCTGGGCAAGACCGGGACTGATGTCCTTGGGGGAATATTTGCTAGAGTGGTTGGGAAGGTTTTAAACTAAAATGGCAGGGGGATGGGAACCTATGCAAGGAGTCAGAAGAGGGGGAATCAAAGACAAGAACAAAAGACAGAAAGCGGAATAAGAAAAGCGATAGCCGGAGAAATCAAGGGCAAGAATCAAACAGGGCCTCAGCGACAAATAGTGGGAATGGGACAAGTAATGTTAAAAAGACAAGCCTTATGGCTTTGTGCCTTAACGCGAGGAGCATTCACAACAAAGTGGATGAATTAACCGCGCTAACAGATGTAAACAGGTATGATATAGTCCGGATTACGGAGACATGGCTGCAGGGTGACCAGGGATGGGTACTGAACATCCACGGGTATTCAGTATTTAGGAAGGACAGACAAAAAGGAAAAGGCTGTGGAGTTGCATTGCTGGTTAAAGAAGAAATTAACGCAATATTGAGGAAAGATGTTAGCTCCGACGATGTGGAATCTGTATGGGTAGAGCTGAGAAACACTAAGGGGGAAAAAATGTTAGTGGGGGTTGTAAATAGACCCCAAACTGTAGTGGTAGTGTTGGGAATGGCATTAAACAGGAAATTAGAGACACATGCAATAAAGGAACATCTGTAATTATGGGTGACTTTAATCTGCATATAGATTGGGCAAATTAAATTAGTGACAATACCGTAGAGGAGAAATTCCTGGAGTGTATACGGGATGGTTTTCTGGACCAATACGTTGACAAACCAACTAGAGAACAGGCCATCCTCGACGTGGTATTGTGTAATGAGAAAGGAATAATTGGCAATCTAGTTGTGCGAGGCCCCTTGGGGATGAATGACCATAATATGATAGAATTCTTCATCAAGATGGAAAGTGACATAATTGATTCTGAGACTAGGGTCCTGAATCTTCATAAAGGAAGCTATGATGGTATGAGGTGCGAGTTGGCTATGATGGGTTGGGAAATGTTACTTAAAGGGATGACGGTGGATAGGCAATGGCAAACATTCTAAGAGCGCATGGGTGAACTGCAACAATTGTTTATTCCTGTCTGGCGCAAAAGCGAAACAGGAAAGGTGGCCAAACCATGGCTTACAAGGGAAATTAGAGATAGTATTAGATGCAAGGGAGAAGCATACAAATTGGCCAGAAAAAACAACAGACCTGAGGATTGGAAGCAGTTTAGAACTCAGCAAAGGAGGACCAAGGGATTGATTAAGAAGGGGAAAATAGAGTACGAGAGTAAACCTACAGGGAACATAAAAACTGATTAAAAGTTTCTATAGGTATGTGAAGAGAAAAAGATTGGTACAGACAAATATAGGTCCCTCACAGTCAGAAACAGGGAAATTTATAATGGGGAACAAAGAAATGGCTGACCAACTAAATACATACTTTGGTCCTGTCTTCACAAAGAAGGACACAAATAACATACCAGAAATGTTGGGGAACACAGGGTTTAGTGAGAGGGAGGAACTGAAAGAAATCAGTATTAGTAGGGAAATGGTGTTGGAGAAATTGATGGGATTGAAGGGCGATAAATCCCCAGGGCCTGATAATCTACATCCCAGAGTGCTTAAGGAAGTGGACCTAGAGATAGTGGATGCATTGGTGGTCATCTTTCGAGATTCTATAGACACTGGAACAGTTCCTACAGATTGGAGGGTAGCTAATGTAACCCCACTATTTAAAAAGGGAGGTAGAGAGAAAACAGGGAATTATAGACCAGTCAACCTGACGTTGGTAGTGGGGAAAATTCTAGAGTCCATTATAACAGATTTAATAGCTGAGCATATGGAAAACAGTGGCAGAATCGGACAGAGTCAGCATGGATTTACGAAAGGGAAATCATGCTTGACAAATCTACTGGAATCTTTTGAGAATGTAACTAGTAGAGTTGATGAGGCAGAGTCAGTGGATGTGGTTTATTTGGACTTTCAGAAGGCTTTCAACAAAGTCCCACATAAGAGATTGGCGTGTAAAATTAAAGCGCATGGGATTGGGGGTAATGTATTGAGATGGATAGAAAACTGGTTGGTAGACAGGAAACAAAGAGTAGGAATAAACGGATCTTTTTCCGAATGGCAGGCAGTGACTAGTGGGGTACCGCAGGGATCGGTGCTGGGACCCCAGTTATTCACAATATATATTAATGATTTAGATGAGGGAACTAATGTAATATCTCCAAATTTGCAGAACACAAAGCTGGGTGGGAGGATGAGCTGTGAGGAGAATGCAGAGATGCTTCAGTGTGATTTTGACAAGCTGAGTGAGTGGGCAAACACATGGTAGATGCAGTATAATGTGGATAAGTGTGAGGTTATCCACTTTGGTAGCAAAAACAGGAAGGCAGATTATTATCTGAATGGCTATAAATTGAGAGAGGGGAATGTGCAATGAGACCTGGGTGTCCTCATACACCAGTTGCTGAAGGTAAGCATACAGGTGCAGCAGGTGGTAAAGAAGGCAAATCGTTTGTTGACATTCATAGCCAGAGGATTCGAGTACAGGAGCAAGGATGTCTTGCTGCAATTATACAGGGCCTTGGTGAGACCATACCTGGAATATTGTGTGCAGTTTGGAAGGATGTTCTTGCTATGGAGGGAGTGCAGCAAAGGTTTACCAGACTGATTCCTGGGTTGCTGGGACTGACACATGAGGAGAGATTAATTTGGTTAGGATTATATTCGCTGGAGTTCAGAAGAATGAGGGGGGATCTCATAGAAACCTACAAAATTATAACAGGACTACTAGACAGGGTAGATGCAGGAAGGATGTTCCTGATAGTGGGGGAGTCCAGAACCAGGGGTCATAGCCTGAGGATACGGGGTAGACCATTTTAGGACTGAGATAAGGAGAAATTTCTTCACCCAGAGAGTGGTGAGCCTGTGGAATTCACGACCACAGAAAGTAGTTGAGGCCAAAACATTGTATGTTTTCAAGAAGGAGTCTAAGGATGAAAGGGATCAAAGGATATGGGGAGAAAGCAGGAGCAGGCTATTGAGTTGGATGATCAGCCATGATAATAATTAATGGCGGAGTAGGTTCAAAGGGCCGAATGGCCTACTCCTGCTTCTAGTTTCTATGTGTCTATGTTTATACGCAGGCTCACTACCTGCACCCTTAGCCAAGGGCCATAAAAATCTCACACGACCAATATGGGGTCAGGAATTCCAGAACCAGGTCCCACCCATCATTTCCCACCCGCCTCTGTTTCAAAATGGACGGTGACACGGGGCAGGATTTCCCGGTCGGCGGGCGGGGGGCGGGACGTGCACACCGACGCGTAAAATGACGCGGGAAGACGTCGGGCGGAACTCCCGACATCACCCCGCATCATTTCAATTTTCAGGTTGGCGGGGGCTCAGCTGAATCAGCTGTGCACCCACCGACCTGTCAATGGCCAATTGAGGCCATTTAAAAGGTAATTGCAGTAGTTAAAGGACCTGTCCGTCCAACCTTAATGTTGGCAGGCAGGCCGGGAGCCCTGGCGGGCTTCAGAGAAAGCATGAAACTTCATCCACGGGCGGGATGGGATTTCATGTAGGTTTTTAAAAATTTAATAAAAGTTTAACTAAAAGTGATGGACATGTCCCAACTCATGTGACAGTGTCACATGAGGGGACACGTCAGGGAAATTTTATTTTTCTATTTTTAACATTTTTGAATTTGGTGCCGATCTCCCTGAGGCAGCACTTAGCTTAGAAAGCCCTGTCGGCTTAGGGAATCCCCCCTCGACCGCACAGGAAGCGCATAGCGCTTAATTGGCCTACCCACGTAAAATGGCGGCACGCTCCCAATTGGGGGCGCCGAGCAGAGGCGCGCCTGCATGTGCCTGCTCCTGAACGTCCCCCCCAATGGGGGAGGCAAATTCTGCCCATGAAAATCCAGTCCTGAGTCTCTAAAGAACTCAGTCTTCTTCTGGTTGTTATGTCATAATGATGAGCATGGGGTGAGAAAGACATCAGAAGGGAGCAGCAATTTATCCAAAAGGTAGTCTCCAATGTAATTATTAAAAATAATTTTTTAAGCATTTCCTGTATCAAAGTAAGAGCTTTTATGATTAAATAGCACTGTGTGCTGTTTAATGATTGGAATAAGCAGGCAGGGTCTCATTTTAACATCATCTCTGAAATAGGACACTTATGAGTAAAGCACTCCCACATCAACAAAAATAATATGCTGAAATCTCCAGAGTGGGGCTTGAACCCACAACCTTCTGACTCATAGACAAGAGTGCTATTACTAAGTCAAGGCCAGTACTTTTAATAGCTACCTCAGTGAGACAATAAAAAAGATGTGGAAATAGTTAATGTGGTGAAAAGTCTGGACAGAACCCTTGACATTTAAGTTGCTTAAGAGGTTTCCAACTGGCAGAGACAGGCGACTTTCACAATTTTAGTCTGAACTGAAATTAAAATGGCATTAAAAGTGCTCTGCTCCAACCCTGCTTATCTGTTTCAGAGTGCTTTCCTTTTAACAGTCTGAATGATCAGTAAACCTATTGGAAAGGAAACAATAGGAACATCTAGAACTGAAGGCAGTAATCTTGTGGGTCTGCACTGCCAGCACCTAGCCTCCCTAACTATATAGACATGGGTTGGAAGTGGAGCTCTGATTCCCTGACCCACTCTCACGTATATTGAGGCCTCTGGCCAGCAGCTGACTTAACTCCTTTCTAAAATTAGTTTTCCAATTTTCACACCTCCTGTCCTAAGGTCTCATGCTTATTCCAGGGGGCCGGCTGCCATTCCACCTGAGTGGTCACCGTTCACGAGTGAGTTGTGATAAAAAGCTGTACAGTTGTAGGGAGGGCAGCACAGATAATCATATTGTTCCCCAACACCCACATTCATGCATCTTCCAATAGCGGTCAGCATGAGTGGGAACCACGGCCAACTTTTTTTCCTGAAGGAGCAGCTAGTCTGCTTGAGAGAATAGATTTACATACATACAAGCACTCGAATTAGGAGGAGTAGGCCACTCGGCCCCTCGAGCCTGCTCCCCCATTCAATAAGACCATGGCTGATCTGAATGTAACCTCAACCCCACATTCCTGCCTACCCCCGATAACCTTTCACCCCCTTGTTAATCAAGGATCTATCTAGATCTGCCTTAAAAATATTCAAAGACTCTGCTTCCACTGCCTTTTGGAGGAAGAAAGTTCCAAACACTCACTGCACTCAGAGAAAAAAATTCTCCCCATCTCTATCTTAAATGAGCACCCCTTATTATTAAACTGTGATCCCTAGTTCTAGATTCTCCCACAAGAGGAAACATCCTCTCCTGTCAAGACCCATCAGGATCTTAAAGATCTCAATCAAGTTGCCTCTTATTCTTCTAAACTCCAGTGGATACAAGCATAACCTGTCCAACATTTCCTCATAAGATAGCCTGTCCATTCTGGGTATTAATCTAGTAAACCTTCTCTGACTGCTTCTAACACATTTACATCTTTCCTTAAATATGGAGACCAATGCTATACACAGCACTCACGGTGTGGTCTCACCAGTACCCTGAACAACTGAAGCATAACCTCTCTATTTTTGTAATTAATTCCTCTCACAATAAACAATAACATTCTATTAGCTTTCCTATTTACTTGCTTTACCTGCATGCTAGCCTTTTGTGATTCATGCACAAGGACACCCAGATCCCTCTGAATCCCTCTGCACTCTCACCATTTAGATAATAAGCTTCTTTTTTGTTCTTCCTGCCAGAACTGACGAGTCACATTTGCCCACATTATACTCCATTTGCAAGATCTTTGTCCACTCACTTAACCTATCTGTGTCCCTTTGTAGCCTCTTTATGTCTTCTTCACAACTTACTTTCCTGCCTATCTTTGTGTCGTCAGCAAATTTAGCAACCATACCTTTGGTCCCTTCAACAAGTCATTTGTATAAATTGTAAAAAGTTGAGGCCCCAGCACTAATCCCTGTGGCATGCCACTCGTTACATCTTGCCAACCAGACAAACACCCATTTATGCCAACTCTCTGCTTCCTGTTAGATAGCCAATCTTCTTTCCATGCTGGTATGTTACCCCCTACACCATGAGCTTTTATTTTCTACAATAACCTTTGATGTGGCACTTTATCAAATGCCTTCTGGAAATCTAAGTTGGGCAGGAGAACTTACCACTCTTCTTTAGATTGTGCCATGAGATCTTTAATGCCCAAAAATAGGCAGATAAGTAGGTTTAGGGCTCACCTTGGGGCCTGGCATTTCAGGTCAGTATTGTTCCCTGACTATACTGCATTTGAATATCAGCCTAAATCTAGGCTTTGCGAACTGCAGCCTGATTCAGCCCTAGAAGACAAGGCAATCAGGGCTGATGTATTCTGTTTTCTATTTCTTACATGTTGACTTGTCCTGTTAAATTTTGTGGGTCTGGAGAATTTGGATAGACTGCTCTATTGCATTATTGGTGGATAAATCCTAAATCAGAACTCAAAGATCTGTTAGTATCAGCAACTTGAGACAGATGGAAATTAATGGGAACATTGATTTAAACTTTGTATAATTTATGCATTTATTTTCTTGGGAAGCATTGGTGCATATTTTGCAGATTATATACTCGAGTTCTGTTGTAAGGCTCAAATCCATTATCTTCATGCCCAGAGGCAAAAGTGCTCCTAATTGAACCAAGCTGATATTACACAATTTATGGGAAACACTTGACTTGCACCCCCTAGCATACTTTGCAGCAAAAACAGTGAGATTAAAAAAATCTTGTGTGCAATGTTCCAGCAAAGATGCCGAGCAAGCTGATAGCTAAGTCTGTGTTATCAAGGCCAAAGTGTAATGTGAGGAGTTGCTTGTTCAGTGACAGCAAGTTTAGCCCTTTGTCTCCTCTTCGCTGATCCATTAACACCCTAATTAAAGTGCATCTCAGGAGGTGTATCAACACTATGATCAGAAAAGCCTCTTAGCAACTAGGTTATCTCTTTAATTTTGGCATTAGTATCAGATACATCGTTCTAAATGTCACTTAGCTACTTATTATCATCCTCCTGTACAGTTATCTCCTCTGATTTTAAATTCAGAGGTTCCCTTTGATGTTTCTCTTGCATATGATACCATGGTGATTAAGTTGGCTACAATCCTAGTTTGATAAGCTTCCTCAGCTAGAGCAAATATGTCCCTTGAATTTGTCATTACTTTTCCTTTATATTGCTGCCTTACATTGACCTGTCTTACTTGCGGATGGGAAGAGCCAGATTTCATCAATGTCTTCTCCCTCACTTTAACAGCACCATGTCTGATTCCTCATTGAAGAGGCCTTCTCCTAGGACTTGTGGTAAGACATTAAGAGTTGCGTGAAAGGTGAACTTGGCAACTCACCCACTGATCCACGCTCTCTTCCGATGACTAGCTGAACCTCCAGGTTGCACTCCAGGTTTATTTGTATTTGAATGTACGAATATTCAATAAAATAGCCAGAGAGCTTGGGTCTAAAATTCCTCTCCTAACAACGAACTAAATGAGCAGCTTCTGAGAATGTATTCTCCTTAGTGGATCATTGCAGGATGGAGGGGCCCCACACTCCAAACAGGAAACCATGCCTGCAGGGAAGAAAACATTGTTATCCCAATTCTTGATGCACAATTCCTGCGAGCACAGCTTCCCACTGGAAGATCAGGATTGTAGAATCACCCTCGTACATCAACTTGCTCTCCTTTGACTTACAAATTAGGAACATAGGGAAGAGCATAGGAACAGGAGTAGACCATTCAGTCCCTCAAGATTGCATTGAATTAGATCATGCCTGATCTTGGTTCCATATCCATTAAATAGCCTTGCCTGACAAAAATCTATCAGTCTCAGATTTGTCATTTTCAGTTGACCCCCAGCCTTAATAGGGTCTTGAGGAAAGTGTCAGATTTCCACTACTGTATGGAGGAGCAGTTTCTGATCACCACTGAACTGCCTAGCTCTGATTTAAGGTTATGTCCAGTTGTCCTGGATCCCCACAACAGAGGAAACAATATGGAAACCCAATTTTATAGAGATTTGCACTGATGAAGAATGGTCAGAGGCGAAGATGGACATGCTTCATAATCTTAATTGGAATAAGATTTCAGTGTAGATTTAAGCCAATTTAAGAACGAGCACAAACTCAAACTTTGAGCAGCAAAGTGCAGCTTATGCTAAAGCAGACCTATCAAAAAAATCCACACGAAAGATACACTTCATTGACCATGATTTTTGTATAAACTCTCCCCATTACAAATACAAAACATGTCAAGGACAGACAAAGGCTGCAGAGTGACAACCAACGACAAAAAAAATTGCAAGAAGTCGATCATTTCACGAAGAGGTGAGGCTGGTCAGAAACAAGACAAAAATCGAGAGCTGAGCTTTTCTTTTCTTTCTGTAATTATCTCCCCTGTCTTGAAGAACAATATAAAAAGGATATTGATTTACTATGTTCTATTTACAATGGCAGAGACAGGATTTCCTTGAGAGTTGTGTTTTTCATTTGGGTGCCATTCATCTGTAGCAAGAACAACCTACCTGATTACTTCACCAGGGAACTATTCTGCCATGTAGCCATAAACCAATATTTAGTAGGAAATTCCAGGATAAGGTTCCTTTTTGATGTTATCAGAGGAGTGGAGTTGTCCACCCTAGGGGCGGGATTTTCCGAGCCTGCTGGCGGCAGGCGTGATTGGTGGCATGCGCACAAAAAATATGGCTGGACCCACTTCATGACGGTGTGAAGGCAGGTCGCGAGCTTCCACTCAGCACGCTGACTGTGGGCTGCATTTCCCACCATCGGTCCGCGGGGAGCTAATTGTACATTAGCATATAATTAAAAGGCCATCCCTCCAGGCTCTTGGAATCCCACCATATCGTCCGTCCACGTTGGCGGGAATGCACGCTGACGTGTTTCACAACAGCACACAGGCAACGTGCACGTGGTAGCCTTCACTTTGGGGGAACTGAGGTGAGTGAGCAGCAGCGTTCTCCACAGCTCACCCATTGTTTACAGGTCTCAGGGGTGCCGGGGGTGGGGGCAGGGGAAACTGATGCCCGGCCCCGCAGGTGGCTGCTGAGGGGTGGGGGTGTACGGGGACAAGTGCTGGCCAGCCTCGGAGGCGACTGTTGAGGGGAGGTGTCAAGTGCTGCCGTGGCGCTGCATCCCTCGCACTAGTGGGGGGCAGGGTAAGTGAGGGAAATGGCCACACATTAGGGACCCCTGTGTAAACTGACCGTGCCTCCGCAACTGAGACAGATCAGGCGCAGCCACAGTGATATGATTGGGGTCAGGCTCCTAGCCTGCCCACCCAAGCAAGCAACACGGAGGCACCAAAGGGCCAATCATGGATCCTGGTGACCTAGCTGTATGCCTGATGGCCTTCAGAGACCATAGAAGACAAAGAAGAGAGTGACTGAGGCACCTGGCTGTGCAAAGGCTGGAGCAGCAACCTCATGAAGAAGGAGCAGATGATGCTCTGGCACACGCAGCCCAGGAGCAACAGCGAGCTGTGCCTGGTCGGTGCCTAACGACACCCACTGTCTATAGACACCGCCTGCCATTCCTGCAGATGACTGAGAACCAGTGTCGCTGACAACTGCGCATGTCTAGGGACCTGGTGGCTCACATCTGCCACTTACTGCAGGACCTGGCACCAAGGGGACATGGAGGGCATCCACTGCCTGTGGCTGAGTGACCGCGGCACTCAATTTCTGTGCCAGTGGCTCCTTTCAGGGCTCCACAGGTGACCTCTGTCCGCCACCCACAAATGCATCCATGAGGTCACGGATGCCATCTTCTCCATGGCACACAACTTTGTGCATTTCGTCCGGGACAGGGACAGCCAGGGTGCAAGGGCCATCGGATTGGCCCTGATCTCGGGATTCCCACAGGTGCAGGGTGCGATTGACTGCACTCATGTGGTGTTCAGGTCTCCATCATTACACTCAGTGAACTTCATCAACCGCAAGGGCTTCCACTCACTGAACGTGCAGCTAGTATGCGACCACCAGAAACACACCCTGCAGGTATGCGCACGGTTTCCAGGGAGCGTGCACGACGCCTACATCCTGAGTCACTTGTAGATCCCTGCAGTCCTCCAGGGTCCACAGAGGCTGCAGGGTTGGCTCCTAGGGGACAAGGGCTACCCGCGGAGGCCATGACTGATGACACCCGTGCGTCGGCCTCAGACTACAGCAGAGTGACGCTATAATGAGGCTCATGCTGCAACTCGCAACTTGGTGGAGCAGACCATCGGGGTGCTGAAGATGCGGTTCCGGTGCCTAGACCGGTCTGGTAGACCCCTGCAATACAGTCCGCAGAGGGTATCACGCATCATCATTGTCTGCTGCGCTCTTTACAACCTGGCGCTGCAATGGAGTAAGGAGCTGGCTGAGGAGATGGAGGAGCTGCATGTCTCCTCCGATGAGGAGGATATCAATGGGGATGAGGGTGAGGGGGTCCTCAGTGGTGACGACGATGGGGATAAGGCCCTCACATTGGCTAGACGAGGCAGGCGTGCTCAGGAGACCCTCATAGCTGCCAAATTTGTGGAGGATGATGACAACATGCAGTGAGGCATCCCCATAGATCCTCACATCGCAGTTGTGAATGTTTGACTCCAGTCTGGCTTATGGCAGCACCAATACCCTCTGTGAGAATGCTCCTGTCATGGAGATGCAGTGGAGGCCCTAATAGTCGCTCGATTGCAGGAGGATGATGACAACATGCAATGAAGACACTCCATAGATCTTCACATAGCCTCTGAGTATGTCTGACTCCTGTCTGGCCGAGGGCACCTCTCTTGCGCTCCATGATCAGGGCCAGCTCACAGACGCAGCCATGTAACTTTAGATGCATTTGATGCTGTGTCGGCCTTCAGCACCTCAACCCTTCAGGAGCTGGTGCACAGCATCACTGGTCGCAGATGCTGGTGTGATGGGGACCAGCCCCACCTTAAAGGTGCTGAGAGCACACCAAGAGAATGAGAGAACTCTGTGGCATCTGCCCACTACATTCTGGCAGCAATGACCAGCACTGCCAAGGTGCAGGCATCAGTAATGTCTCTAGTGAGTGTGAGGCTGGACCGTCACTGTGGTCTGAAGGCCGCACAGAGCACAGGGAAGAGGCCATAGGCAGGGAGACATTCTTGGGAGTTTATTGACAATAGTGAACATTATGTACAAGTGATTAACACCCGTGCTCAGGCTGTGCAACTAACTCTCCTTAACTTTCCTAACCCTGCCATTACGTCTTGGTGCTCCCCGGATATCCACAGCAGAGGTGGAGGCAGCCTACTGACTGTGAGGCCCTGTCTGTGATGACTTTGGCTGATGTCCTCTGGAGGGCTGAGGCTTGGAGGGCCCCGGCCTGCTTTTGGGGTCCTGCCGTGTGGTAGTGGCACCCTCCTCGGCCTGTGACTCTGGATCTGCGGAGGACAAAGGAAGAGGGGAGTCAGATGGGCCGGTCACTCCCAGAGTCACCTGGGTGGATGGTCCCTGTTGATCCTCCCCTCTACGGATGCCCGAGGGTCCCTGGCTAACTCTGAGTGGAAGGGGTAGCTGGATTGAGATTGAGTTGCCCAGCACCCCTCTTGTGTACACACTGGTGGAAGCCAAATATGACATCAGCGATGGGGTTAAGCCTGCGCAGCAGTGCAGGAGTGATGTCCTGGACCAAGGTCTCCATGGCGGCAGCCATCCAGCCAGTGTTGACTTCAATGCATTGCAATGCCAGCGCTATCACCTCAGCCTGAAGACGGACGGGCTCATCCATCGTGCCTTGCAATCTGAGGAGTGCAGCGGACATCCCTTCCTGATGTTCCAGAGCTTGCCTTTGCAGCTCCGGCAACTGTGCTATGACTGAGTCCAGAGGCTCATCATCTGACTCGGACTCAGCAACGTTCTGGCCTCCAGCAGTCTTCCGAGTGCCGGGGACCTGGGAAGTCCCTTCCTCCGCCTGCTGTGGATCAGAAAGTGCGATGTGTGTGAGGTGTGTGTCTCTGCGCTGGTGGAAGGTGTGGGTGAACGCTGAGACTTCAGGGAGGGTGCCTTCAAATTTCTCTTCAGGGGTTTCTTTGGACCTTGATTGGAGGCCCTAGGTCATGGACTCTGTCGGCTGTTTGGCAGATGTGCCTGTGAAAGCAAGGGGAGATAATTAGTGCATGGCAGTGGCCTGTGAAAGAGGACACATCACTCACAGCATGGTTATCTGATAGATGTTGTACTGCTGGATCCTCACTTGGTAGAGCAGCGGCGATCTCACCGTCAGCACAGGACTGGTCCTAGTCATCGCCAGGTGACTCTGTTTTCAAATTCTGTGAGAACTTTGAATTCCAGCATCCCCCCACCTGTCTGCGACAGGTTGTGAGTCAGTTTGTCCTGCATGGATAGAGATGGGGAGAGTGTATCAGGACGCCTGATGATAAGTATACCTGGCCTTTGTGGATGGTGAGTGGTCCCATGGACGGGATGAGGACAATGATGGTGTGTATGAAAGAGTGAATGGTGATGTCCTTTGCACTGGCAGTGAGCGAGGGCCCTGTGGATGTGCGATGGATTTGTGAGTGTGAGAGTTGGGAGTGATGAAAAGAGAGTCTTACCCTGGCAGAACGGCGAAGATCATTCATCCATTTGCGGCACTCAGTGGCTGTCCTCCTCTGCAGAATGTTCGCACTGACCACCACTGCCACCTCCTCCCAAGCCGGGTTGGTGACATTGCTGCCCATCCTGTGGCCAGAGCAGGGCCAGAGCACATCCTGGCGGGCCTCCACGGCATCCAGCAGTCGCTCGAGGGATCCGTCATTGAAGCAGGGGGCTGCAGTCTTTTTCCCTTTGCTGGCCATGTCTCCCAGGCAGCGGTGGTGATCTGGTGGCCATGAGCACTTTGCTAGCGGCTGCCTTTTAAAGATGGCGGCCAGTGTGTTGCAACGGCAGGGTGATGGCGAACGGGCGAATGAGAGGCCGCCCGCCATGGAAATGTCGTGTTTCGCGGGAGTGAATATATAACGAGGCTGGCTCGGGAAGATTCGGCGTGAAAATCCGCCATTTTCATTGGCGGGTCGGACTCCATTTTACCCGCCGGCTACCGCACTTAGTGCAATTCTGGGAAAATTCAGCCCTTGGTGGCTTGGGACTACATAAAATCCTTGAGTTCTGCTAACCTGAACCTTGAAATCCAAGCAAGTCAGATCTAGTTAGGCCTGTATCTCTTAGATGTGCAGTTTGAATGTTCTGGACCTGGAGGTCCGGAGGAAGTTAGTTTTAGTACTGTGGCTTCAGTGGTGGGTAAATTCTACATCAGAACACCATGATCTGATAGTATAGGCAATTAATGTGAACACAAATCAACAGGGATTTAAGTTTATACATCGCCTTCAAGAATCTTTTATAGCCTATGGAGACAAGCCTGGTCCTCGGGGAAGGAAGATATGGACATAGCCTCATATTGCATTCTTTTGTGAAATGCTCACCACTGAAGCACTTTTCAATCCTTTTAGCCTTCATGGCAAGACTTCCAACCAGAGTTTGAGAGTTCCGAGGAGTCTCTTTTCTCTCTTCACAGATGCTGCCAGACCTGCTGAGTATTTCCAGCACTTTCTGTTTTTATTTCTGGGGCTAATCTTACCTGAGCAATAGTGTAAAACAGAGCATATCACATCAGCTGCCTGCTATACATTTCAGTGGAAATAAAGAGATGTACAGCAGGTAGCCAATTCGATATCACCTATTTTACAGTTAAAGGTCAAAATTATCTACCCATATTTGTTTTCTTCTGTTCACTTCCTGTTTCTTGGCCTCACGTTCCCTGCCAGTTCAGGCACGATTGCTCTAATGCAAAGTAACTATGCATCCCTTGTAAATCATGCTCCTTTAGTATCCCCGGCTTAGGCTTGTCTCTCTTTTTCTTTTCAGTGATTGAAAAGTACTCACCTAAATCTGTAACATTTTTGGACATGCTTATGCTCCCTGGATAATATGATGCCTCATAAAGTACTCAAGGAGTGAGGACGTCAGTCATTTCATGTTGCTTGTTTTTGTTCTGGAATCTGAAATTTAAAGGCATCTGTATATCTGTGTACTTTCCTCAGCAAACAACAGCCAAAGTCAGATTGACTTTAGGATTCTGCAGCCAAATACCCCCGGGACTTTCTGAGCAGTTGTCTAAAAAAGACAAGTTAACAGCTCACCATCACCGATCATCTCCAGATGCCAGGCTACCAGTGGTCAATGCTCTACCCCATTGGCGGGTATATTCAAAATAAAAACGTGGAAATTTGAGTAATAAAAAATACATTTATAAAAGTCAACTCAGTTTGCGGGTCTGCTTTTCACTACCTGAAAGGTGGTTTTCAAAAAGTTCGCCAAGATGTCACAGCTCAGTCTAGAATCAAAACTTTAGCAGGAAAACACTGGGAGGTTGCACCCTAAAGTATTCTGTGTATCATGTTGCTTTTGAGTAGACTTGCCAGTAGAATTCATCAAGGTGAGAAATCTCAGGGTCAGGGATCACAGACTTCTGTCTTTAAATGCTGAGTGTCACTATAAAACTACTTGTCCCTACAATGTACTTAATCCCCTCTTACATCAATACAACATCTTTATTCCCCACACCAGCCACCATATGGCTGGTGCCGGTGAGATTGCCAATTTATGAGTAATTTTGTGCTGCTCAATCTAATTTTTTTGAGGACCCTTCAGTTTTTCAGAGAGAAGAGTATTTTATCCTTTCAATTTAAGCTGGATTTGGATCTGATACTCGATGGAATCCATTCCATGTTTTATATCTGACAGCTGATGGGTATGTATTGATCTATTTCGTGTTCTGACATTTAGTGCACTTATTTATCTTTCACATATTTTTTATCTTGTTCTTAAAAACTTTCCATCTTTATTCTATATTGAATTTATCACCATTCTGTAGGGTCAGTCAGTTAACCAGTTCCAAACCGGCTGACATTTTAGCGATGTTTGATCTCTGGGATCTGGTACGAGCTATAGATTCTCATTACCTTTAGTTCCTCCATCCAATTGAAACCATAAAATATTGTGGCCACTATTGCTCAGATAATTTCCACATAGAATTCTTATATATGAGATCAGGCTCACGACAATACACTAGTTCTCATATATGATTATCCCCGATTACTTCATTAATATTTTCAGCAGCTAAAGAATCTTGTATATTTTCAACAATTTTTTCAGGAGTAAGCACTCTCATCTCGGAGTCAGAAAGCTGTGGGCTTAAAGTCCACTCTGGAAACTTGAGCACTCCAGGACCGAGGGAATGCTGCACTGCCAGAGGTACCGTCTTTTGGAACAGTAATTTAAACCAAGGCACCATCTGCCCTCTCAACTGGATGAGAAAGATCCCATAGCACCATTCGAAGAAGAGCAAGGGGGCTCTCCAGAATGTCCTGGCCAATATTTATTCCTCAACCAGCATCAACAAAACAGGTTATCTTGTTATCATCATATTGCTATTTGTACGAGTTTGCTGGGTCCAATTTGGTTGCTGTGTTTCTAGATAGTTTCAATGACTACATTTCAGAAGCATTTCATTGGTTCTAAAGCACTTTAGGTGAGTTGGTGATGAAAGGCAATATACAATTGCAAGTTTAAAATTCTTCAGTAACAGAATTTTACAGTCACAATATACACAACCATTCGCAGATGACAGTTTATTTGTTTACTCGTGTTGTGAGAGCAGATACACATTAACATATTCTCTCTGGGCTAACTACTGAGAAGATAGTCAAGTTCTCCAATGACGGTTCTGCTCATTACCCTGATTCCTTGGTCAGGGGCTGACAAGTTTGCTGGGGTAAAGAGCAGTGGTCAGTGGCATGGTTGAACAGGACTGTAAAACAGGAATATCTCCATGATGACCAGCAACAATGTTTACCTATCCACAGAAGTCCTTGCCAGTTAGGACAGAGGCAGTTGGAAAATGTGTACTGTCTCACATGGAGCCAGTAAACAATCAGCAGGTAAGTCGCAGAATATTGGCTTCACACCTAAATAGAACTTGTCACATTATCAAGCCCTTCAGTAAACGGAAATGAACACCCAAAGGTTGAATTCATTGCAAACCACACTTAAAGCTTTCAACACTCTTCACACAACCTGTTATTCTAGACATAATTTGTGAATTAATATTTTTGTGGAGCAAAAACATTTTACCAAAGGCAAAGGGTTTCACATCTCAAGAAAATTACATCATTTCAAAACATACTTTGTTGCAAGTGGATTATTAAAAGCTGTCAGTTTTATTCCTGTAGCTTTTATTCATCTGTCACTGCTAATAATCTCACTGGCCACTGACTTGATAATTCACTCCAATTCAATAAGACAAAAAATAGCTGCAGGTGAAATAAAAGGTGATAATTCATTACACCAAATTATCGCTTCACTGTCAGCATCAACCAAATGGTTGCCGACTCTGTTTTGATAGATGCCTGGCGATTTGATCATGTGGCATTTGATCACATGGAATTTGATCACATGATACTACTCATGTGATGCTTAGCTACAACATTTGCTCACATTTGGACATCAGGACATCTCATGATCCTGATGGGAGGCATCTGGCATCACTGAGAACATTGAAAATGGTGATATGTTTCTGCCTTACTCCCCTTCTGCCCAACTCACCCTCAAGCTGAAGATTGTGTCACCACGAACCTCTTGCCTCCAATGCCCACCCCATCCCCATCCCCATCCCCCCTCCATTATCGCCCCAACATTCCCTTTCTAAGTTCTTGCTTTCAGACACCCAAGAACTGTTGGCTGTTAAGCCACAGACCATCCCAGAAAGAGAAGAGAGAGCTACAGCACAGCACCGATGCAGAGATCCCCTCACTTGACCTGACACGCATAGTACCAGCTCAGGCACTGACACTGCACCTACCTTGGAAGCTGGTGCAGAGTTGAGATCAGCACATAGTGAGTCACTGGACATGAGTGAGCTGCAGCCAAGGCAGGAGGAAAGGACGGTGCGAGTGTCAGCTCACCAGAGGGCAAGGTCACAGATAGGTTCTACCTCTCATGGATTGGTCTCCTCCGTCATCAGCAAAAGCACACATAATGAAACAACACCATTTTTTTTTTTTGCAAAAATATACTTTATTCATAAAATATCTTCAACTACATTCCAAACCATTTCAAAAACACCATTACAAGGGTACAATCCGGTTCAACTTTAACAAAATGTATCACCAGGTGCATCAGTACAAACAATATTACAGTCATATGAAACAACACCATCTCCTACAGATTTGAATTTCTGCATGTCAACCATTTTATGCAGATGGAAGGATGCTGACAAGGGTACCTCAATCTGTACCACATTTTACTCATCTCCAACAAAGCATGATCACTTCAATCCAAACCTGTAAATACAAATAAAATCACAGTAACCTATGCATATGGAGTAGTCAAGGCGAATAGCCTTTAAAGGAAACCTGGATAAATACGTGAGGGAGAAAGGATATGCTAATGGATTAGGCAAAGGCTCTTGTGAAGCATTTACAGCAGCATAGCCCAGCTGGGATAAATTTCCTGTTTCTGACTATGTGAGGCATGTGTATCAAGAGATATAATCAAGAGCAGCATTCAAATTGTAAAGGTTAATTCATTGGAAAATGGATTATGTTGTTAACTGGTTTATTTGGGAAGAGGAGACAGGAATTGAGGCAGTTGAGGGTTGTTCAGAACCTGGTCCAGGGAAGATTAGAAGTAGATAACAGGAAGAGGTGGAAGAATAGAGGAAATGGTGATAAATGAACAGACTTTATTGTTTCCCTAGAGGCTGAAAGTGTCTTTGATCACTGCATTTGGCACTTCATGGGCACTCTCAGGAGGTATGGATTGTTGGATATTGTTCCTTTGCTGGAAACCAAAGTGTATAGTCCAAGCAAAAGGCAATGATTAGAAATTGGCATGTGTCTGCATTATTTCAGCTCTCCATGGACACAAGGTTAGCTCTATCAAAGCAAAGATCCAAACTGAGCCAAAGTGGAAAGAAATCAACTTAAAAACCTCGATAAAATAATTTTACATCAGCACTGTTCTAATTTACCACTTGGCTGGTCCCATCCTTATCTATCCAATCATAGCCAGAGAATCACCCACAAAGACCTCTGTTTCTGTTCTGTCATCCCTGAAGCCTCACGGATTGATCCTTGGCCCCTTCCTATTTTCTCATCTACATGGTGCCCCTCAGCAACATCATCCAAAAGCACAGCATTATTTTTCACATGCTGACAATATCTAGCTTGACCTCACCACCACCACATTGGAACCCTGCACAGTCTCTAAATTATTACACTGAATACCTGACATCCTGTACTGAATGAACAGAAATTTCCTCCAATTAAATATTGCCTGCAAACTCCATTGCTTAACCATTAATTCCATCCTTCTCCCTGGCAACTGTCTGAGGCTAAACTGGACTGTGCAAAACCTTGGTTTCGTATTTGACCCCAAGATGAGCTTGCCACCACATACCCGTGCTATCACTAAAACCGTTTATTTCTACTTCCATGACACCGCCTGACTCTTTCTCTGACTCAGCCCACCTGCTGCTCCTCATTTTTGTCTTTGTTCCCTCAAGACTTGACTTTCCTGGCCAGCTTCCCACATTCCACCTTCCTTCCTCACACCAAGTCCCATTCCTCTATCACCCCTGTGCTCGCTGACCTACACTGGCTCCTGGTTAAGCAATGTTTCAATTTTAAATTTTTCATCCTTGTTTTCAAATCCCTCCATGGCTTCACCCCTCCCTATCTCTGTAAACTCCTCCAGCCCCACAACCATCTGAGATCTTTGTGCTCCTTTAATTGTGCCCTCTTGAGCCTCCCCAATTTTAATTGCTCTACCGTTGCTTCAGCTGCCATGGCCCTAAGCTCTGGAATGCCCTCCCTGAATCTCTTTGCCTCATTTGGCTACGTTAATCTGTTTCTTAAAACATACCTCTTTGACTAAGTTTTTGGTCATCTGCCTGAATATCATCTTTTGTGTCAAACTTTGCTTTATAATGCTCCTCTGAAGTGCCTTGGGATATTTTATTACATTAAAGGCACTATATAAATACAAGTTGTTGCTGTTCATATCTTTATGCTGATCAACTTCCCTATATTGAAGATATTGAATGTTAGCCAGATCCAAGCTGATTATTGAAGCCAAAACCAAGACACAGAGTTTTTCTTCATCCAGAGAGTTTATTGAATTCTTCAGCCTCACAGATTCCCTCCCACACAACCCAGTGTCCAGCTATCCCCTATTTATATACACTCAAAGACAATTAATACCCATCGCCTATTTACCTTAACCTTTACAATGTAATTGACAAGACATTGACATTGAAGTATTCGGGAGAAAGCTGGATTAGAAATGAACTTGATTTAGGTAATTGAAATGATAATGATGGATTAAATGCATATAAACAGGTTGTTTAACAAATTAAATATTTCTATAGGCAAAAGGCACAAGTACAAAATTGTCAAGCTACAATCAAAACTGAAGATTAGGGATTTTTGTTGCCTTCAACGCAGTATGAATGTGAGATAAAGCCTGACCAAAGCCTCAACTAGTATTTAATTTAAAAGTTGTATGGATGGGTGTCTGATTGTGAAAGGGATAGAAGATCACAAAGATAGGTAGAGGAAATGATAATGAGATACTCAATGTGGCTTCAGCCCTGTTTTGACTAAATGATTGTCATTTGGAGAATGAAACAGATCAAGATGAAATAATCTCTAATTTATATCATGAATGCTTTGTTCAACCAGCAGAGACCATTGTATCTACAGTATTTGGTGACGCCCTTAAAGCTTCAAAACATACATTATTATCTCACTCGTATCCCTCAAAAGCTTTCCCTGCCAAATATCTATCCAGTTCCCTCTTGAGTTTTCCAATGCTGTCTAACTTCTTCCTGGACAATCTGTTCCCTATAGCCTGTGTAAAGAAGTTCAACTAAAGCATTCAACTTCCCTCTTCTAATCTTGAATCCGTTCTCTCAGTGCAGATTTGCAGAAGTATATCAAATATTAGGATTCAATTTATGTTCCTTTTAAATTCCATGCCTTGATCACTCTGTGTGAAGAACAACTTCCTGATATCTGTTCTAAATTTGCCTTTTACTAGTTTGACCCTGTGTCGCTTAGTCTTGCTTTTGCAATTTACTTCAAAGTAATCTTCTGGACTGCTTTTCCACCACCATAACTGCCTTGTAATGCCTTACTGACATCAATTTTCAGATGCCTCCTTTGCAGATTGAAAAGCCCAAATTTCTCCAGTCTTTCATCATAGCGAAGACCTTTGATATCAGCCTTGTGACTTCCCTTTGCCCTGCCATCAGTATTTGAACACCTCCCTTGTTTCTCAGTAACCAGAACTGGACAAAGCAAATCGGGAAAGAAAGAGTTGCTTTTATATAGCACTTTTTTTTTAATGACCTGAGGACATTGCAAAGCATTTTACAGCTAATGGAGTATTTCTTGAAGCATAGATTAAGAATAGTGTTTTCAAACCATTTTGCACACAGCAAGATCCCCCAAAATACAATGGGATGATAATCTATTTTAGGCATCCCTAGAGGGATAAGTGGGGAGATGGTGATGTAATGGTAATGTTGCTGGACTAATAATCCAGAGGCTAAGGCTGGGGACAGAGGTTCAAATCCCACCATGTGAAATTTGAATTTAAATCAGTAGAAATCTGGAATTGAAAGCTAAGTAATGGTGACCATGAAACTATCATCGATTGATGTAACCTATCTGGTTCACTAATGCCCTTTAGAGAAGGAAATTTACTGTTTGCCTGGTCTGGCCTACATGCGACTTCAGACCCAAGGCAAAGTGGTTGTCTCTAGAATGCCCTCTGAAATGTCCTAGCAAGTCACTCAGTTCAAGAGAAATTAGGGATGGGCAACAAATGTTGGCCTTGCCACATCCCATGATAGAATTTTTTAAAAGTATTGGCTAGGGCACGAGGGAGAACTTGCCTACTCTCCGTCAAATAGTGCCCTAGGGATGTTTATGCCCTGAGAGAGAAGATAAGGCTTTGGTTGAACATCTCATCTAAGAGACGGCATATCTGACAGGGCAGCACTCCCTCTGAACTGCAGTGAAGTGTCAGCTACATTTTGTGCTCAAATCACTGGAAACTGCTGGGCTGGAAAGCTAGCAGAGAGTGTATGTCCAACTTGGCTGGAGTGGGGAAAATCAAATATTGGAGCTGAGGAAAGATCAAAAATTGCAGGGGGAAATCGAACATTGAGGGCCAGAAGAATCAAGGATCACGGGATCAGGTGTCGGAGGTGGATTCAGCTGCTGGGATGCCTGGACGATGGAGTGATGTATGAGGCAGGCCAGTGACCCACTCAATGAACCTGATTTCAGCCAGAGTGGGGTCCACCAATCGGGAACACTCTCTCCAGGTCATCCTACAGGTCCGCAACCTCTGATATGTAGAAGGGAAACATCTGCAGGCCCTTGGCATGAACAAGCCCATATGGATGTTCCTGTCAGAGCCGCACACACTTCGGACTTGGAAGGAGGTTGCACATGCTTAACTCACACACACTACAAATCTTGGAAAGGAAGGCCTCACTAAGAGCCCCTTGCATACCCCTGCAATAGATAAAATGCTTCAGATGCAGACACTATTGAGGCAACACTTTCTCAGGGATGATAAGGGTGTGAGCACCATATGCTGGCTTGCGGTTGACTCTTAAATGCCCTCTGAAATGGCCGAGAAAGTCACTCAGTTCAGGGGCAATTAGGGATGGCCAACAAATGCTGGCCTTGCCAGCGATGCCTACTTCCCATGAAAGGATTAAAAGAAATGTCTGGCTGCGGGTAGCTCGCTTGCGCTCTGTGATCAGGGTCATATCATGGCGATGCAGCTGTGAAACTTTAAATGCACCTGATCCTTTGTCAGCCCTTCAGCACCTGTCCACTTCAGGAGCACAGCATCACCGGTCAAAGATGCTGATGAGATGGGGGCCAGCCCCACCTTAAAGGTGCTGAGAGCACACAGAGAGAAGGACGGAACTCTGTGACACCTGCCCACGACATTCTGGCAGCAATGACAAGGTGCAGGCATCAGTAATGTGTCCAGGGAGTGTGAAGCCGGATCATCACTTTGGTCTGAAGGTTACACACTGCACAGGGAAGAGGCCCTTGACTGAGACACCTGCCTTTATCTTGTGCAGGAACCAAGGTTTCACATCTGAGTGACACGAACACTGCTCATCAGAACAAGGAGCCATAGGCAGGGGGAAATTCTTGGGAGTTTATTTACAATAGTGAACAGTATGTAAAAGTGATTAACACCTGTGTCCTGGCTATGCAACTAAATCTTCTTAACCTTCCTAACCCTGCTGCTACATCTTGGTGCTCCCCGGACATCCACAGTGGAGGTGGAGGCAGCCTGCTGACTGTGACACCCTGTCTGTGATGACCTTGGCAGGCGTCCTCTGAAAGACAGAGACCTGGAGGGCCCCGGTCTGCTTTGGGTGTCCTGCTGTGTGGCAGTGGAACCTTCCTCAGCCTGTGGAGCTGGAGCTGTGGGAGATATAGGAAGAGGGGATGTGGATTGGCCAGACATTCGCGGAGTCACCTGGATGAATGGCCCCGGGTTGTTGAGCTGCTGGTCCTCCTCCCTATGGGTGTCCGACGGCCCCAGGCCAACTCCTTGAGGAGAAGGGGGAGCTGGAGTGAGATCTAGCTGCTCCGAACCCCTCTCACATTGACACTGTTGGAGGCCAACTATGGCGTTAGTGATGGAGTTGTGCTCGTGCAGCAGTGCAGGAGCGATGTCCTGGACCAAGATCTCCATGGCAGCCACCAACCTGCCAGTGTTAGCCTCAATGCGTTAGCATGATGGTGCAATCACCTCGCACTGAAAGCAGATAAGCTCCTTCATCACCTCTTGCAATCTGAGGAGGGCACCAGACACCCCTTCCTGATGTTCCCATGATTGTCTTTGCAGCTCCACCAACTGATTGAGGACCGAGTCCAGAGGCTCAGCATCTGATTCAGACTCAGCAGATTCCTTGCCTCCAGCAGTCCTCTGAGTGCCGGTGACCAAGGATGTTCCTGCCTCCACCTGCTGTGGAACAGACTGTGTGGTATGCTCACCAGATTGTGATCCTAAGGCTACTCTACATCTAGGTCCCACTGAGGTGTGTTGGTGAAGGATGTTGGGTGAGCACCATGATGGATCTTCAATGGTGCTGCCCTCAGGGTCCTCATCTCGAGGTGCTCTCGGTGCTAGGGTCAGGCTCAAGTTTGCCTGAGGGCGACATGGCAGATCTGCCTAGGAGAGATAATGGAGATTATTAGTGCTTGGCAGCCGCATTACACACACAACAGTGGACTCAGAGTAACGTTGAGAGAGGGATGATTTGGTGCAGGATCCTCATGTGGGTGTTTGCTGCCGACCTCACCATCACTGCAGGAATGGCCAATGTCCTCCCTGGCCAGCTCCAATGCAAAGCTCTCAAACGGAACGAGGACCTTGATGTCTGGCACTCCCCCCGCCGAGTTTGTGACCTCCCATGTTGATTGTGCATGATCTTGTCCTGCGTAAAGACAGATGGGAAAGAGTGTGAGCAAGGCGCATGCCAAGCCAAATGAGAGGGATGCCAGGCATACATGTGTGCTGACTGGAGCAATGGGCGGGATGAGGAGGCAGTCTCCACAGGAAATGAGGCCAGGTGGAGATGTGAGAGAGAGAGTGTGATGTCCCTTGAGCTGGCAGTGAGTGAGATGCCAGTGAATGTGTGATGGGTTTGTGAGTGGGTGAGTTGAGATTAATAAGATGGTTGCCTTACCCTGGCAGTACGGATGAGATCATTCATCCATTTTCTGCACTGGATGGCCAACCTCTTGCATGCAGCGTTGGGGCTGACTCTGCCACGACCTCCCAAGCCAGAACGGTGAGACCGATGGGCCTCCTGTGGTCAGGGCAGGGGTAGAGGACATCGTGGCGAGTCTCCCCAGCATCCAGAAGGTGTCCAGGGATGTGTCACTGAATCAGGGGGCTGCAGTCTTCTTGGCTTTTGGGGCTATGTCTTCACTGGAGCAGTCCTGGGCTGCAAGCATTGAGAAGTGTGCACACGGCTGCATTTTAAATATGGCAGCCGGCATGAGGAAGCGGCGAGGTAACGGCATGGCGAGGTAATTGGAGGCTGCTCGCCGATGGTCTGGCGTGTTTCCCATGACTGCATCATTTATGAGGCGGGGAGGGGATGATACGGCATGAAAACCCTTCACTGTGGTCGGTGGGTAAAACATCTTTTTTCGTGCCCGTTACTGCACTTGGTGCAAATCTGGGATGATTCCGCCCACAATTGGGCACTATGGAGGAAGAGATTTTTAAGATTCAGAATTCCATCCGGATTAAACAATAAATCAGAGGTTGAACAAGTCAATACATTATTGTACTCCATTGGTGCAATTGTTGACAACGTGATAGCAAGATAAGGCATTAATGAAACATCAGACAAATTCGCAGAGTTCTGGAAAGCTTATTCTAACCAATGGAGTAGCAAGATATTAGAAAGAGTCAAGTTTAACAATAGGGTCCAGAAACCTAGTGAATCAATGACCTATATTGATTGGTTGAAGATTGTGAATATGGTGATCTTGAATCTGAGCTGACATGGGACCGCATTGTAGCCGGGGTAACCGGTGACACTCTTTATCACCTACTGCAAACCAAAGGGGACTTAACTTTGGAAAAGGTAATACAGTTAGTTAGACAATCAAAGGTCCGCCAGCAAAATAGAGCCATACAACGAGGGGAAGACAAACCACGGTACAGAAAATCCCCAATGATGATGCAGCTTATTAAGGAAAAAGGATAGAGCCATAGAAAAGTTATGGTGCAGGAAGAGGCTATTCTGCCCATCATATCTGTGCCGGCCAGAAAAAGAAACAAGCCATTCATTCTAATCCCACTTTGCAGGGTTACAACGTTTCAGATGCAGGCCCAGGCATATTTTACATGAGTTGAGCATTTCAGCCTCAACCATCAATTTAGGCAGTGAATTCCAGGCACCCACCACCCTCTGCATGAAAAAGTTTTTCCTCATGTCCCCTCTAATCCTCTGACCAATCAACTTAAATTTATGGCCCCTGGTAACTGACCCCTCAGCTAGGGGGATAACAAGTCTTTACTGTCCAACATTGGACCAAGTAACTCTTCTGGACTCCACAGCTGCTCACCTCCGCAGCACTCTCCTTCCAGGCCACTTTGGTCAGGTGGGGAGGCTTCTTGCTGCCTTCACTGGGAAGCAGGATTTCCTGCCATTCCCAGGCAGCCTGGGAGGAGAACCTGCAGGGAAGTATCGCTGAACCGTGAGGCTACTCATTCTCTCCACTGAGACACTTGTTTACTTTTGTATGGGGCGACAGCAGGTGATTGGGATCAACAGGTGGGGAAGGGGTGACAGCAGCTCCAGGAACCCAAGGGGGGATCCTCCTCTCAAGCAGTCAGAATGATGCTGCTGCCTTGCAGGGAGTGGATACCTGTCTGGGTGCAATTTAAATATGTTACCCAGACCTTCGACCTCATGAGGTAATGGTGGTGTCAGCAAAAAAGGCCGCGTCATTTTTTGGGCCCTGGGCCTCTGAATATCAAATTGGCTGGCTGCTGCTTGATTGCACTTGGCCAACCCGTCCTGCTTCTGAGCAGAAGCCTCACACACTTGCGGTCCTGCCTTCAGCACACTCAATGCTTCCACAGAAATCCGCCCATTTTGGGCAACTTGTTCTATAATTCTCTGAGCTTCTCCCTGGTTTGGGATGTCACTGGATGAGACAGCCCCTGCTGTGAGCTTAAAGGCTGAGCAGATTTCTTTTAGCAGGCAAACAAAATGCATTAAGCCCAATTATTAACACCCACTCCTTCCAAACACCTTGGCAGGAATTCAGGCCATGTACAGTTGCAGGATGCACAACTGAGGCAAATAATTGTAGACACCAAGGGCACATCTGCTAACAGCCGAGATGCTATGGGATCGCTTTTTGTCATCTTTGCCTCCCCGTTATATATACCCTCAACAGATTAAAAAAGTCTGTCCCCAGAAAGGCCGGAAACTCCGTTATGACTAACATATGGTCAATCGTGTGCATCTTTTAAAAGTGCCAATTCACAATACACAATTCAGACATTGAATGGGTGCAAATAAAGGGTGGAAATAATGTTGTATAATATTTGAAATGAACATGATGATGTGCTCAAACATAATTTGCAGCCTCTATTTTAATAAGGCAGTATAATGCATTAAAATAAATAGACTGATACCTTCATTCAAATAGTGTAGGAAGGGATTTCATTTGAGCATGCTAATAGATTCATTACTAGCATTGCACAGCACAAGCCCAACCGATAAAACACGACCCTAAGGTGCACCAAACTGCACGCAGCAGCAATGATACTTAAAGCAACAAGGTTGCACTATTACAAGACTACATTCTCTGCAATGAGTTAAACCTGGCCAGAACATTCCCTTGCCAACACAGAAACATATGAATTAATCATTCATCTCATTGCTGTTTGTGACATCTTGCTGTGCACTAAATAGATGAATTCACCTATATAACAACAGTCTACTCTCGCTATGACAACAATCTACTCTCGCTATAACAACAGTCTACTCTCGCTATAACAACAATCTACTCTCGCTATAACAACAATCTACTCTCGCTATAACAACAATCTACTCTCGCTATAACAACAGCCTACTCTCGCTATAACAACAGCCTACTCTCGCTATAACAACAGCCTACTCTCGCTATAACAACAGCCTACTCTCGCTATAACAACAATCTACTCTCGATATAACAATGGTCTACTCTCAATATGACAAGTTTACTCTATATAATAATGGGCTACTCTATATATAAAAATGGGCTACTCTCTACATAACAACGGTCTACTCTCGATATAATAACAGCAATATAACAGTGGTCTACTCTTGATATAACAACGGTCTACTCTCGATATAACAACAGTGCCTATATTTGGGGTGCCTGAGAGATGTGTGATAAAAGCTTTATATAAATGCACTGACAAAGGACACTGTGATGACTCGATGGAGAAGACAGGTTTCGTAAAGAAACAGTAAAACTTTATTATGGGAGACCTCGGGAGTGCTTACACGCTAGACCTGATCTCTCATCCGAAAAACTCCTGCCCCCCACCCCCCCCCGGGTTGCCCGCACTAAGAGCTCACTGGTCGAAGCTCCCACAGTACATCACATGACCTGTGATTGACAGGAGGGAGGAACAATATATTCAGTTACCACATTTCCTCCCTTTTTTTTTTACAATCACTCTTTACAAAACACATTTGAACATCCAACACATATATACAATTTCAGGTGATTATAAATCAAGTCTCTGAGATGCTCTTCTTATATGGCTGGAGTGGCGTAGCTCTACCACTGGAGGTTCCTGAACAGGATCAACAGAATCTGGAGTTGCACTGTGAGACACATCATCAGAACTGGGCAGTTCAGGATTTGGCAACTGCTCTGAAACATCTGGAATGTCTGTTGTAGGTTGATCACACACATCAGAAATTGATGGTTCAACATTAATCACAGGTTGATCAGTTAATCAGTTGGAATGTCTCTCTAGCACAGATATGATCTATGTGCTTATGGACAATTTTACCTTCCACTTGTACTTGGAAAGATAATGGACCAGTCTCTGAAACAATGGATCCCAGAGCCCAGCAGGTTCCACTGCCGAATTTTTGCACTTACACCGTTCACCTACACTGAGTGTACAAGTTTTACTGTGTATGTCATGGTTAAATTTCTGATTACTCTGGTTCTGCGCTATATTCTCCTCTAAATTCAGAAATGCCAAGTGTAGATATGTACAGATGGTGTTTCATTAATAACTCTGATGGTGTTGAACCCATAGTGGAATGTGGCGTTGTACGATAACTTAAGAGAAACCGGGAAAGTCGAGATTCCAGAGTGCCTTCCGATAGCCTTTTCATACAAGACTTAAAAGTTTATACAGCCCTCTCAGCTAGACCATTCGATGAGGGACACTCAGGAGCTGTCTTTATATGTCGCATTCCATTCAGATCCATAAATTTCTGAAACTTGGTGCTGGTAAAGGCTGTTCCATTATTAGAAACGACACTTTCAGGTAGACCATGTATGCTGAAACAGTGACATCACAGAATCAGAGTTGTTGCACTGTAGAAGGAAGCCATACGGCTATCATGTCTGCACCGGCTCGCTGAGCATTTTAACTTAGTGCCAATCTCCTGCCTCTTCCCCATAACCCTGCACCTTGTTTCTATTTAAATAACCATCCAATGCCCTCTTGAATGCCTCAATTGAACCTCCCTCCACCACACTTCCAGGCAGTGCATTCCAAACCCTAAATACTTGCTGTGTGAATAAGTATTTTCTCACCTTGCATTTGCTTCTTTTGCAAAACACTTTAAATCTGTGCCCTCTGGTTCTCAATCCGTTTACGAGCAGGAATAGTTTCTCCCTATCTACTCTGTCCAGACCCTTCATGATTTTGAAAACTTTTATCAAGTCTCCTCTTAGCCTTTCCCTCTCCAAGGAAAACAGTTCCAACTTCTCCAATCTTTTCTCATAACTGAAGTGTCTCATCCCTGGAACCATTTTCGTAAACCTCTTCTGCACTCTCTCCAATGCGCTCACATCCTTCCTTTAGTGTGGCACCCAGAACTGTACACAATACTCCAGCTGAGGTCTAACCAGTGTCTTATATAAGTTCATCATAACTTCCCTGCTCTATACCCCCATTAATGAAGCCTAGAATACTGTATGCTTTAGAAACAGCTCTCTCTACCTGTCCTGCCACCTTTAATGACTTATGTACATATACACCCAGGTCTTTCTGCTCCTGCACACCCTTTAGAATAGTATCCTTTAATTTATACTGTCTCTCCATGCTTATTGTACCAAAGTGTATCACCTCACACTTCTCTGCATTGAACTTCATCTGCCACCTATCTGCCCACTCCACCAATGTATCAATGTCCTTTTGAAGTTCTACACTGTCCTCCTCACAATTTACAATTCTCCCAAGTTTTGTGCCATCTGCAAACTTTGAAATTGTCCCCTGCACACCAACATCTAGATCATTTATATTTATCAGGAAAAGCAAGGATCCAAATACCGACCCATGGGGAACGCCACTACAAACCTTCTTCCAGCCCGAAATATACCCATTAATCATTATTCTCTGTTTCCTATCCCTCAGCCAATTTTTTCCATGTTGCTACTGCCCCTTTTATTCCATGACCTATAACTTTCCTCACAAGTGTGATGTGTGGCACTGTATCGAATGCCTTTTGGAAGTCCATATACAACACATCAATGGCCTTGCCCTCATCAACCATCTCTTTTACCTCTTTAAAAAACTCCAGCAAGTTAGTTAGACATGATTTTCCTTTAACAAATCCATGCTGACTCTTCTGAATCAATCCACATTTTTCCATGTGACTATTAATTCTATCCCGAATAATTGTTTCTCGAAGTTAAACTGACTGGTCTGTAATTGCAGGGCAGAACTTTACAATCTTTTTTGAACAAGGGTATAACGTTTGCAATTCTCCAGTCCTCTGGCACCTCCCCCGAATCCAGGGAACAGTAAAAGGTTATTGCCACTGCCTCTGCAATTTCCACTCTCACTTCCTTCAATATTCTAAGATGCATCTCATCCGGTCTCAATTCCTTATCAACTTTAAGTATAGACAGCTTATCCAATGCCTCCTCCTTATCAATTTTAAGCCCTTCTAGTGACTGAGTTTCCTCCTCTGTCACCATGGCCTGGGTAGCACCTGCCTTGTAGATAAAGACAGATGCAAAGTATTCATTTAACACCTCAGCCATGCCTCTTCCCTCTATGTGTAAATACCCCTTTTGGTCCCTAATCAGCCCTAGTCTTCCTTTTACCACCCTTTTATTATCGGTGTGCTTATAGAATACTTTGAGATTTCCTTTTATGTTAGCTGCCAGACTTTTCACATAATCCGTCTTTCCTTCCTGCATTTGCTTTTTCATGTCCCTTCTGAACGTTCTGTATTCAGTTTGGTTCTCAATTGTATTTGTTACCTGACACCTGTCGTAAGCACGCTTTTTCTTCTTTAATGTAATTTATATCTCTTTTGTCATCCAGGGAGCTCTGGATTTGTTTGTCCCACCCTTCCCTTTTGATAGAACATACCATGACTGCCCAAACCATCTCCTCTTTGAAGGTAGCCCATTGTTCAGCTACTGCTTCTCCCGTCAACCTTTAGTTCTAGTCTATCTGGCCTAGCTGCGTTCTTGCCCCATTGAAGTCCACTCTCTGCCAGTTGATTATTCTTACTCTGGATTGACCAATGTCATTTTCCACTGTCATCCTAAACCTTATGATACAATGATCACTATCGCCTTAATGTTGGACTGGACACATACTCCTGTAGGAAATTCACCTGAACACAATCTAGGAACATTTGCCCCTCACTGCCCCTTACACTACCACTATCCCAGTCTATATACAGGTAATTAAAGCCCCCCATTATAACTACTCTATGATGTTTACACCTCTCTGTAATTTCCTTGCAGATTTGTTTCTCTATGTCCTTCCCACTAGCTGGTGGTCTATATATTACACTGAGCAATGTAATTACACCCTTCTTATTCCTTAGCTCTAGCCAAATCGATTCATCCCTTGAATCCTCTGACACATCCTCTTTCTCCAGGACTGCAATACTCTCCTTAACCGAAAAAGCCACCCCTTCTACTTTTCTCCCTTTCCTATCTTTTCTGAACACCTTGTAACCAGAATATTTAACCCCCAGGTCTGCCCTTCCTTAAGTCAGGTCTCGGTTATCGCCACAACATCATAATCCCATGAAGCAATCTGTGCCTGTAACTCCCCAATTTTATTAACTATACTCCATGCATTCACATACATGCAGTGTAACCCTGATTTAGACTTCATTACTTGCTCCCTTACTCTGACTCCATCTATTAACTTAATATTCTCTATTTTAGTGCTTTCTGCCTCTCCCAGCATTCCGTGCATCCTGGTATTACTTTCTGATATTCTCTCCTGGTTCCCACACTGCTGCCGAGTTAGTTTAAACCCTCCTAAACAGCATTGGCAAAAAGTCCCACAAGGAACTCAGTCCCAGCTCTATTCAGATGCAACCTGTCCAGCTTTTACAGGTGCCATCTCCCCCAGAACTAGTCCCAGTGTCCCAGGAATCTAAAGCCGGCCTCCTGCACCACCTTTCCAGCCACACATTCTCTGTCTTATCCTCCTATTTCTGTATTTCCTTGCACATATCACTGGGAGTAATCCAGAGATTACTACTTAAAGAAAGACTAGACTTTAGGTAGAATTCATAGCTTCTCGATAGTTGTGTTAGATGTGGATGGTTTGATTTCACATACACCCATCCATTTTGAATGTGCATTTACAATTAACAAGAACACGATACCGAGGATTGGTCCAACATAACTGATATGTAGTCGAACCCAGGGTCGACCAGGCTATTCCCACGGATGCAGGGGAGCTCAAACAGGCAACTTCTGTTGTTCCTGACAGTGAAGACAGTGCTTGGCCATGATTTCAATATCACTGTCAATGTCTTTCAACTTTCCTTAATCACCCTGAAAAACTATGTTGTATTTCCTTAGAAGTTCTGGAATTCCATCCGATTTTAGATGAAATATCTCAGACCAGTCGAGTTTTATCTTCTGTAGCCAATCTCGAGCTAGAAAATTGGGTCCCTCCCCTTTTACAATTATCACAGGCAGGTGGGCTGTCTGTTGCTTGTAACAGACTGGAACAGTGGCAATGTCCTTGACTTGAATAGATTCTCCTGTGTAAGTTTTTAACTTAGCGGTTGTCCGTTCCAAGTATATTGGCTGTCTTCCTTCATTAAGGTAGCTAAAAGTGTGCTCTCCACCCACCGTAGTTGAGGCACCAGTATCCACTTCCATATGCAGTGGCTTCTCATTTATTTGTACTGTCACTGTAATATGCTCAGTTTTCACAGCAGTTACATTATACAGGGAGTACACATCAGTGTCAGCAGCATCAGCCTTTCTTGTACCCATTAACTTGATCGTGTTAGTTTGCTGTCTTGCTGGCTGCCTCATCTTTGTTCGGCATTGTCTAACCACGCGCCCCTTCTTATGACAGTAATGACATTCTGCCCCTTTGAATTTACAGGTATCTGCTCCGTGGTCATCTCCACATCTATAGCAATTTTGTCTTAAAGTCACTATGAAGCGTTTCTGTTAGGCTTTTTAATGTTTCTCACAGTGAACATTGAATCGTGCTTTAATTCTACAGGTCTGGTTTTTGTTCCACGCTCGGCGGCAGGTTCCTGCCCAACATGAAGTACGGTGCCATTACCCATGTGTCGTAAAGCCTGTGAGTCTTTTGCAGCACTTTCCATAGTGAGGAAAAAGCGCTTAAAGTCAATATCAATTGCGGCAAGCAAGCAACACTGTATGGCGTCGTCCTTGACTCCACATACCAGTCGGTCCCATGACATATTGTTTAATGTGTCCCCAAAGTCACAGTTAACTGCTTGAGGTTCGCCACTTAGGTTGTGATGAACTCTCCCAGGGCACAAACTTTTGAATTAAATTAGAGTGCTGTATTGTCACAGATGGCTTTTGCTGGAAATGTGCTTTCACTAGGTCCACTAACTCACTGTATGATTTGGAATCGGGCGCGTTTGGGGCAGTCAGGTTGCGAATCAGGTTGTGTGTTTTACTGCCACATACACTTAAGAGGATCGCTTTCCACTTTTCTTCGGCGGTTACTTCATTTTCTACAAAGTAAAATTCGAGGCGCTCAACATAGAGGCTCCAATCTTCAATATTTGCATCATATGGATCAATTCTTCCAAACAGCGGCTTGACTGGCGAGTAGTTTTTAAAATTCGATTTACTCACAGTAACAGGGCGAGGTGCAAAGTCGATCCCATCCTTGTCGCCAAATGTGATGACTCAATGGAGCAGACAGGTTTCATAAAGAAAGAGTAAAACTTTATTACGGAGACCTATCGGAGTTCTTGTACGCTAGCCCCAGTCTGTCGTCCGAAAGACCCATACCCCTCCGCCCACCCCCCGCAAGATTGCCCGCACTAAGAGCTCACTGGTCAAAGCTCCCGCAGTACACCACATGACCCATGATTGACAGGGGGGAGGGACAATACATGCAGTTACCATAGTCAACATTGAATCAGCAGAATCAGCTGTGCCACTGCATGTTATGGAACAGCCGATGGTAAATGCTGAGCTGCTCAAATCCCAAAGGGAAACTTGAAACAACTGCCACAACTGTTTGCAATTTGTATAAATTTTGAGATGCGTGCCTTGAATTCAGTAGTAAGAAGACCACCGAGTCTGATAGGTTCCTTACAAAACTAATTTAAACCTTTATTAATAGAAGAAATGATTTTAAAAACATACATAGATCTACAAATTACTACTATGGTAACTTCTAAATACCTTAGTTAATCTAACTCCCAGTTACACTTTCATTAAGACAACAGTAAGACACATAGATTTTAAAAGACCAAGGCAAAGAAACACGATACCCTGAACAATCCAATTCAAAGTGAGTTTCCTTAACTTCAGTTCTTTGTAGACGGCAGCTTGAGGCTTAGATGCTGGAGGCGTTTCATACTTGTTAGATCTTAGAATTCCCTGTCTTTACACACAGCCTTCACTCCTTTATACATATTTTCCCCTTTATATACAAATTCCCATTGTTTCACTATGTCTTTGGATTGTACCCCTCTGATAATAAAAATCTCTCATAGTACCAATTTTACAAGTAATCTTTAGAAAAAAGAAACATACTGTTTCTGAACTTCTCCTGGCTAGGTGACACATTTCACCCCTCCTTTGAAATCAATCTAGTCTGGTTTATTTAAAAATGCAAGTGTTCCCTTCACCCCTATATTTACCTACTTAACATTTCAAACCTAGCTCATCTTCTAATACATCAAAGACTTCAGACCAACTGCCTTTAATTCAATTAAGTCACACAAATCCAAACACAGACATAGACCCATAGACACTGACTGCACTATTACTCTGCTTTACAATAAATTCCAATAACACTATGAAAATAATTATATCTTCCTGACACTACAGCCTTCCAAAAATTGTGCAACCAGCTCTTCGACAACAGACATCTCCATAAGAGGACACATACTTTAGTCTACAATGCTATTGTTGTCACCACCCTTCTATATGGCTGTGAGACTTGGGTCATCTACCAAAGACACTTTCGGTTGCCGGAGAATTTCCACTAGTGGTGTCTCTGCAGGATACTTAAAGTCAAGTGGGAAGACAGGTGAACAAACTCCAACATCCTCACCAAAGTCAATTCATCCAGCACTGGAACTATGATCATGCAAAATCAACTCTGCTGGTCTGGACACTGCATTTGCATGCTAAATAATTGGCTTCAAAAGCAAATCCTCTCACGACTTATGGATGACACCTGATCTCCAGGAGGACAGAGAAAACATTTTTATGGACACTCTGAAAGGGTCACATCAACATCGGTGCATGGGAGCAACTTGTTGCTAATCATGCCATGTGGTGGAGCCTCATCCAACAAGCACAACACAATCAGGAACTGACTGCATAAACTCTGCTGCGGAGGAGTGACAAAAGCAGAAGGAGATTGCAGAACCCTGGCTCAAGAACCTCCCTTCATCAGGGCAACCCTTGCCCTCTCTGCCCAAAGACCTGTGGCTCTGGGATTAGCTTGCTGAGTCTCCTGAGGACACATAAATCATGAAGCCTGACAGGAGTCATCCTCGTTTCGAGCAGCTGTCAACGAAGACAATGGTGACAAATGTAGCTCTTTATTTTCACCAACTTGTCTAATAACACAAGAAGCTTTCAAGTTAATTGGCACAGATAATGGCAGAGCAAAAAAATCCAAAACACAATTGAGACAAAGAGAAAAGTATCAGATGTGACAGGCCAAGTTTATCACCAGGACTACAATTGCCCAGACAAGATTCATGCCCCTCAGTAAGTTACTGCTGGCTTATTGTGAAGGGCTTAACGGAGATGTCAAAATACAATACAATATCTAATATTACAGGAGGTCAACCTGAGATGACCAAGCTCTCACACAATGTACTATTGTGAGATAACCAAGAGAAAAAACTATATTAAAAAGAACTCACCTTACCAAACAGGCATGAGAGGAATGAAATGTAGCATATTGCCATTTCTGGAACCTTTAGTTTTGATCAGATGAAGCAAGGGAATGAAGACAGCTCTTAGCCATGGCTTTGAAGAGGTGATTGTGATAACATTCAGGCATGGTTACTCCTTTGAGATGTCACTGGCTCCAGATAGGATGCAGACACAGCAAATGGCAATGAATGCGTGGTCTGAAGTAATTGATGATAAACAATTGGAATTCAGCCAATGTGGAAGAGTAGACTTTCACATTTAATTTTTATTCTTAAAAATAGCCCAAAGCTGCTCTGCCATCAGTAACAGAGTGTGAGAGGCAGGGAAGGAATGTACTTCTACGGTTTTGGCCTTGATTTTAAACTAATTCCACACCCACCTCATCCCAACTTGGCCCAACAGGTGAGTGATTAAAATCACAAATTCAACTTACTGTTCCTGCCTGAAACTCTTCAGCCAGTAGGAATACAAATATCACAAACACACCAAGAGGAAAGTGGCAGGTACCACAAGAATAACTTCAAATGAGGGTCCAATTACATAATTTGGGCCTTAACTGTGAGTCAGAAGTTTAACCCAGTAGAAAATTTACATGAGTAAAAGTTATGGGAATGTTTTTACAAACTGACTGACTGAAAGTTGATTTTAAAAGGCACTCACAGGCACTTGAATCTTTAAGATTTACATGCCATTGTGAGCAGTGCATTTCCAAGCAGTCCTGAGCTCCCAGTTTGCTTCTTTCTGATATTTTCCCCCACCACCTCCCCTTACTTATCCTCATTAAGCACTTATTGATGATCATGTGTGCTGTTTTTGCTTCACATTTTGAATGGACAGAAGTTGAAAAAAAAGCAGGACACATAGTAAATGGGTCATTGAGAAGAGCACAGGTGATGTGAGTTACTAGATAGGCCTTGCCCAGTCCACAATCTTGTTTTTTAAGCCAAGAGATAGTTTTTTAAAATTATTTTCAAAGGGCATAAGGAGACAGTGCTTCGTCAGGCAGGCCTTTTGCAGCCTATATGCTGTCCCCTGGACTAGACAACCTTACTTCTGCAGTAGCTGTTAGAGTCACACACTCTTAAATTTCTCACCACAGGGCTCTTCCTGGCTGCTATAGAAGATAGCATCCCTATCTCCTAGTGCACAGATGTATCAAGTAGGCCATCAATATACTAGAACGTACTAATAATGCACTGCATCCAGGTTCTGGGAGTGATGCTCCTTTTGTTTAGAATCTCAGCAATGTCTCCCCATGCCTGGTTGGTTTGTTTTGGGGTTCTACTCCCACACAGCTGGGAAGAGGTGAGTTGGAATGAAACGCACAGGTCTACACAAAAACATCTTCAAAATGAGAGGAGGGTACAAGAGAATATTTTAATGTTTAAAGTGTGCTCCATTTTCCCCTGATTAGTATTTACATGAGCAGAAAAATAAGCATTGACTTTTTTTAAAGGGCTAGGCTTTTTATCCAAATATAGAGCTGCCATTACTTTTCAGGAAATGCCAGAACACAACATGCAATTGAGCCTAACCAGCATTACTATTCTGCAGAGTCAGGGAATTCACATCAGCCCCCGGGTCAGTTCAGTCACAACACCCAGAGCTACCAATAAGATAACATGGGGCTCCTCTTCATCAGTGGCATAATCAGATCTACATGGAGAAAAAGGGATCTAATACATGGGTTTTCATTTAGATTTAAAGTTTTACTATTTTAAAACTTTGAAGGGATAATTGTATGCATTTATCCCACTGACATTGAGAGAGTACAATGAACAAAAGGTTAATGATATATATAATATAAGATTGATGTCTTTAATTCAAAGTACTCACAGCTATAATGAAAACTTTTCACATAATTTCCACAAATGGCCTGAGTATGGCCAATGCATCTTCTTCCGTACATTTCACCTGTGTCAAGAATAGGTGACTTCATTGGGCCACATTCATCAATGTGTCAGAACTGGAACTGGCTTGTACCAGTGACCAATCAGAGTGCACGTCATTTTGCTTGACCAATGTCTTGTTTATCAACTTGTTTTGTTTTAAGTATACTTTTATTCCAAACATATTCTTCAAACTTATAGCTATAATGCCCAGGAGCTTAGAAAATGCTGAAAGGTTTATTTCCAAACTTGGATCACCTGTGTCAGTAATTCAAATTTAGTCACTGAGCCATCTACACACCCATTTAAAATAATTTGCATTAATGTCATACCAATATTACCAAACCAGGTCCAATGGAGCCCATTTACAATTTTGGATGAATTCAAAGTATCGGCAGTGACAATGAATAACTGAGTATGTGCAATTTCTCATAACTGGTGTTAGAACTTCTTGTGTTTCTAACCACAGGTCTTCCTATATTAAAGGTTCTACTAACAGCAAGGTAAGCCTATTCCCTCGACCTTAATGCTAGCTTAGAATCTCAACTAAAAGATGTTTCTAAGCATTGAAGGAACATAGTCTTAGACTGAGTCTTCAAATAAATGTCCTCTCTTTCAGGGCTCTCCAAGCCCATAAAGTTATCTTTGGATGGGACATACTTTGAGGTATGTCTTAGTAGACCAAACTTCTTTGAAAGTTTACCAATACTAGCCCTTAGGAGTCAAGTTGTGTGAATACGTGGATCCTCAAGATAATATATACTTTAGACTACAACCCCTTCTATGCTTCATGAATACATGTCTTTCATTGAATCCAATTATAGATTACAGCTTATACATGAGGTTATAGATAGTAACTAAAGTTAATCATAACATGTCAATAACGTGGTAAAGATACATGCAATTTTTAATTCCGCCTTATCAGCAAACCTTAGATCTTGAAACAAATATTACAAGAAAATTATACTCACAAATCCAATCTGGTTATATTAGATTTTGAAGTATCTCTCTTTTGGCCCAGGGGGAATTTGACCCCTTGTGTGCTTCAAAAATGGCTGACTGCTGACTTGTCTCAGCTAATAATGTCTATTTTTAAAGTCAGTTTGGCTGAGATAAAAAAATGGCTGACTGACTTCTTCCAACTATGTGTCTGTTTAAGAAAGTCAGTAGAGTTTAAAAACGTCTTTCATTGTTTATTGTTTTGGTGAGAGACACCACCTTATCTGAAGAGTGACATCAGTTTACTAAGGTCTCATTCATAAAGCTTTAAACTCTAGACAGGCAGCTGGCTATTCTGGCTGCTTCTCAATTTTCACAGACTGAAGGACATCGTATTGACTTTATACGTATTGGCAATACTTCAAGTTAGCAGCCATTTTCATGTCAGGCTTTTATGTCAAGCTACCATTTTATCGTGCTAACTTGGCATTAACACCTTAAGTTTTAAAGTTCAGGGTCAGATTTGTGAGTTTTTTAGCAGCTAGGAAAGAATCTTCTGGTCAGCGTGCGGAGGCGGGCCCCGCACGCCAACGCATAAAATGACGCGCGGTGACATCGGGCGTGCGTCCCGACATCACTGTGCATCATTCTGAACTTCCATTCGGCAGGCGAGCAGCGGAATCAGCTATGTGCCCGCCAAACTGTCAAAGGCCTGTTAAGGCCATTAATAAACTAATTAAAGCAATTGTCAGGGCTGCCCATCCAAGCTTAAGGTTGGCGGGCAGGTGAAGAACCCAGGCAGCCTTCTCATTTTTCTCATGAAGCCTCATCCATGGGCGGGATGAGATTTCATGAAGGGTTTATTAATTAATTCAAATTTTTTATGAAGATTCATAAACATGTCCCAGCTCAGGTGATGCTGTCGCATGAGGGCACATGTCTGAATAATTTTATTTTTTTTAGTTTTAACCAATTTTGCACTGAACTTAATCTCTCTGAGGCACGGAGCTGCCTGAGGGAGATTTCTGCGCTTTTTCACGCACATGTGCGAAAGAGCGCAGGCTCCGACTCTGCCCCCTCCCCCTGCCCACACAGGGAGTCCTCAGCGCTTCCGAGTGCGTGTTACGCTGGGCGGGCCTTAATTGGCCCGCCCGTGTAAAATGGCGGTGGGCAGCCAATCGCGGGCGGCGATCAGCTCCGCGCCTGCCCGCGCCCGCTCCCGACCGGCCTGCCCGACGGGGAGAAAATTCTCCCCCTAGACTTTGGAGGAAGGCCTATACACAGAGCGACAATATAGAGGTGGACTGATAGCTCCATCAACCATGAACTGCAACAATTTACAATTTCTCATTTGTGATAAGTTATCCCTTGGAAACTGAGTTTTAAGATATCAGTGCCTTTAAAGCCATGTTGCTTATATTGCATCTGAAGCAAGACGCATAACATAAACCCTGCATAAAACGTTCGTACTTGCATCACACTGAACATTGAAGGTTTGTTTATGGTGCATATAGTGCTGAGAGAGTTATAGAAATATGACAAGTTTTTGGAAAAGATAAAAGGCCATTGGATATCCAACAAGTCTGTCCCTTTTGGTGGATCAGCTCTAACTGCCTACCTTCTCACCAGATCCTTCAGGTGTTTCTCTTCACAAGTGTACCAAATTATCTTTTGAATCTATTTTCACCTATCTATTTCAATATTTTTCCCTATACTTTAATTCCTAATTCTATAATCCTCCATGAATTACGCTTGACTTCATTTCTCATCCTAAATTAAGCTAGCTTAGTACCTACCTCGGGGAACTTTTAAACTGCAGACTTCCCCACTCCACATGATTTGATGATTTTGTCAAACTCCTTAATGTTAATAGTGTTCCTCTTTACCCCTACCCCCTCCCTCTCTTCAAAGGATTGCCACCTTAACATTGAATGCTTCTGTGATTTCTATGAGCTATGCCAATAGCTTCTGGCTCTCAATGTCAAAAGGTGAAGACCAACCAAGAAGCAGCTCCCTCGTTCTCTAGTTTGGGTTGCACTTAAGGCTAACAATATTATTCCAGAAAAAACATGACTATTATGAATCTGAAAGAAGTGAGAACAAGCCTACATCTCTGAATGGAAACGTAGTTAAGATAATGACCATAACAAAAGTCTATATGTTAACCATGTAATCTTAGAGCTAAATAACCTTTAGAAGGTATAAAACAAAAACAGAATTACCTGGAAAAACTCAGCAGGTCTGGCAGCATCGGTGGAGAAGAAATCAGTTAACGTTTCGAGCCTTCATGGCCCTTCGGCAGAACTGAAGCATAGTTAGGAGAAAGGAGAAATATAAGCTGGTTTAAGGTGGGGGGTGGGGGGGGGGGAAGAAAGAAGTTGAGGGTGTGGTGATTGTGGAGATAAGCAAGCCGTGATAGGAGCAGCTAATCAAAAGATGTCACAGACAAAAGGATCAAAGAGGTGTTGAAGGTGGTGATATTTGTCTAAGAAAAGTGCTAATTAGGAATGGAAAACAGGACACTCAAGGTACAGCTCTAGTGGGGGTGGGGTGGAAAAGACTAACAAGGTTTTAGTTTTAGATTTAAAAATAATGGAAATAGGTGGGGAAAGAAGAATCTATATAAATTATTGAAAAAAAAGGGCGGGGGGGGGAGAAACGGGGTGGGGATGGCGGGAGGGGGAGTTTAAGATCTAAAGTTGTTGAATTCAATATTCAGCCCGGAAGGCTGTAAAGTGCCTAGTCGGAAGATGAGGTGCTGTTCCTCCAGTTTGCGTTGGGCTTCACTGGAACAATGCAGCAAGCCAAGGACAGACATGTGGGCAAGAGAACAGGGTGGAGTGTTAAAATGGCAAGCGACAGGGAGGTTTGGGTCTTTCTTGCGGACAGACCGCAGGTGTTCCGCAAAACGGTCGCCCAGTTTGCGTTTGGTCTCTCCAATGTAGAGGAGACCGCATTGGGAGCAACGAATGCAGTAGACTAAGTTAGGGGAAATGCAAGTGAAATGCTGCTTCACTTGAAAGGAGTGTTTGGGCCCTTGGACGGTGAGGATAGAGGAAGTGAAGGGGCAGGTGTTGCATCTTCTGCGTGGGCATGGGGAGGTGCCATAAGTGGGGGTTGAGGAGTAGGGGGTGATGGAGGAGTGGACCAGGGTGTCCCGGAGGGAACGATCCCTACGGAATGCCGTCAAGGGGGGTGAAGGGAAGATGTGTTTGGTGGTGGCATCATGCTGGAGTTGGCGGAAATGGCGGAATATGATCCTTTGAATGCGGAGGCTGGTGGGGTGATAAGTGAGGACAAGGGGGACCCTATCATGTTTCTGGGAAGGAGGAGAAGGCGTGAGGGAGGATGCGCGGGATATGGGCCGGACACGGTTGAGGGCCCTGTCAACGACCGTGGATGGAAAACCTCGGTTAAGGAAGAAGGAGGACATGTCAGAGGAGCTGTTTTTGAAGGTAGCGTCATCAGAACAGATGCGACGGAGGCGAAGGAACTGAGAGAATGGGATGGAGTCTTTACAGGAAGCGGGGTGTGAGGAGCTGTAGTCGAGGTAGCTGTGGGAGTCGATAGGCTTGTAATGGATATTGGTGGACAGTCTATCATCAGAAATTGAGACAGAGAGGTCAAGGAAGGGAAGAGAAGTGTCAGAGATGGACCATGTGAAAATGATGGAGGGGTGGAGATTGGAAGCAAAATTAATAAATTTTTCCAGGTCCCGACGAGAGCATGAAGCAGCACCGAAGTAATCATCGATGTACCGGAGAAAGAGTTGTGGGAGGGGGCCGGAGTAGGACTGGAACAAGGAATGTTCCACATACCCCATAAAGAGACAGGCATAGCTGGGACCCATGCGGGTACCCATAGCCACACCTTTTATTTGGAGGAAGTGAGAGGAGTTAAAGGAGAAATTGTTCAGTGTGAGAACAAGTTCAGCCAGACGGAGGAGAGTAGTGGTGGATGGGGATTGTTGGGGCCTCTGTTCAAGGAAGAAGCTAAGGGCCCTCAGACCATCCTGGTGGGGGATAGAGGTGTAGAGGGATTGGACATCCATGGTGAAGAGGAAGCGGTTGGGGCCAGGGAACTGGAAATTGTTGATGTGACGTAAGGTGTCAGAGGAATCACGGATGTAGGTGGGAAGGGACTGGACAAGGGGAGAGAGAAGGGAGTCAAGATAACGAGAAATGAGTTCCGTGGGGCAGGAACAGGCTGACACGATCGGTCTGCCAGGACAGTTCTGTTTGTGGATTTTGGGTAGGAGGTAGAAGCGGGCCGTCCGAGGTTGGGCGACTATCAAGTTGGAAGCTGTGGGAGGAAGATCTCCAGAGGAGATGAGGTCAGTGACAGTCCTGGAAACAATGGCTTGATGTTCTGTGGTGGGGTCATGGTCCAGGGAGAGGAAACAAATGGAAAGCAATGAAGGTGAGCAGGGCAGAAGAGACAGTCGGAAATCCTGTCGGAGAACAGAACCGTACTTCTTCAAAGAGGGCATTTCTTGAAGAGAGGTGGCAGTCAATTAAACACAGAGATAAAAACAAAACGCTAAAAGCTACTGCGGATGCTGGAAATCCAAAACAAAAACAGAATTACCTGGAAAAACTCAGCAGGTCTGGCAGCATCGGTGGAGAAGAAATCAGTTAACGTTTCGAGCCTTCATGGCCCTTCGGCAGAACCCATTCTAATCTGTCTCTCGCTGAACTCACTGCACTCCGTTCTCTCAGGTCCAACCCCAACATTGTCATCAAACCCGCTGACAAGGGTGGTACTGTTGTTGTCTGGCGCATTGACCTCTACCTCGCGGAGGCTGAGCGTCAACTCGCAGACACTTCCTCCTACCTCTCCCTGGACCATGACCCCACCACAGAACATCAAGCCATTGCTTCCAGGACTGTCACTGACCTCATCTCCTCTGGAGATCTTCCTCCCACAGCTTCCAACTTGATAGTCGCCCAACCTCGGACGGCCCGCTTCTACCTCCTACCCAAAATCCACAAACAGAACTGTCCTGGCAGACCGATCGTGTCAGCCTGTTCCTGCCCCACGGAACTCATTTCTCGTTATCTTGACTCCCTTCTCTCTCCCCTTGTCCAGTCCCTTCCCACCTACATCCGTGATTCCTCTGACACCTTACGTCACATCAACAATTTCCAGTTCCCTGGCCCCAACCGCTTCCTCTTCACCATGGATGTCCAATCCCTCTACACCTCTATCCCCCACCAGGATGGTCTGAGGGCCCTTAGCTTCTTCCTTGAACAGAGGCCCCAACAATCCCCATCCACCACTACTCTCCTCCGTCTGGCTGAACTTGTTCTCACACTGAACAATTTCTCCTTTAACTCCTCTCACTTCCTCCAAATAAAAGGTGTGGCTATGGGTACCCGCATGGGTCCCAGCTATGCCTGTCTCTTTATGGGGTATGTGGAACATTCCTTGTTCCAGTCCTACTCCGGCCCCCTCCCACAACTCTTTCTCCGGTACATCGATGATTACTTCGGTGCTGCTTCATGCTCTCGTCGGGACCTGGAAAAATTTATTAATTTTGCTTCCAATCTCCACCCCTCCATCATTTTCACATGGTCCATCTCTGACACTTCTCTTCCCTTCCTTGACCTCTCTGTCTCAATTTCTGATGATAGACTGTCCACCAATATCCATTACAAGCCTATCGACTCCCACAGCTACCTCGACTACAGCTCCTCACACCCCGCTTCCTGTAAAGACTCCATCCCATTCTCTCAGTTCCTTCGCCTCCGTCGCATCTGTTCTGATGACGCTACCTTCAAAAACAGCTCCTCTGACATGTCCTCCTTCTTCCTTAACCGAGGTTTTCCATCCACGGTCGTTGACAGGGCCCTCAACCGTGTCCGGCCCATATCCCGCGCATCCTCCCTCACGCCTTCTCCTCCTTCCCAGAAACATGATAGGGTCCCCCTTGTCCTCACTTATCACCCCACCAGCCTCCGCATTCAAAGGATCATATTCCGCCATTTCCGCCAACTCCAGCATGATGCCACCACCAAACACATCTTCCCTTCACCCCCCCTGACGGCATTCCGTAGGGATCGTTCCCTCCGGGACACCCTGGTCCACTCCTCCATCACCCCCTACTCCTCAACCCCCACTTATGGCACCTCCCCATGCCCACGCAGAAGATGCAACACCTGCCCCTTCACTTCCTCTATCCTCACCGTCCAAGGGCCCAAACACTCCTTTCAAGTGAAGCAGCATTTCACTTGCATTTCCCCTAACTTAGTCTACTGCATTCGTTGCTCCCAATGCGGTCTCCTCTACATTGGAGAGACCAAACGCAAACTGGGCGACCGTTTTGCGGAACACCTGCGGTCTGTCCGCAAGAAAGACCCAAACCTCCCTGTCGCTTGCCATTTTAACACTCCACCCTGTTCTCTTGCCCACATGTCTGTCCTTGGCTTGCTGCATTGTTCCAGTGAAGCCCAACGCAAACTGGAGGAACAGCACCTCATCTTCCGACTAGGCACTTTACAGCCTTCCGGGCTGAATATTGAATTCAACAACTTTAGATCTTAAACTCCCCCTCCCCCCATCCCCACCCCGTTTCTCCCCCACCCCCTTTTTTTTCAATAATTTATATAGATTCTTCTTTCCCCACCTATTACAATTATTTTTAAATCTAAAACTAAAACCTTGTTAGTCTTTTCCACCCCACCCCCACTAGAGCTGTACTTTGAATGTCCTGTCTTCCATTCTTAATTAGCACTTTTCTTAGACAAATATCACCACCTTCAACACCTCTTTGATCCTTTTGTCTGTGACATCTTTTGATTAGCTGCTCCTATCACGGCTTGCTTATCTCCACAATCACCACACCCTCAACGTCTCTCTTCCCACCCCACCCCCACGCCCCCCCAACCTTAAACCAGCTTATATTTCTCCTTTCTCCTAACTATGCTTCAGTTCTGCCGAAGGGCCATGAAGGCTCGAAACGTTAACTGATTTCTTCTCCACCGATGCTGCCAGACCTGCTGAGTTTTTCCAGGTAATTCTGTTTTTGTTTTGGATTTCCAGCATCCGCAGTAGCTTTTAGCTTTTTGTTTTTAGAAGGTATAACTTGCCTTCTAGTACCTCACCCGCATGATCAATATTAATGCATGAGCCTACATCAAAAGCACTGACAAGCTATTCCTCATGGGGGAGATTTCACCTGCACCATTCCACCCTTACCCCAAGTTTATATATGTATATGTTTCAACAGGAGCCACTGGACAGTGATGAGGAACGTGAATGCTGGCTGATTTAGCCTGGAGTACAGATGACAATTGTAATATTTCAGTAAAATAATTTACCTCATCATAGACCTGTGGCAAGGGAGTATCAAACTGGGTACTTCTTACTTTATATGGTTCAGAAACAGACTCCCTTTCCTAAGTGAACCTTTAGGGAGCTGCATTCAGTTTTAGCTGCACTACATTTTACACATTTATTCCCATGGTGCATCCTCCTTGTCACCTGCGTCTGTGTCTAATTCTAAGCCTGCTTTACTGTTTAACTGTCAAATCATTCTCTTCCCATTCTCCTTCCTCTGAATAATATTGCAGGACAACAAATGGCTGGATCCACTGGGGCCTCATTTTAATTAAACAGTAATTAATAAACTCAATGAAAATGAATATTAATGATTTATTTTAATTAATAATGAATTTTAACACAGTAGTGAACTGGCAGAAGCTGACATGCTGCTTAAATTTGGCAGTGATGATAAAATGGACCAGTAGGTCTTCTTAACATTCTCCAGTCAATGCACTAGAGTCACATGCACTATTGAGAACATGATAAGGAATAATAGTGATCTTCAGCATTATTAACATTCTGCACACATGAACTACTATGAAATGCACTGACTGTGGTTATATAATTACACCAAGCATGTGTCAGCCCTGGCTCAGTTGGTAGCACTCTCTCCTCAAATTCAGAAGATTGTTGCTTGTGGGTACCGAGGGAGTGCTGTGCTGTCAGAGGCGTTGCCTTTCAATTGAAATGTTAAACTGAGGCTGTGTCTTCCTTCTCAGGTGGATATAAAAGATTCCATGGCGTTACCTCGAGGAAGAGAAGCAGAGTTATATTGCTGCAGTGCTACAGTCAGCGAACAGTCTGGACCAAGGACCATTTGAATGATCATCAACGGGTGGCCCACAGGGACTGGTTCTCAATCAGTGGTGAATACAAGTTCGATCGTGTGCTTGATATGTTCTCAGCCAATATTTCTCACTCAATCAACATCACAAAACAAAGTACATTATCTGGTTAGTATCACATTGCTGTTTGTGGGAGCTTGCTGTGCAGTACAAATTGGTTGCTGTGTTTCCTACATTATAACAGTGACTTCATTTCAAAAGTACTCCATTGGCTGTAAAGTTTGGGATGTCCTCAGGTCCAGAAAAATTCTATCTAAATATGAGAATTTTTTCTTTCACCGGGCATACTACACAAGCAATATCTCAACAACAGCAATGAGGTGAATTGCCAGTTGACCTCTTTTTTGATAGGAGTTGATTGAGGAAGAGATGTCATGTGTAGGACTCTGGAGGGTCCACTGTTCCTCTTTGACTGGTGACATGAGATTTTTACTGCCACCTGAACAGGCAGACAGGGTCTCAGAACAATGCAATGCTTCCCATCAGTACACATAGAAGATAGCAAAGCAGACTATCTTTGCAAGGTAAAAGAGGCTTTGGGATACGTATTCAGTTTACTATGATGTCACATGCTGAAGCTGCAATGTTGCATTCCCACAAAGTAGTAGCATAGGCCAATGCCTACAGGTTCAGTCACTGATCCCAGCTGCCTGCCCACAAGAAGTAAACCCTAGAGACCCAGTAAACCCCAAGGTCAGCTTTATACAACTTCTGTTGGCCGGCTGTTAACCAGGATTGCTAGAAACCTACGAGCAGATGGCCAAATGTTGGCTTGCCCATAGGCAGCTCAGGTTGCAGGGGAAGGAAGTGAAGAAAAATAGCAAACAACTCAGTTAATATGCTTATATTTGGGACACACAGAGATTCATCTTAACAAGAATATGCTTCTATTAGGTGGATAGTTGCTCACTTATACATGCAAATCTTTCTTTAATTAGTAACACCTCCATTATATTCAAGGCATTGCCTGTGGAACAGAAATTTCTCCTTTATATGTATATATAAATATCAAAATCTTAGGTCTGTGTTCAGTTCCACACATTATAATTTGTGCTACCTATATAAATTTGTCAGGCTGTAATTATACCTTTCAATCAGTGGTGGCACTGTTTTGTCTCAGTCTGGCCTACATGTAACTCCAGACCCACAGCAATATGGTTGACTCTTAACTGCCCTCTGAAATGGTGCAGCAAACCACTCAGTTCAAGGGCAATTAGGGATGGGGAACAAATGCTGGTCTTGCCTACAACACCCACATTCCATGAAAGAATTTTAAAAAATCCTCCATTCTCCTTGGCATTTACCACAGGCTCTCTGGCAGACTTCCCAATGCAGTAAGTGTTTTGTTGTATATACCAATCAGCCTTCTATAGGCTGCCCCAGTGAATTCCTCATCTGAGTCCTCTGCAGGGGAACCTATGTGCAACCTTGCCCCTCAGCGAGCTGATACCTGCACTATCCTTGCCCCCTGCCCTGGCTGCAGATCAGTTGTGCCCATTGTCTCACCAAGTGTGGATCCTGCTTTTAACCTATCCCCATGATATGTGCAATGCCAGTTTCTGAGCTGACGGCTGCAGATGTGAAATCAAATGATGGTGCTGTATCTTCATTACCACTGCCTTCTTGCTCCACCTCTTGAGTATCAGAAAGCAAAAATGCAAAAAGGTAAGGTTGTGGTGAAGGAATGTGGGGACAGTTAGAAGTGCAATCAGAGAAGCATTTTTTTCAATCAAAGGGTCATGGACATTTGGAATTCTCTCTCCCAAAAGGCTATGGATACTCATTGATTGAAGTTTTCAAGATTAAGGTTTTTGTAGGGTAAATGTATGAAGGGATAGGGAATAAAGGTCACTAAGTGGAGAGCAGAGTTCTGGTGAAAGGTCATTAGCCTGAAGGTCATTGACCTGAAACATTAACTTTATTTCTCTCTCCACAGATGCTATATGACCTGCTGAGTATTTCCAGCATTTTCTGTTTTTGTACACCATTGGCTTATCCTTCTGTCGATGACCTTGAACGGATGGGGAGTTTTAGAAAAGTTAATGATGATACAACACCCATTATAAAACATTATTTACCATCTGGCCAAGTGAATGCCACTTCAGGTAACTTCATTTCAGACCTGCTTTATTGATGTGAACTTCAGAACAAGACAACCAAGGTGGCTTCATTCATTAAACAGGAACCTACACTTTGAGAATGGCCTGAGAGGGTACCTGGGACACTTAAAAATTCACTGCATCTGGGCCTTTGCTATAATTGACCTGAGGAGTGCTAAACACTAATACTAGCTGGCCAAAATAGATAGAATCTCTCTGCCCAGCACTAATCTCATTCACCATAAAAATAAAAGGTGCAAAGTAAAAGACAGTAATTTGATGCAAACTCTTTAAACATTTATACTACAAGATCACATAACATAATTTGCAAGGTAGGATTTTTTTTTTAAAAGTCTTTAAGTAATACTTCTGTTCTATTAGAAAATTAAATGGTAACCTCCTACCTTAAGTGCCATAAATAACAATGTATTTTAATTACAATACGAACTGCTTGTAGCGCCTTTGTTATTACATAGAATTTCATTGTAATTCTGGTTAATTACAAGTTATCCAGCTATAATTGCACTGTTAGCCACAGAACCACAATGAAATGCGATATGATAGTTACGGTACTACTACAGATTAATGCTGTAATTATAAGGTTATTATATTGCTATTCACGGAGCCAAACATGTTCCCTTTAAGAGTAGTCATTTGGTAATTAAACTGATGCATTCTAGATGTTGTTGCTTGGCAGTTTTATATTTCAGTCACTCCATATACATCATGCTTCACTTTTACCTCAGTATAGCTGAGGCAAGAAAACCCCATTATTTTGTCTCTCCACATTTGGAATCAAGATGCTGTGGCTGCTCCATACTCTTTTAAGTGAGTTCACAACGCCATGAACCTTGTTAGGTCTAACCCGAATTTCTTTGGTAGGCTCTGCATCTTTCATGACGAGTGACCCAAGATTGCAGAAGTTATCAACCTATTCAAGCTTGTGTGGCCATTGACAATGTATGGCTGTGAAAGCTGGATCATCAGGAAGAGTGTCGAGGCTCGAATAAGAGCATTTGAAATGAAAGGACTCAGGAAGATATTTTTTGTGTCATGGCCAGAAAAGTGGACAGGTTGGGTGGTGCTCGAGAAAGTGGTATTCACATGGCCAGAAGGTAAATAATGTTTTATAATGGACATAGTATCATCATTAACTTTTGAAATTCCTCATCCTTTCTTCAAGGTCATTGACAGCAGGATAAACCAGTGGTGTACAGAAACAGAAAATGCTGGAGGCAGGGATTTCGAGGAAGCTCACATATTTTGGACATGTGATGTCAACAAGAGGGGAGTGTTTGGAAAGAGAGGCAATGCAAGGCAAAACATCTGGAAAACGTGCATAAGGAAGACCCAAGGTAACATGGATGGCTAAAATCAGAATGTGAGCTGGCCTCTCTATGGTACAAGCAGTAAAGGCAGCGAAGAATAGAAATTAGTGGAGAAAAATTGTTCATTTTGTGGCCAACCCTCGGAACAAGGATGATGAAAGACAAAGACAAGACAAGATATTTAGAATCAATGTAGGAAGTTAAGCAGGACAACGGATGGAGTAAATCAAGAAGTAGCATTTCAGTTTGGGTGTGAGAAGTCTGTAGATTGTTGAGGGGAGGAAAGATTGATGGAGATAAAGTGCTTGACAGCTTTAAGGTCTTGAGAAAGAATAAGTTGGAGTAGGAGAAATGATGAATATGCCAACTAGCAGGAGTGTGGGATTAGACTAGATGGCTCATGAAAAGAGGCCATCCTCAGCTGAAAGCCAGCACCTTGGACAGTGGGGCAGTCCTTCAGTACTGTACTGCTTTAGCCTAGATTTTGTGTTCAAATCCCTGAAATGGACCTTGAACCCACAAACCAGACTTAAAGGTGGGACTGCAACCAACTGAGCCCATGGTAAACGTACTGGTGCAGACTCGATTATCAAATGGCCTGTTTCTGTACTGTAATTATCTACCATTAAATGTACACACACAGGTAAGCTGGGTAACTTTTGCTAGGAACTGTTTCTCAAGTGACTAGGGAAACAGTTTTACTTTCATCAATATATACAACATTGTATGGTAGCAGACATCACAGGGGCAGGCTTGCTGAGCTCCTTATAGCTTTTGCTAGATGTGACTAGATTGCAGTGCTTGAGATCAGTCAGCTTTTAAAGCAATGTAGGGAGCCCAGCAAAATCACAGTAAATCAATGCAAGTGTTTAACTGGTACAAAAGTACTCAAATCTGCAATGCGCTATTAATTCTACTGAAGATGAGTCAGTTCTTTGAATATCATCTTACGTAATAATTATTGTGAGCAGTCTTTGCTGCAATAAATGAATGATCCATAAACCATAACCTAAGAAATTGGGCTCAGGCCACTGCAGTAACATCCTTCTCTGTGGATCTCAATTGTTCATTTTCTTCCTGCTATTGTGTGTTGAAAGAAATCGTATTATTCTGAAACAAAGGCAGAATAACACTGGGCTTTTGTGGTTGGAGGAGAGAGAAGGGTAGGTAATACTAGACAGCAGCTGACAAGTCTAAAGATGAGTTAACATTTATCACAAGGATATTTGTCAAACTATATCAGACCTCGAGCAATTGTGTTTTTTTCTTCAAACTCTATTATTTCCCTCTTATCCACCATTAATCCTTTCTTTTGCATCCTCTTGCTGTTTCATTTCTTTTTCACATCTTTCTCCATTTCAAGCCTCACATTCTATCTTAAACAGAACAGTCACAAATTATTAGCTTCTGTGAATTATTCTCTGTAACGGGAAGTGGCCTGGAAAGCCATTCAGTTGTAAATCAAACACTATGAGACAAAACAATATGAAAAATATTGGGATCAACCAATCTGTAGTAACCCAACATCAGCAAAAAAACTCAGGCAATTCCAGCCATTTGAACCTGAGACGTTCACCGGGCTAGAAGAGCTGCCTCAAGTGACTGTCTTACATTATCGTACTCACTGAACAATATCTTTCAGCAAACATTTTTAATTCCCCCGTCACCATCCTTGGATTTAACCTGTCCCCCCTGGCAGGATAGACTCACAGAATCACAGAATCACACAGTGCAGAAGAGGCCCTTCGGCCCATCGAGTCTGCACCGACAGGTGAGAAACACCTGACCTACCTACCTAATCCCATTTACCAGCACTTGGCCCATAGTCTTGAATGTTATGACGTGCCAAGTGCTCATCCAGGTACTTTTTAAAGGATGTGAGGCAACCCGCCTCCACCACCTTCTCAGGCAGTGCATTCCAGACCGTCACCACCCTCTGAGTAAAAAAGTTTTTCCTCACATCCCCCTAAACCTCCTGCCCCTCACTTTGAACTTATGTCTCCAGAGGTGGAGGCAGCATGGTTGGTCTACACTCCTGGGAGGTCTTTACCTCAGTTCCAGACTGTATGACAATTTATGGTTTCAGGTCAAACAAGGCCAAGCAAACTTCATGTTGATCATACATATCATCCCTCCCTCAACTGAAAAATCATTTTAGGCTGGGATAGACAGATGTTTGGCCTTTTAAGGGATATGGAGGGATTGGCGAGAAAATGGAGTTGAAGCCCAAGATCAGAGATGATCGTATTGAATGCTGGAGCAGGCTCGATGGGCTTTATGTCTACTCCTACTCCTATTTCTTATGTTCTTATGGATACTCCTTTATGTTGAACACCATCTAGAGGAAACACTGAATGAAGAAAGGGAACAAACCAGGACCAAAACACCCACCATCCACTGATCAAGATGACTGAGCCCTCCAGGCTATAGCTGACAAATTTAGCCTGGATCAGCTTGTGAGGGAATAACCTGTTTAACTGTCTCCATACCTACCCGCCTGTCAGAAAAAACATTTGTACAGAATATCTTTAGTAGGAATGACCATTGTACAGTTCTTGTAAAGAAAAAGCCACGTGTTAACCATGAAAACACACTGCATTTTGAAATGTGCAGGGTGCTAAGTAGAACAGGCTAAGGACAAATCGGTAGCCCAAAACGGAACATCTGTGAGGTGCTGTCAACCATCATCAGCAGCACAATTGTGAAACCTCCAACCCCGACACATTCATGTATCACCCCTCCATCTTTCACCCCTCCATCTTTCACCCCTCCATCTTTCTCCTCTCCATCTGTCACCCCTCCATCTGTCAGTCCTCCATCTGTCACCCCTCCATCTGTCACCCCTCCATCTGTCACCCCTCCATCTGTCACCCCTCCATCTGTCACCCCTCCATCTGTCACTCCCCTATCTCCATCAGCTGAGAAGTCCACCCTGGTTCAATGACAGGTGTAGAATGGTATGCCAGGTGCAGCATTAGGAATATCTCACAATGATGCACTATCTAACGAAGCTACAATACATGACTATCTACTCGCATGCTAAACACCAAAAGCAGCCAGTTGCAATGAGAATGCAGCTGTCCCTGCCATCTACAGATCAAACAAACAGTTCCATCCATATGTATACATGTGTCAGTTGGACATCAGGAAACTAACAGGAGGAACAGGCTCCAAAACCAATCATATTCTCAACCATCATGGATCATGTGGGCTAGTGACAAGTGACTAGTGAAGTGTTTATAATGCTGGCAAACATCCTCAGTCAAAAGGGAGACAAGTTGAGATGTCTACTCAGCCTCTTCCCGATATCTTCACCATTTTAAATGCCCATGCCCAGCTAATTGACTTCACTCCACATGACATTAAGAAGCAGCTATCTACATTGGTTACAGCAAAATTATGGGATCTGACAGCATCCCAAGTTCGATGCTGAAGACATGCTCACTGCATCTGTTTATCACCTCAGCCAAGCTGTTCCAGAGCAGCTCTGATGCCGGCAGTTACTTGAAAATGTGCAACATTACCCAGGTATATGTTTTCCACATAAAGCAAGACAAATTTAACCCAACAATTACCACCTTATCAGGCCCCTGCACAAGCATCAACAAAATGTTGGAAGAAGGAATCAATTGTACCAGAAAGCAACACCTACTTACCAGTAACTCACTCATCCATGCTTAGTTCAGGTTCTGCCAGAACCACTCAGCTGCTGACCTTATCACAGGTTTAATCCAAAGGTGGACACAAGAGCTGAATGCCAGGAAAGAGGTGAGAGTAGCTGCTTTTGACATTAAGGCAGCTTTCGTCTGAGTATGACACCAAGGAGCCTGAGCACAACGGTGACCAATTTAGTGGTGGTGGTGGGAGGGGTGGGGGGAGTCAAAGGGAAACCTCTCCAGCGTTTTGAAGTGTACCTGGCACATATAAAGCTGGTCATGATTGTCAGAAGCCAAACACAACAATACCCCGAGCACTGTTCCTTCAGCCTTAGCTGCTTCATCAATCACTTTCCTTCTGTCATAACATCAAGAATGGACTTGTTCGCTAATGATTACAATGATTAGGGGAGACAGTTCCAATTAAAGAACTCATCCTGGCACAGGTCTGATGGGCCAAATGGCCATCTTCTTTGCTTAATTTTACTGACAGCATATCCAATGCCATATGAATGCTTCTCATATCTTGGACAACCACATCTACAGGAGTTGTCATAAGTTAGAGGAGCTCGGGCTATGGATTTCACATCTAGAGCAGCAGCTGATGTTGCTGCAGTGCGTCCGTGAGGCTGACAGCAATGTAGATAGCACATTTCAGGAGATGGTAACCCCGTAGCTTAAGGGCAGAATTTTACATCCCATGGGCGGGCACACACCCGACCCAATCAGGTGTAAAATAGCACACAATGACGTTGGGCAAGCGTCCCGACGTCATCGTGCTCTTGCGCGATATTTCAGTCGGCGGGTGCGCACGAAGGTCAGCAGCACACCCGCCAACAATTAAGAGGCCTAACAAGGCCATTAATCAATTAATTAACCGCTATTTTTCGGTGTCCGTTCAACCTTACGATTGGCGGGCGGGCAAATCGGCCAGGTGGCCTTTGGATTTTTGAGGAAACCTCATCCAAGGGTGGGATGAGGTTTTCGATAATAATTTTTAAAAAATGTTTGGGCAGAAATGTTATCATCAACGTATTTAGGTGAGTGATTCTTACGTGTGAAAATTTTTTCCGGGACTTTTAAATTTTTATTTAAGGGTTTAAAATTCTTCAGCTCCCTGAGGTAGCTCTCTGCCTTCAGGGAGCTTTTGTTGCGCGCTCTCTCACATCCGCGCAGACTTCAGCGCTCGGTCTCCTCCCGCCCCCACCCCGGTAGTGCTGAGCCTTTCAGTGTGCATAACATGCTGGCTGGCCATTAATTGTCCAGCCAGGGTGAAATCGTGGTTGGGGGCTGATTACGGGTGGTGGGCCGTTTCCCAGCCGCTCCCAGACCTGCCTCCCACGCCAGCCCAACGACCTCAAAATCCTGCCCTAAGAGTGTGCAGGCAGAGAGTGAATGGATGACTGCAAGACAGAGATGGAGGACAGGGGTCCACTGAGTGTGTCTATCTTTCCACCTGGTCTGGTAGGGCGATGGTTCCTCTGGGAAGTACAGCTAGAGCCAAGTCCACAGCATCATTGTGGGTTCAGCTGTTCAGGGTGGTGGGGGTGGGTGAGGGAAATCAGAAAAGCAATAGTGAAAGGATTTTCATTAGTTAAATAACAAGCATTTCCGTGGCCACAGGCATGACTCTAAGGTGGTATGTTGCTTCCCTGGGTCAAGATGTCACTGAATGGCTGCAGAGCACTCTGAGGACGAACAGAGAAATGGCAGAGGCTTCTAACCCTACCAATGACTTACGTAGAAAGAGTGATGATGTCCTGCAAAACAGATTTCAGGGAGCGAGGAAAGCTATGTAAAATTAGGACCACAAAGGTAGTAATCGCTGGATTACTCTGGGTGCCACATGCTCATGAGCACAGAAACAGGAGGATAGTGCAGATGAATATGCGGCTGGAAGGATGGTGCAGGATGGAGGGCAGTGCTCAGTGATCAGTGCTATATACTTAAATGCAAGGTGTCTAGTGAATAAGACAGATGTACTGAGGGCACAGGTGGTCAATTGAAAGTATGGTATGTTGGTAGCTATTCCTGAAATATGATTTAAATACTCTTTAATACCTGAGACTAAGGTCATGGTTTACTGGGCAGCAGTGATCTCTGCGCCCCTGAGACTTGAGGCAGGCACCTCAAAGCACTGGAGAAGTGCCACCAGCGGTGCCTTCACAAGATCCTCCAAATCCGATGGCACGAAAGCAAGAAAGGTGGTCCCACAGCTGCATCCTCTCCCTAGCCAACCTGCACTGCATCAAAAGGTGCTGGGCAGGATATGCTGTTCATGTGGACACCAAACTCCTGAAGCACCTGCTGTACTCAGAACTCGGTCATGGCAGGAGACTCCCACGAGGACAACGAGGACATTTTAGCAATGTCCGCGAAACATCCCTGAAGAGGTCAACCCATCCCCACCGACTCATGGAGGTCCCTGGCATGTGACAGAGCAAAATGGAAAATACTCAATCGGGAGGCACCAAATATATCGAGAGACTTCACCAGGGATGTGCAGAGCTGAGGTTGAGGTGTAAGAGGGATCGCACAAACTTCCAAACAACTCATTAATCAATGACTCTGCACTGAGCTCTCGCTTTATTGACTCTGGAGAATTCCATGCATCTCAGGAAACCTGTATACTGGCCATTAAAGCCAGAAATCTGAATTAAATCCAAGATTAATTGGATACTTAATCATTTAAATTACAGACCAGACATCCCCGTGGGGATTTCCCATACACCTCTAAATTTGCCCCAGTACAAGTTGGAAGTAGGTGGGATCATGGGCAATATTTGGGGTTTTAACCCCACCCACACCTGAACCCACTGCACCTTTGCAGTTAAAATCCTGCACTAAGTGTTAAGCCGGTACCAATGGATCAGCAGCTGTTTTGAATTTCTCCAGATTTTTAATTCAAATGAAGTCCTAAAGTAGCCCGGAAACTGCCATCAAAATGTCCAAGGCCAGAATTTTGCGCTTGCTGTGCACACGCAATCAGTGGGCCAGGAAGCGGGCGTGAAATGCGCTTTCCCCCATGATTGCAACTGACACGGGATTTCTAGCTGGCTAGCCCGTTAACTAGCATGAAACACGCGCAGAGAGAGGCTCAGTGCTGCAGGTGGGGGAAGGCGAAGAGGGCGGGTTCCCAGAGAGGTGAGGATGCGGGCAGGCGATTTACACGGAGCTCCCTGAAGGCTGACAACTGCTGTGGAGCTGCCTCGGGAAGCTGCAGTACCGTTCCAATGAAATTTGCAACAAAAAAAAAATGCCGCAAAGTCTCTCTGTAATGCAAATTCAAGCAACAGGCAGCAGAACTCATAACACCTCAACCATCAAACATCTTCTTGTATTTTCTTTCATGCCAGCCACTTTATCCCCGCCCTGGATCGAGTGTGAAGTGAAAATGTGAAGGCCACCTGTCCAATTGGCCCATGTGCCAACCGTGAAAGTGCTCAGGCCATGTAAAATCTCTATTAATTGCCTCCTCAATGGGCTTAATTGCCCGCTTAATTGCTGGCGGACGTGCTTCCGACTCCCGCGCATGCCCGCAGACTGTAATATGGTGTGACATCGGGACGACAGTGGGAAGTACACCCAACGCTTTCTTGCACGATTTCACACAAGGTCAGGCAGGATGCATGCCTGCTACAGCTCTGTAAAATTCTGGCCCAATCTGTACAGCATACCTAATTACCTGGCAATTCTGAACCTGCAATACACATCACTTTCAAATAAGGACAGATACCTGTTATTAAAGGATGTCTTCTTGCACAATGGGTAGCATCCCTGCCTCTAAGCCAGAAGCTCTGGGTTTGAGTCTCAATCCAGGACTTGATGGCTAAGGGAAGGTGTGTTCGTAACACAGCCAAACAGGTTAAATATTATTCTGCAAATCCCTGACAGGCAATAAAAGTGGGAGAGATTCCTGGTCAGCCATGTGATGGAAAGAACATACCTCTACCATCATTATTCATAGCTCCAGACTACAACATGCATGTAGAAGTGTATGTTGCCACAGTAACTCAGACTTACTGAATGAACTATAACACACCACTACTTTGTTATCTGCCTTTTACCCTTCTTTGAGCTAAATAAGATTTTCCACAAGTGATTCTTCCTACTCCATTCTTGCATCTTACATTTACAGCACTGACCATTTCATTAACAATTTATTGGTTCTGCATGATTGTTTAATGCAGCAATTCATGAGGACAGAAGGGTGAGAAAGAGAAAGTGCTGCTCATCCTCTGACAGTGTGAAGGCTGTTGCTACAGCAATGGTATTGAGGAAATGGCAAGTAAGACTGTATCGATTCCTCACTGAGCAGAAATTAACTTGCTGGAATTGGAATTATGAAGCACATGGTTGCAGGAGCTGGAAAATGGCAGACCGATTAACATTAATGAAAACAATTCCCCACTCCAAGAATTGATTGAATTAAGTTTGAGAGCAGTTCCAATAATCCATTTCAGTTGTTTTACTTTTACAGTCATATTACTCCCTACCTTTCTTCAAAGCGCTGACTCTCAAATGTGAGGTGCAGTTCCAATGGGAGGCAATTGTTAATTGTATAAATTAAGGGTAAGGATAAACAGGTGGAGGGCATTCATTATTTGAACACATATAAATTTAGACAGTGCCCCACTAGGGGCTCTCACCCCCTCTCGTTACTTTAGTTTTGATTATTGGTTTGATTTAAAAGAGATTATAAATTTAGACATTTATTGGCACTGGGATGATGATTAGGGTTAAGAGATATACACCTGTAATGTTTCACTTTGTGAATAAATCTAAACTGAGTGAAGATTGACTTCTGGTCTCCTCCTTCACCACAAGGCTGTTAGAAATTTGACAGTAATAGCCCTCTGGAGCCTCACCTATGTAGCTGGTGTTTTCACACAGTTCTAAGCAGCAAGAGTTGGTAGGGTGTTCAACCATATTGAAATCAGGTTCTCTGAACACATTGCATTTTCCAGCAGCTGAGTAGAATCAAGAACTTCGACCATCTCCTTTGCTTAGGGACATGACCTATGGTTGGCATGGGTGAGACTCCCAACTCAGTAATACACCTTGTAATGTCATTGTCTAGGTGCCTCAGCAGCATACCTTGCAGGGCATGTCTTCACTGTGTAATGACTCATTTGTAATTAAATCATCAAAGAATGTGGTCCGCAGTTTCGTTGCTGGAAGCGACATTCACATTCAGGCTGACGCATCCCCAGCATCAATAAAATAACCATTTGATTATAGCTTTATCAGAAATTCTCCACATCAACCTGACTCCAGGGGCACCCTGAGCATCCACTTTGAATGATGCACTAAACTATTCCCTCAACAGCTGTGCCTAATATGTCTCCTTGTTTGGTACCAGTAACAGCCACATTGTTAAGCACACGCCATTCAGTAATCTTGCAACACCATCTAATTCAAGAGAAGCATAATATCTAATATAAAAGAGAAACCAAGAATCCAGTGTAATCAACACCTGAGGCCACAAATTTTGTTACCATGTCTCACAGACGTTATTAATCTCTTGTCTGTACTGCTTTGTTCTTCATCGAGTTCAACACGTTTGAAGAGTAGGCCAATTACTCAGGCATTGTCTTCACAGATGTGGAGAACTTCAAAAGCACCATGTCAACAAAGTGCCATTGTCTGAAAATAATACACAGCTACTAACAGCAATACCTTAGAGGAATATGTTCTGTTATTAGGCAGCCAGGATTTTTCTTATCATCTGTGCTCACAGAGATTTACTATGAGCATGTTAAGTGCTTATACAGGGACAGCGCTGGTGAGAAAATACACCCACACATTCCATGTATTCCACAGTTCTTTCCAAACAGGGACATACATTTCCAACAACATATTAACACGATATAACTCCCACATAGTGCATGTGCTAATTCTAACGCACGAAGCAAGTTCACCCGTGACACATTTGGTGCTTTCCAGTCTGTATTTGACTAAGTCTTTTAAGGTGTTGGCTTTGTCTTAGCAGTAGCACTCTCACCTCTAGCCCAGAAAATCCCAATCCAAAAATTCCAGCACAAAATCTAGGATAACACTTCTGTGTAATACAAGCACCTGCATTATCTGAGGCAGCATCTTTCAGATAAGATGTTAAACTGAGGCCCCCTCTCAGGTTGACATAAAAGATCCCATAGCACTGTTTCAAACAAGAGTAGGGGATTTCTTCCTAGTGTCCTGGCCAGTAGTTATCTCTCAACCTCCATCACTAAAACAGTTTTTTATAATTACCGTATTGCTGCTCATTATCAAATAACATATGTTTGCCAGAATTAGCTGCAGTGTTGCATATAGAACAATATTGACTGCACTTCAAAAGTACTTAATTGACTGTAAAACACCTTGGCATGTCCTAAGATTGTAAAAAGGTGCCATATAAATGCAGGTCTTTCTAAGACACATCATAAGAGCATAGAACAATTCTTGAGGAAAAGCTATAGTCCAGTAAGGTCACTGATTCCAGGAGCTAGGCATCGCATCAATACTTTATGCTGCCCAGAGCCTCAACAGCTGAGGTTCACCCCCCACCACCACCCCCCACCCCCAACGACCCCCCCCCCCCACTCTGTTTCTAACAGAGTCGTTTGAGCTGAGTCGCTTCCATTTAGATGTTGGTTCCCCGCACTTCTCTCCCCACCCCCACACTCTTCAGACTGTGCGTGTAATCTAAATAAATACATCAACACTGATGTAGGCATTATTCCTGCTCAAGCAGAAAATTCTAATGGACCAAATCAATGCACATTAACTCTCATTACACAGTATTCCTACTCCAGTCATAACACTCCAGTTGCAGGCCTTGATCCAAGCATAACATTCTCCCCAATCTGTATTTTCAGCCCAGTGAATATGATTGATCTTAATCTCACAAAAGCTCAGCAGCCACTGTTGGGAATTAAATTTTTCACCTGCTAGTTCATTTTGATGCATATTTCATAACAGGGACATTTTGTGACATTATAATTGAATTTAGTTACAGAACAAAGGATTCAGTCCAAGTACATATTCACCAGAGCACTCAATTTGTTCACATCTTAGTAGATCTCCCGTGCTGCTGCTCATGGTTGGTCAGGCAGTGTGTTAGGGGTGACAGCCAGTGGGGATATTTGTGTTTTCCTGAAGACCTGTTTCTAACCACCTTTCGTAGAACCTGATCACTGGACCCCCTCCCCACCATCCCCCAGCACTCACAGTTCAGAGCGGGGATGTTCCTTGCCATTAGAATGGAGATGGAAGAAGAGCCGCTCAGAATGGAGCTAAGAAGAGTCAGGCACTATTCAAAGAGGCTGTTGCCCACGAGGTATTACCACCACCCCCTGCCCAAGGTCAGACAGGCAACACAGGTCATATCAAGGCCTCTCTGAAAAGATTTTTGCAAGAAGAACAACTTTACCGAAGAGACAACAATGCATCACAGTGACCGCTGCATGAAGACCTGAAGCCATGCTTATCCATCTCCACTGCTCTCTCAATGACTGACAAGGTAGTCAGCACCCTTGTGCCTAGAGAGCAGGATCTTTTCAGACGCGCAAAGGGGATCTCAGCAACAATAACTGGGGAGGCACATGGACACACCTGTCAGGCTACTGAAATCCTTAATATCAGGGCAGCTCCATTATAAGCTTTGACATCACAGCAAGGCAGTAGAGAGATTGAGCCATTTAGTTTTACAGAGTTTCTGGTTTTACCAACTGCTTCAAAGGTATCAATTCAAGGTACCCACAGAAAAACCCACCCAGGCTCCTCGACAGGAAAGGATTCTACTTCCACAATTTCTAGATTGTGTTGCAGCAATCAGAGAGTTCCCCATGTCAATGCCCAATACATAGGTATTTATATAATACCCACAATCTTTTTTCACTTGACAGTCTCTAGCCTTGGCTGGAAAGAGAACCTGATGCCTGAATGGCTTCTGGCTGATAGAAGTAATTCCAATCAGAGTGCCCAAACAGCAGCAGGAAAGCATTACAGTGAAGCACAGACAGCAACCAGAGCAGTGGTTGAGATCAAGGTGTGAAAGTACTTTGCTTTCTGGAAGGTTTGGGAAGCAATTTGCAGTATGCTCTAGAATGGGTCTCCAGAATCGTGATAGTGTTCTACACCCTTCACAATATTGCCATTCAGGAAAGCTTGCTCACTGACATGGCTGAGGAAGAACAGGTGGCCCTGACTCCAATGGGGAATACATGACCAGCGCTCAGAGGGAGCCTTGCTGACTGTTGGAAAGGTCGTCACAACAGGTCCCCTTGGCCTAACTTTGACACCACAGCCTGACTTCCTTCTCCATTTGTAAAGAGAGACATTCCCTTAATCCACCACCCATCTCACCAAATGACAACACATCAACCCATTTTGGCCAGCATGTTTGTGCCAATAACGTTCACCTGAGTGAATAGGTCAGTACTAAATCAGTGCACCCTTTCTTCTGTGGTTTTACTCATCACGAATAACAAAGCATCATGCCAGTAACAGTCCACCTTATTGACTCTTTGCTAACTCCTCACTTCACCTACATCAATTATTCGCATCTTCCTTCTGAGGGCCTGGATAGTGGCAGGAGATTGGGCCACCCCAAGCGGAAGGATCATGTGTTTGACATGTCCCTCATTTCTCAGAACCCGACATCCTGCTCTTTCCTCCCACATTCAACCATGGGTTAGGGAGGTGGCTGGAGGCACAAGCCGCTACCCTGAGAGATGGCAGTGGCCTCCAAATATCAGCATCTAATTTGGCCCCGGATCCATAACCTCACTGACCAGCGGCATAGTCAGTCTTATGGTAGCTCACAGATCCTGACAGCTTTGAAACACAGCAATCAGTGTAGTCTGCAGGCTACATGCTGACGCCAGTCTGTACCCTATTGATTCAGAATTGACGCTGCAGTTCCTTGGAGGTACCTGGGTGCTTCTCAGCTGGATATCTGTTGGGATGAAAGTTCCATTGGTGTCTGTCAGGAAGAGAAAACTTTATGATGCTGCCTCAAAAGACAGATGGAGCTCATTTCTGCCTCTGACATAGATAGACTCGTAGACTCATAGACATCTACAGCACAGAAGGAGGCCATTCAGCCCATCATGTCCATGCCAGTCAGCAAAGATCTGACTACACTAATCCCATTTTCCAGCACCTGACCCATAGCCCTGGAGGCTATGGCAACGCAAGTGAATATCTAAATACTTCTTAATTGTTACAAGAGTTTCTGACTCAACCACCCTTTCAGGCAGTGAGTTCCAGACTCCCACCACCCTCTGGGTGAAAAAATTTCTCCTCAGCTCCCCTCTTAACCTTCTACCTCTTACCTTAAATCTATGTCCCCCTGGTTATTGACCCCTCTATTAATGGAAAAAATGCCTTCCTACCCACCCTATCTGTGCCCCTCATAATCTTATGCACCTCTATCAGGTCCCCTCTCAACCTTCACTGCTCCAAGGAAAACAACCCCAGCCTATCCAATTTTTCCTCATAGCTCAGACCCTCCAGCCCAAGCAGCATCCAGGTAAATCTTTGCACCCTCTCCAGTGGAAACACATCCTTCCTACAATATGGTGACCGGAACTGCACACAGTACTCCAGTTGTGGCCTAACCAACATTTTATACAGTTCCAGCATAAACTCCCTGCTCTTGTAGTCTATGACTCAGCTAATAAAGGCAAATGTGCCATATGCCTCCTTAACCACCTTATCTATCTGTCCTGCTACCCTCAGGATCTTCAGTACTTTCCAGGGTCCTACCATACATAGTGTAATCCCTTACCTTGTTAGCCCTCCCCAAGTGCTTTATCTCACACTTTTCCAGATTGAATTCCATTTGCCACTGCTCTGCCCACCTGACCAGTCCATTGATATACTCCTGTAGTTTACAGCTAATTTCCTCACTATTTAGCACCCTACCAATTTTCGTGTCATCCACGAAGTTCTTGATCATACCCCCTACATTTAAGTCCAAATCATTTACTACACTACAAACAGCAAGGGCACCAGCACTGAGCCCTGCGGAATGCCATTGGAAACAGACTTCCAGTCACAGAAACGTCCCTCTATCATCACCCTCTGCTTCCTGCCTCTCAGCAAATTTTGGATCCAACGCGCCACTTTGTCTTGGATCCCATGGGCTTTTACTTTCTTGACCAGTCTGCCAATGAGAGAATTTATCAAAAGCCTTGCTAAAGTCCACATAGACCACATCAAATGCATTATCCTCATCAACACTCCTGGCTACCTCCTCAAAAAATTCGATCAAATTTGTCAAACACGAACTTCCCTTAACAAATCCACGCTGACTATCCCTGATTAATCCGTGTCTCTCCAAGTGCAGATATATCCTGTCCCTCAGAATTCTTTCTAGTAACTTCCCCATCACCGAGGTTAGACTGACTGGCCTGTGATTTCCTGGTCTATCCCTTCCTTTTTTTAATAATCGGACAACATTAGCAGTCCTCCAGTCCTCTGGCACCTCACCTGTGGCCAAAGAGGGTTTGAAAATTACTGCCAGGGCCCCTGATATCTCTTCCCTTGCCTCCCTCAAGAGCCTGGGATACATCTCTTCGGGGCCTGCGGGTTTATCCACTTTTAAGGTCACTAAACCCGCTTGTGCCTCCTCTCTTTCTATGTTAATTTCCTCTAATATTTCATAGTCCCTGCTCCCTGATGTCTATACCTGCATCGTCCTTTTCCATTGTGAAGACCGATGCAAAGTATTCATTGAGGGCCGCACCCATGTCTTCTGGGTCCACATGCAGATTACCTCTATGATCGCTAATTGGCCCTACTCTTTCCCTAGTTATTCTCTTGCTCTTTATATATTTTTTAAAAACCCTTTGGGTTTTCTTTATTCTGCCCACCAATACTTTCTCATGCAGTCTCTTAGCTTCCCTAATTTCCTTTTTAAGTTCCCCTCTGCACTTTTTATACTCCTCTAAGGACTCTGCCGTATTGAGCCTTCGGTATCTGCCATAAGCTTCTCTTTTTTCCTAATCCTAACATTTATGTCCCTTGATACCCAAGGTTCTCCGGACTTGTTCCCCCACTTTGTCTCTACGGGAACATATTTGCCCTGTACTCTTGCTATTTCCTCCTTGAATGCCTCACGCTGCCCTGACACAGTTTAATCTGCAAGTAACTGTTCCCGGTCCACTTGGGTCAAATTGTATCTCATCTTAGTAAAATTAGCCTTTTCCCAGTTTAGGACTTTTATTCGCAGCCCAACCTTATCCTTTTCCATAAATATCCTAAATCTAACTGGTCACTATCTCCAAGATGCCCCCTACTGATACGTCTTCTACCTGCCCGGGCTCATTTCCAAATATTAGGTCCAGAACTGCCCCCTCCCATGTTGGGCTTTCTACGTACTGACTAAAAAAGTTCTCCTGGGTGCAACTTAAAAATTTTGCTCCCTTCCTACCTTGCACACAAACTATCCCAGTTAATATTTGGGTAGTTAAAATCCCCTACTATTACTGCCCTATTATTCTTGCACTTTTCTGAAATTTGATTACATATTTGATCCTCTATCTTTCCCTGACTGTTTGAGGGCCTATAATACATAGCCAACTTCTGTGTTTTTTACTTCAATGGCTTCATTTGAATTATTTGAGGAGATGACCAGGTGTGTAGATGAGGGTAGTGCAGTTGATGTAGTTTATATGGATTTCAGCACAGCCTTTGACAAGGTCCCACATGGGAGACTTATAAAGAAGGCAAATGCACATGGGATACAGGGTAATTTGATAAGGTGGATTCAAAATTGGCTTAGTTGTAGGAGACAGAGTGTGGTGACAGAAGTATGCTTTAGTGACTGGAAGCCAGTCACCACAGGGTGTACCACAGGGATCTGTGCTGGGTCCCCTATTATTTGTCATTTATATAAACAACATAGATGAATATGTGGGGGGTAGGATTAGTAAGTTTGTGGATGATACAAAGATTGGCTGGGTGGTTAACAGTGAGGTTGAGTGTCTTGGGCTACAGGAAGATATAGATGGGATGGTCAAATGGGCAGGTACATGGCAGATGGAATTTAACCGTGAAGAGTGTGAGGTGATACACTTTGGAAGGGGTAAATTGACAAGGAAGTATTCAATGAATGGCATGACACTAGGAAGTTCTGAGGAACAAAGGGAGCTTGGCGTATGTGTCCATAGATCACTGAAGGCAGAGGGGTATGTTAGTGGGGTGGTGAAAAAGGCATATGGGACACTTGCCTTTATCAATCGAGGCAAAGATTACAAAAGTAGGGAGGTCATGTTGGAGTTGTATAGAACCTTGGTGAAGGCCACAGTTGGAGTACTGGGTGCAGTTCTGGTCGCCACATTATAGGAAGGATATAATTGTACTGGAGGGGGTGCAGAGGAGATTAACCAGGATGTTGCCTGGGATGAAACATTTAAGTTATGAAGAGAGGTTGGATAGACTAGGTTTGTTTTTGTTGGAGCAGAGAAGACAGAGGGGTGACCTGATCAAGGTGTACAAGATTATGAGGGGCATGGACAGGGTGGATAGGGAGCAGCTGTTCCCCTTAGTTGAAGGGTCAGTCACAAGGGGACATAAGTTCTAGGTGAGGGGCAGGAGGTTTAGGGGGAATGTGAGGAAAAAATTTTACCCAGAGGGTGATGACGATCTGGAATGCACTGCCTGGGATGGTGGTGGAGGCGGGTTGCCTCACATCCTTTAAAAAGTGCCTGGATTGGCATTTGGCACGTCATAACATTCAAGGATATGGGAAGTGCTGGTAAATGGGATTAGGTAGGTAGGTCAGGTGTCTCTCACATGTCGGTGCAGGCTCGATGGGCCGAAGGGCCTCTTCTGCACTGTGTGATTCTGTGATATCATCCCTCCTCACTGCTATAATTGATTCCTTGATCAATATTGCAACTCCCCCTCCTCCTCTATCCTCCACTTTATCCCATCTGAATGCCCTGCAACCAGGAATGTTGAGCTGCCAATCCTGCCCTTTTAGCCAAGTCTCGGTCATAGCTATGATATCATACTCCCACGTGCCTATCAGTACCCTCAGCTCATCTGTCTTATTCCTCAGGCTCCTTGTATTAAAATATATTCCATTTAGCCTTGCTAAACTCACTTCTTTCTTATCTAGCCTATGTTTCCTCTGCCTTCCAGACTTACTAGCGTTTTAACTTCTAATTCCATCTCAGCTTCTCTCCCCTCTGAACTACTTGTCAGGATCCCATCCCCCTGCCAGTTTAATTTAAATCCGTCCCAACAGCTTTAGCAAACCTCCTCGCGAGGATGTTGGTCCCGTTCCTGTTCAGATGTACAGGCCCCACCTCCCCCAGAAACGGTCCCAATGCCCCAAGGATCTAAAACCCTCCCTCCTGCACCATCTCTCCAGCCATACGTTTATGTGCCCTATCCTTTTGTCGTATGCTCACTACTGCATGGCACCAGGAATGATCTGGAGATTACTACCTTTGAAGTCCTACTTTTCAATGTCCTACCTAATTCCCTAAAGTCTGCTTGCAGGACCTCATTTCTCTTTCTTCCTATGTCATTGGTCCCAATATGGACGACGGCCTCTGACTGTTCACCCTCCCCCTTCGGAATGTCCTGCAGCCATCCCTTAACATCCTTGACCCTAGCACCTGGGAGGCAACATACCATCCTGGAGTCACGTCTACAGTTGCAGAAGCGCCTGTCTACTCCCCTCACTAACAAATCCCCTACCACTATTGCCCTTCCACACTTCTTCCTCCCGCCCCGAGCAGCTGGACCACCCACAGTGCCATGGTCTTGGCTCTGGTTGGCCTCCACAGAGGAATCGTTGTTCTCACTGTTTTCCAAGGTCGAAAAATGATTTGTGAGCGAGATACACTCGGGGGATTCCCTCACTACCTGCTTGGACCCCTTCTTCTGTCTGGCAGTTACCTGTTCGCTCTCTGCTTGCATTTCCTTTAGCTGTGGGGTGACCACGTCCTGAAATGTGCTATCCATGAACCTCTCAGCCACATGAATGTATTGCCCCCAGCTGCTGTTCAAGCTCCAAACCCCAAAGCTCAAGTTGCTCCAGTCAGAGGCACCTCCTGCACTCATGGCCAACCAGACCGCCTGGCATGTCTAGGATTTCCCACATAGCGCAGGATGGCAAATCACAGGACTGAGCTCCCCAGACTTCTCTTAACTAAATAGGATAGGGACCCTTACTTTTATTTTACCCTTACTTCTACTTGATGCTAAATGCTAGATCCTCCAGATAGACTAGATCCTCTGGGTGCCACTGACTGCCTGTCCCAGGGTCCTCCTCTCGCACTCTCCTCTAGGTGCTGCTGACTGCCTGTCCCATGGTACTGTTCTCACACTCTCCTCATGGGAGAGGTGAAGTGAGAGAAGTGACACTATGAGGCAGTATATGTAAAGGAAGGAGTTTTTGGATTTGGATGCCATTTATTGCTGTCAAGGTAGCTATGTAAGCATAGCACAGGACATGGAATCTGAGCCTACCTTTTGCAGAGAAAACTGTGAAAGATTGGTTGCTTTAAGTTGGTGTAGAATATGCTAGGGTCTAGGATGCACAAGGATGAAAGAGAGAGAGTACATCGTGTGTTGTCTTTCCATCTCTGGTGAGGTCATTAAATATATTTGTGGCGTTGCTTCCAATCCTGGGATGAGAGAGCTGTTATTCAATGCCAATTCAACCTCTCACCACGCGCCACAAGTTACATTCAAGGCAAGCTTTATGACACTTTTCCTAGGCATATCTACCCCCTGCCTTTAATATCTTCCAGAAAGATTTGGCGTTCTGCACCAGTAAAGCAGTGTATTGTTACCTCAGATGGGGCAATTCTCTGATTCCCCCTGGGCACAGATGATGCTTAAGTGGGTTTTATTTTGTAATGAAAATATTGCAAAGGCAATGAGCTAAATTTACGCGCCAGCTTCAGGACCTAAGTGTTGGGACAAAATAGGGGTCCCAGGCCCACACATACTGGCAGCGCACTCGATGATGCAATCTTCCCAGAGGCCTCCTAGTTGGTCACCTCACAATTCGACATCCTTTTAAGGATAGTGGGCGGGACCCTGATGGTGCAGGCCCAATCAGAAGGCCTGTGGCCTTGGCAGCACCACGGGTGGGGTGGGGGTCGGTGCTGTTGGAGCAGGCCGGGTATTGTGAGAGCGCCTTAAGATGGAATTGTGCATTAATAAAGTTTTAGGGTTGAGGCTGTTAAGTCCATTAGAGGGGAGGGGAATCCCCTCTAGGGGAATCATTTGGACTGTGAGTGCAGCCTTTCCTGTCCACAGCTCCCTCTTTCGGGGATGGAGCATCTGGTTTCCATGGCCCCCACCTGCTTTGAGTTAATGGCCTCCACCTGCAATGGGGAGCTGCTCTGTCAGCAGCAAAATGCTGACACGGCCCCAAAATTGGACCAATTGGCCCTTCAGTTGGTTTAACTGGCTGCCTGTCTCCGTGGTGTAGGCAGCCAATCTGGGTCCCTACCAATCCGTGATAAACTTCCCCAGCAGTGAGAATGCCATTGATGCGGCTCCCCACAATTTCCCCACCTCCCCCACCCACCCCCGCCAACCTCCAAAGCCACTTCACGGAATTGGGAACATTCAGCCCAATATTTCAGAGTGAAGTCAAACCCTGTTTCTCTTTTATCCGTTTGTTTCCAATCGCTTGTTAAATGGTCCAGCTTGAGTCTCTGGGCCCAAAATTCACTTGCCCTGATTTTTGATCATAAGGCCTCTGTTTCCCAGCAAGTCCGTGCCTGCTGGAAATGAGGTGGGCAAGGCAGGAAATTCATCTAACTACCTCATTTCCATAATTGTGGCATCAAAAGAAGCTTCCCCCACATATCCCTGGTATCCATTTCGGTACCCTCTCCACACTGAGCAGATTTTGTTAGAAAACGAGGCACCACCCCTGCATGCTGCTGGACAACTGGTTTTCTCCCAGAGAAGCCTGGTCACTGCAAGGAAAGGAGAGGACTCTGAGGTGGAGCGACATTTCCCTGGACAGACTCTGCTGGGAGGTTGAAGGCAGGAGGGGGAATGTAGCCCCCCCCAGGCTGACTCTGGAAAGGAAGTAGAAGCATGTCATGAAGGGTGATCAATGCCCTGAGTGTAGCACGATGGACCTGGCAGCCAAAGCAGTTGAATAACTTCACTCAGAGGATCAATGTATCTGCAAATCACATCTCTCACCCACCGCACTGTATAGCTCTCACACTAATCATTGCACTATACACGGATCACTTACCCAGCAGTGCACCCTGACACTCAGGGCTCACCCCTAACATCCTCACATTCAACCATACACACACACACACACACACACATGCACACGCATGCGCACACACGCACGCACACACACGCGCACACGCATACTCACACGCGCACACACACACGCGCGCACGCATACACACACATGCGCACACACACATGTAGACACGCGCGTGTGCACACACACATACACACGCACACACGTGCGCACACGCACACACGCACGCACGCACACACACACGCACGCGCACACACGCACGCACGCATACACACGCGCGCGCACACACACACATGCACACACACCATTAAACCATGCCTTCTATGCACACAGCTCTCACTGCCCTACATAATTCCAGCTATTCAGCTATAGCAGGCATCACCCAACTACACTGACTCCACAATCAATGATTTCTGTACTCTCACTTGCAAAAACAGGTCGCCCACAAGAGATGAGAAGACCAGAGGCCTATAGCAGGACCAAGTCATAGCCATTCCCTCAGATCCCTGGAGGAAATGGTCCTCAGAATAAAGGCATCTGGTGCAGGGGAGGCCATTCTGGATGCGGTATGTTGCTACCTTATGTAACTCTTAACCCTGATTCCAAAAGGTGCAATGAAATGTAAATTCGGAAATTGCTGATGAAGTGACCATCGGTTCCCTGATTCCCCCCTCACCCCACTCCCTTACCTCTACCCTCACGATATGCTTTTGTGCTCTTAGATAGTCTGAAACTGCTGGCTGCTCAGCCCCTCCAGAAGCAAGTTGAGGGGGAAGAGGAGTAAGATAAACTGAAAGAAGAAGCACTGTCACTCGACCTAACATTCACAGCCAAAAGCTCAGATTACAATGCTTACCTTAGAGACTAGTCCAGAGTTAGCACATGGTGAGTCTCTGGGTATGAGTGAGCTGCAGCCAGCCCAAGGGGTTAGGTAAGCTTGTGTGGATGAGGTTACAGACAAGTTCTGCTGCCCAGGACTAGCATGACAACACTCTGGTAGTTAGGAAAATGCTGATGAACACGCACACCAAGATGCATTGGCAGGCTTGCTCAATAGCCAAAGTTGCTGTCTGGAAGCATGGAGGAGTCTGGCTTTATTGTAGTGCAGGGATTTCAGAGCTTGGAGCCCATCCATTCCACTATGGAAGTGTCTGATGGTCACTGTCTTAGCTTCCGCTGCAGCACAGGCAGAGTCCTCTGATATATCAGTGTCACAGTGGAAACTCAGACGGAATTAATGAAATCCATGGTTGCTGCCATACAGGTTCAGACTGCTGCCATCATGGCTGAAGATTTCAGTGCTCAAAGGGACCTTCAGGCTCTCTCGGCAGTGCAGCAACCTGTCCTCAGGCAGCATAATTTAACAGTTACTGAGGTGCCACCCTGTGCGACTGACAATGGCTCCATGGAGCATGAACTTGCTCTCCTTTCTCAGGATGACAACATCCATGCCTCTGCCACTGCCTGTCCACCAGTGCCCCTGGTGTTACTTCTCAGCTGTCCCAGGCTATCACCAGCCATGCTGAGAGGCTGCAGTCTAAAGCCAGGCCCCCAAGACCCAGACCACCAACTTCTGAAGGGCAATTAATGCTTACCTAGTCAGCGAAGCCCGCATCCTGACCCAGAACTACTCAACGGCATCCTCCAAGGTCAATGCAGTCTCCACAAGGGAAAGTTTGCAATCTTCCACCTGTCACTGGTAGCACTGCATAGGAGCACTAGGGAATGCACAAGGTATTGCTGGATAAAGTTGTTCAGTCAAGGTTTTTGCTGTTGGTCTTTATTGAATGAGGTTGGTCAAAGGCATGTCGTCATGGCGATTCTGAAATGGATGTCTTGTAAGGGGATGCTGCAGGTGGCTAGGCAAGCATTTATTACCCATCCCTAATTGCCCTTGAGAAGATGGTGGTGAGCTTCCTCCATGAACTGCTGCAGTCCCTGTGGTGTAGGTACACTCACAGTGCTGTTAGGAAGGGAGGATTTTGACCCAGCGACAGAGAAGGAACGGTGATATATTTCCAAGTAGTTTGGCTGGGAACTTCCAGGTGGTGGTGTTCCCATGTATCTGCTGCCCTTGTCCTTCTAGATGGTAGCGGTCATGGGTTTGGAAGGTGCTGCCATAGGAGCCTTCGTGAGTTTCTGCAGTTCATCTTGTAGATGGTACACACTGCTGCTACTGTGCATCGGCAGTGGAGGGAGTGAATGTTTGTGGATGTGGTGCCAATCAAATGGGCTGCTTTGTCCTGAACAGTATCAAGCTTCTTGAGTGTTGTTAGAACTGCACTCATCCAGGCAAATGGAGAGTATTCCATCCCACTCCTGACTTGCACCTTGGACAGAATTTGGGGAGTCAGGAGGTGAGTTACTCACCTCAAGATTCCTAGCCTCTGATCTGCTGTTGTAGCCACAGTATTTATATGACTAGTCCAGTTCAGTTTCTGGTCAATGGTAGCCCCTAGGATGTTGATAGTGGTGGATTCAGTGTTGGTAATGCCATTGAACGTCAAGTGGCGATGGTTAGATTCTATCTTGTTGGAGATGGTCATTGCCTGGCACTTGTGTGGCTCAAACATTACTTGCCACTTGTCAGCCCAAACCTGGATATTGTCCATGCTTTGCTGCATTTGGACATGGACTGCTTCATTATCTGAGGTGTTGCAAATGGTGCTGAACATTATGCAATCATCAGCGAATGTCCCCACTTCTGAACTTATGATGAAAGGAAGTTCATTGATGAAGCAGCTGAAGATAGTTGGGCTGAGGGCACTACCCTAAGGAACTCCTGCAGTGATGTTCTGGAACTGAGATGATTGACCTCCAACAACCAGAACCATCTTCCTTTGTGCCAACCAGTGGAGACTTTTCTCCCTGATTCCCATTGACTCCCGTTTTGCTGGGACTCATTGATGCCACACTCAGTCAAATGCTGCCTTGATGTCAAAGGCAGTCGCTCTGTCCTCACCTCTGCAGTTCAGCTCTTTTGTCCATGTTTGAACCAAGGCTGTAATGAGGCCAGGAGCTGAGTGACCCTGGCGGAACCCAAACTGAGCGTCAGTGAGCAGGTTATTGCTGAGCAAGTTCCGTTTGATAGCACTGTTGATGACCCCTTCCAGCACTTTACTGATGATCAACAATAAACGTGGATTATATATCAATAACGGCGTAAATGGGAATACACTTGCATTAATCCAGAAAAATCACATGTAATTCCATCTGCAGGCCATCAGCAGGCATCATATTTTTTCACAGTGCAACAGCAGTGTAGTTTATTTTGAGGCTGTTGTTCAGTTAAAAACCGCTGATAAAACAGACCTTGCACGGAAGCTGATTTCTTAAGGCACACAAAGTCCAGTAGCTATGAGTAAGCACATGCTGATAACAATTAGAGTTGAATTGCTGTCAGTGAGGGCAGTTTGCAGATTGACAGGGGCTTATAAATTCAGGACTTCAGATCAGCAGAAATCACATGTAGTGACTGGCTTCCTTTCCCTTTATAGATTTCCGATGCTGTGATGTGTGACATCTAAAGTATGACAGATGTGCACCCTAAAAAGGACTTGCATTTGTATCGCAGCTTTCAAACCTTTGGGATATCCAAAAACACTTTGCTGCCAATGAAGTCATTTTTTTGAAGCACAGTCACTGTTTTAATGTAGGAAATGCAACAGCCAATTTGTACAAAGCAAGATTCCGCAAAATAAACAATGTGAATAATGACCAGATAATCTACTATAGCGCTGTTGATTGCAGAATAAAGATTGGCCAAGACACCAGGGGGAAAACACCTGCCCTTCTTTGAAATTGTGCCATAGGAGGGCAGATGAGACTTCAGATTGACACATCACCTGAAAGATGTGGGGCAGAACTTTGTGCCCTCCCCTGTGGTGAGTTTGGTGGTGGCAGGGGATTTAATTGGGTGGGAGGGTGGCAGATAGGAACCCCGACACCTTCCCGCTTCCACCCGGTTTAATAAGTGGCAGGAAAGCTCATGGGCAGCCTTCCTGCCATGCTGCCAACTGAGACCCTTAAATGGGTAATAAATGCTTGCAGGCTCCTGTGCCTGATCAAGGGACCCAGCATCAGGAAGAAGAAGGCACTGACAGCCAACTCCTGCCCTTGATGCCAACCCTGCTAAGCCCCCTCTCCCACAAATCCCAACTTATGACTCCCTTCCCACCATCACCTGCTTGTGCCTGGGTCCCTCCTTAATCCGAGGCCTTGGGTGGGTGTAGTAGCTGCAGCAGCCACCACTCCACAGTGGCGCTGCTGAGTACAGAAGAGCTGCCAGCCTATGATTGGCCAGCAGCTCTTGGCAGGTTGGGCTTCTCCACCCCTGGAGTCCTTGATCCTGGGGGAAGGTCCGCCACTCACCTGTCATGTGCCTGGGTGGCACAAGGTGACAGGCCTTCATAGGAACATAGGACCTAGGAGCAGAAGTAGGCCATTTGGCCCTTTGATCCCACTCCACCATTCAATAAGATTGTGACTGATTGGTTGTGGTCTTAACTTCACCTTCCTGTTTTCCCCCCTAACCCTTAACTTCCTTGTCTATCAAAAATCTATCTGACTCTGCGTTGATAAATTCAATGACCCAGCCTCCAATGCTTTCTGGGGAAGACAATTCCACAGACTAATGACTCTCTGAGAGAAAAAAAAACTCTCCTCATCTCCATCTCCAAAGGAAGGCCACTTATTCTTAAACTGTGTCTCCTAGCTCTCGCCTCCCCCACAAGTGGAAACGCACCCACGGTATCCACCCTATCAAGTTCCCCCAGGATCTTGTTTGTTTCATGGGGATTACCATTGACCAGAAACTGAACTGGACCAGCCATATAAATACTGTAGCTAGAAGAGAAGGTCAGAGGAGAGGAATTCTGAGAGTAACTAACCTCCTGACTCCCCAAAGCCTGTCCACCATCTACAAGGCACAAGTCAGGAGTGTGATGGAATACTCTCCACTTGCCTGGATGAGTGCAGCTCCCACAACACTCAAGAAGCTCAACATTATCCAGGACAAAGCAGCCCACTTGATTGGCATCCCATCCAGCACTTCAACATCCACTCCCTCCACCATGGACGCATAGTGGCAGCAGCGTGCAAGATGCACTGCAAAAACTCACCAAGGCTCCTTCGACAGCACCTTCCAAACCTGTGACCTCTACCACCTATAAGGACAAGGGTAGCAGATGCCTGGGAGCACAACCACCTGGAAGTTCTCCTCCAAACCGCACTCCATCCTGACTTGGAAATATATCGGCATTTCTTCACTGTCGCTGGGTCAAAATCCTGGAACTCCCTTCCTAACAGCACTATTGTTGTACCTGCACCACATGGACTGCAGCAGTCCAAGAAGGCAGCTCATCACCACCTGATCACAGGCAATTAGGGTTGGGCAATAGCTGCTGGCCTTGCCAGCTGTGCTTACATCCCATAAAATAATTTTAAAAACCACCTCCCATTCTTTTAAACTCCAATGAGTATAGGCTGACCTTGTCAGCTTTTCTTCATAGGATAAGCCCCTCATCCCAGGAATCAGTTGAGTGAACCTTCTCTGAGCTGCTTCTAATGCAATTATATCCTTTTACAAATAAGCTGACCAAAACTGGACTAAGTACTCCAGATGTCATTTAACCAGGCTTTGTACAGCTGCAAGGAACACTTCCCTGCTTTTATATTCCATTCCCTTTGCAAGAAATGTGAACATTCCATTTGCCTTCCTAATCACTTGCCATTTCCTGAATACTAATCTTTTGTGATTCGTGTACCAGGACACCCAGATTCCTCTGTACCACCGAGTTCTGCAACCTCTCTCCATTATAATAGTATACTGCTTTTCTATTCTTCCTGCCAAAGTAGACAAGCTCCCATATTAAACTCTACCTGCCAAATTTTTGCCCACTCACCTAACCTACCTATACCCCTTTGTGGACACTTTACCTCCTCTTGACAACTTTCCTACCTATCTTGATGTCATCAACAAATTTAGCTACCATACATTCAGTTCCTTCATCTAAGTTATTGATATCGATTGTAAATAGTTGAGGCACCAGCATTGATCCCTGTAGCACTCCATTAGATACAGCTGGCCAACCTGAAAAATTTATCCCTATTCTCTGCTTCCTGTTAGCTAACAAATCCTCTATCCATGCTAATATGTTACCTCTACACATGTGTTCTTATCTTGTGTAGTAATTTTTGATGTGGCACCTTATCAAATGCCTTTTGGAAATCCAAGTACGCCACATCTACAGGTTCCCCTTTATCTACATTACTTGTTATTTCCTCAAAGAACTCCGATAAATCAGTTAAATATGATTTGCCTTTCACAAACTCACATTGACTCTCTCTGATCCTATTATGATTTTCTAAATATTTTGCCATAACCTCCTTAATAATTGATTCTAGAGCTTTGCCTGTAATAGATCATAGACTAACTGACCTATTGGTCCCTGGGACGAGGGGGTTGTCCTATGATGAGAGGCTGAGTAAATTGGGCTTATATTCTCTGGAGTTTAGAAGAGTGAGAGGCGATCTCACTGAAACCTACAAAATTCTGAAGGGGCTCGATAGGGTGGACACTGAGAGATTGTTTCCATTGGTCAGGGAATCTAAAACACGGGGGCACAGTCTCAGGATAAGGGGCTGATCATTTAGGACTGAGATGAGAAGAAATTCACTCAAAAGGTTGTGAATCTTTGAAATTCTTTACCCAGAGGGTTGTGGATGCTCCATTGTTGAATACATTTAAGGCTGGGGTAGACAGAATTTTGGTCTCTCAAGGAATTAAGGGATATGGGGAAGCAGGTGGGAAAATGGAGTTGAAGCCCAAGATCAGCCATGATCGTATTGAATGGTGGAGGCTCGATGGGCCACATGCTTCTATTTCTTGTGTTCTTGTGTTCTATAGTTTCCTGCTTTCCGTCTCCCTCTTTTCTTGAATAAAAGTGTTATATTAGCTTTTTCCAATTCACTGGGACCCTTCCAAAATCTCAGGAATTTTGGAAGATTACAACCAATGCATCTACTATCTCTGCAGCCCCTTATTTTAAGACCATAGGATGCAGGCCACCTGGCCCTGGGGATCTGTCTGCCTTCAGGTCTAATAATTTTCCCAGCACCTTTTCCCTGGTGATGGTGATTGTTTTAAGTTCCTCCCTCCCTTTCACCTCTTGATTTTCAAGTATATTTAGGTAATGTTTTCTAAGTCTTCTACAGTGAAAACAGACACAAAAACGCTTCTGCCATTTCCTTCTTTTCCATCATTAATTCCCCAGACTCACTCTCTTGAGGACCAACACTACGTTTTTCTATTTAGATACTTGTAGAAGCTCTTACTGTTTTCATATTACTAGCTAGCTTTGTCTCATATTCTACTTTCTCCCTCTATTTTTTTTTTTGTCATTCTTTGCTGGTTCTTAAAATCTGACCAATCTTCTGACCTACCACTAATCTTTGCAGATTTGTGCACTGTTTCCTTCAATTTGATACTATCCTTAACTTCCTTATTTAGCCACAGATGATGCATCCTTCTCAAAGGGTCTTTCTTTCTCACTGGGGTACATCTTTGCTGAAAGTTATTAAATAACTGCTTAAATGCCTGCCCCTGCAATTCTAATGTCCTACCTGTTAACCTAGCTTCCCAGTTCACTTTTGCTAGCTCTGCCTTCATACCCTTATAATTGCCTTTATTTAAGTTTGAAAGACTAGTCTTAGACCCACGTTGCTCCCCATCAAACTGAACATGAAACTCTATCAGGTTATGATTGCTGTCACCTAGAGGCTCCTTTACCATAAGGTTATTGATTCATCTGTGTCATTGCTTTTGAAAAAGAGGCGATACGAGGGTCTCAACCAAGACCCCCGTTGTCTGCACAAAATTCTGCCTGACACCTGACAGAGTCGCACTTACTTAGTGCTGCACTGGAGTGTCAGCCTTGATTATGTGCTCAAGTCTCTGGAGTAGGGCTATGAACCACAACCTATGACTCTGTGGCAGGAGTGCTACCACTGATCCACGATTGACAGTTAGCTAAATTGTTAGTTAAGCACTCGAGTCAGGAATATATATGTGGGCATGAAGGAATGTGGTTTTTACCGCTTGTAAGTTATTTCTTCAGTGTTGTTAATGACTTAATTTGTGGTCAGCAGGGGGGAAATAATACTATTGCTCTAATATGATGTAATTTTCCACTTTTTGGATCTAATGTAAGGAGTACTCCAAGATCAGATAGAATTCATCTGGGATAGAAATATTAGCTGAGGAATACTTCAGTATTGATTAGAATCAGAAACTGAAAATGTTCAGCTCATTTGCCTTTGGTGGTGGAAATGGGGCAGGGAACAGGAGACTATTTTTCCAATCTCCACATGTAACAAATTGTAAAGGTATCGCTTATCAATGTGTTTCCTGCATCGTTATAGACTGTGAATGCCCCCTTTAATTCCCTTACACCAATTTCTATTTACAAGAAGACAAGTTGAACTGTTAAAACATTTAAATCACAGCTTAGCCAAATGGAATTTGCTGAAATTTGAAGGATGTCCTCTGACATGTAATAATTCTTATCAATCCTTGCTTTCCTAGCACCTCCCTCTACCGCTGTATCTGATATAAGAGCCTGTCCTAAAGAATGAAATTAATTTCTTTCCACTCAGCTTTGCAAATCTAGTTTTGACATCCGTCATATCTACTTCATTCCCTGGGATAATGATTTTGATTAGGCTTTTGTCTATCTACACAAGCTTCCTTAATAGTTTTGTTATGTTTCTTCACAAAAGAAGTGAGTTGGTTCATTGCCCACGGAACCACAGCCAGCACTTCCACCTGTAATGTCTCCTCTGTTGCCTACAGCATCTTTGCTCATTTATTGATCATATTCTGCACACACTGCACAAGAACAGTGGTGAATTTTTGCCATGTTGTCCACGGGTCCTCTGATGTCAGTCACAGTTAGATCTACCCTGGTGTGACTTTTACCCATATGTATCCTCAGTACTCTTTGCCTTTAGGAGGGTGGATCTCCTCTTCATAGATAAATGCCCCCAGGATATTGCATTATCTTGCCTCAGTTGGTATCACTCTTGGCCTTTGGTCACCACGTTAAGGGTTGAACCCACATTCTTAGACTTAAACAGCAATGAGGGAGTACTGTGCTGCCAGAGGTGTCATCCTTCAGCTGAAGGAAGGCTTGCATTTATATAGCACCTTTCGTGCCACAAACCATCCCAAAGCACTTTACCGTCATTTAAGCATTTTTGAAGTGAAAACACTGTATTAATGCAGGAAACACAACGGCCAATTTACACAGCAAGCTCCCACAAGCAACAAGAAGATAATAGTAGCTCTGTTTTTGTGATGTTGATTGAGGAATAATTGTTGGCCAGGTCACCGAGGAGAACTCCCCTGCTCTTCTTTGCAATACTGCTGTGGAATCTTTTAAGTCCACCTGGGAGAGCAGGCAAGGCCTCTAACATCCCACTTAAAAGACAACATCTCTGACAGTACAAGACTAGAGTGTCAGCCTAGGGTTTTGTGCTCAAGACCTAGAGTGAGATTTGAACTAACAAACTTCTAACTTAGAGGTGAGAATGACACCAACTGAGCCATGGCCTTTGTACAGTTAGTAAGCCAAGGCCCTGTCAGTTTAGGTGGATATTAAAGATCCAGTGGCAATATTCAAAGAGGAAGAATTCCCAACTATTTCCTTAAGGATACTTCCAAATCATTCTTAATTACTTTTAAAAGGTTTCAATGCAAAAATTTACTGGCAGTGATTATAACCTTACATGCTCTCTTTAATCTCCAACTTGTACTATACCACAAGGTTCTGAGCTCTATTTTGTATGAACGTATCCGTTGTATATTCCCTATTCCTTCATTCCACCATTAGTGACAGAGCCCTTAGCCAACATGTTCATGTGTTCTGAAATTCCCATCTTAAAACCTTCTGTCTTTTGTTATTCTTTCTTTCTTCCAAATATGAAAAGTCTACTTAAAACCTACCTCTTCGACAATGTCACTGGTCACCTTCCCTATTTCCTCCAGCTCCTGCTCCCTGTCCAATCTCTCCTCTAAAGCATCTTGGGGAGTTTCCCTGCACTAATGCTGCTGTATGATTGAGTGATTTAACAGTGATGAGCCACTGCCCATGTGCTGACACCCCCTCAAAGTAGATACATTGAAAAAACAGGATCACAGGATGATGCGTTGGAGCGATTGTCTACCGTGACCCACGATGTGGTGTAGTTGCCCCAAGCGAAGGCCAGGTGTTTAACTAAAGGGTGGGATAACTGAAGGAGGGCTGACAATGGAGTAACAAGTATGTTGCAGAGCAATATTGCTGGGTGCAGGTCAACTGAGGCCGTTATGTAAAGTAAGGGCCTCAAACAATACCTCACTATCAAAATACTGAAGTCGAGAATAATTCATACACAGCATCAATTTGGCCACGATGTATCAAGGTTTAAACAGGTACAAGAAGAAAGAAAAATGATTTTGACTGAGGAATAGCTGCAAGGGATATTGCCAGGGGTGTTACTATCTTGGAAACATGATAGTAATAGATGTGGATCATCAGGGCTGATACAATCTAACCTGACAGACACTGGAGAGGAGAGTGCACTTCAGACCTCAGAAGGTACATATACAGTTAGACAGACAGCAATACTGAAGTATGGGGAAATAAATCACCGCACACATCAGTCACTTTAAACAAAACCTTGTGCTCAGAAAGTTTATTAACTGGCATTCAAGGTATGAGCTTTAAACATGAGATTTTTGGGAGATCCAGAACCGTGATCAAAGTGCAGAGCACAATCTCACATTTAACTAGAGGTATCTGGCCGACGGCAAACAATAAAAAGCTTCCTATCCCATGTAGGACACAATCGAAGGCAATAACAGAACATCATTTGGGCAGTGGAAAGTGAAAAATGTGAGTGGAATAAACATTTTCACTCAACAAAGGCATAGGGCTAAAAATGGTACGTGCAGCAGAAATCAAGTTGCATTGGAATTTATTTTTTGTTAACGTTTTGTTCGCTTATTCAGAAATGGTTCCGTTTTCAAGGTGTTAATTTGAAAAGAATTGCTTGTATCACTGGAGACCAATTCAGTAAAAAGTCCACAGAGTGTACTGATTGAAAGCACAGGAAATGAGTTCAGACATGTGACAGCTTTCCAGCTAATGATCTTTGACGTATATTGAAGCCCAGATATTATTGTACTCTACGATGGCCTGACAATAATGGCATGATCTTACAGAACAATATGTTAAATGTATAATCTCTGTTCATCACAAAGCATTCTCACTGCTATTGTGTTTCATATGCATCCATCAATTACTTTACCATCACCACAAGAGCTGGAAAAGCTTATTGTGACACAAATCAGAGTATTTCAGATAGCTTCTGTCAGCTATTTCTGCACAATTTAACCCAGTATATATTGGTCTCTCATGTGCATTAATATACACAGTGCACACAAGGTAAAATGGAGTCAATTCACACGACTGTCCTTTAACTTAGAACTGATTGTTCCAAGCTTATAGAGGAAGAAAATAAACAGCCAGCCGATCAACATGCACCAACCAAGCCTTTATCTAGCTCTGTTCCTCTCTCTGTTTCTTTTTCTCTCAGTCAGTCTCCTTACCCTCCTTACTCCCCATTCTTTCCCCCTCCCCTGTTTCTTCAAGCTCATTTTTTTTCTGTTAGACTCTCACTTTCACTACCATTCTCTCGGTCTCAGTTTATATTTCTGCGATTTCTCACTCTCCTCTGCCGATCCTTTACTTTCCTACCCCATGTCATTCTCCTTGCCTCTTCCTTTCTCCAGCCCTATCTTGCCCTTTTCTTTCTCTACCGAGCTTCTCACTCTCTGGGATTTTCCGGTCCCGCCCACCACGGGAACCGTCGCGGGCAGGACGGAGAATTTGACGGACCAGCAGAAGGCCTGTTCACTTCGAGGGCACCAGGAAATCCTGCCTCTCTGCTTTTTCTTCATAGTTACGCTGCCTTTCTGTTTTGTTTTTCTCAATCATCCTTCCCCTCCATTTCCCTCCGAAGTCACACCAAGCGACTCTTCACCACAGTTGTCTGTCATTGTCCCCACCGCCTCTTTCTTTCGCTTTCTCTCACCAAGCACAGGATCGTCCCAGGTTTGCGCTCAGTGCAGTAGCTGGCATGAAAAAAGTCATTTTATCCGCTGACCACAATGATGGGTGTTTGTGCAGTATCGTCACCTTCCCAGCTCCTCATTAATAATGCATTCAGGGGAAACATGCTCGGATTTGCCCGCCACACTGTGACCTCAGCGGTTTCTTGCCCTGGTTGCCATATTTAAAGTGCACCAGAGGGCAGCCTACTTCATGCCTACAGATCAGGACTGCTCCAGGCAACAAATGTCCCTGAATTTAGTGACGCCCCTCTGGGGCGCGGGCTGTATGCAGTGGAAGGCCACTGCAATGTCCCCTACCCCTATTCTGGCTGCAGGACTTCCGCCAGAGTCACCAATCTGGCCTGGGAGGCGTTGGCAGTGGCAGTCAGTGCCACTGGAGCACAGATGAGGTCAGCCATCCAGTGCAGGAAGAGGATGAATTATCTCATCCATTCTGCCAGGGTAAGTCAACCACCTCATCACTCTCACCTCACACACTCACAAACCCATCACACATCCACAGGGATCTCACACCTCAAGGGGAAAAACCACTAACTCTCACACACACCCTCATATCTCCATCAGGCTTATATCCTCTGGAGCTCATGTCCTCATCCCATCCAAGCCTCCGCTCACCACACAAACATTCCATGCAGTGCCATGTGTCCTGCTCACACGCTCTCCTCTGTTTTCATGCAGGAGAAGCTGGCTCACAACAGCACCAGGGAGAGGTCCCAGACCAGGAGTATAGTAGCCCACATTAGGCCCCTCACTCACTTTGAGGAGCGTGCCATCGCGCTGACTGGTGAGGACGTAGACAGTGCCTGCGGCGATGATGAGGTCGGTGGCGAACACCCACATAAGGATCCTGCACCACATCATCCCTCTCTCAACATCACTGTGAGTGCTCTCTCTCCTGTTTTTGACTCTGCTGCCATGCACTAATTATCTCTACTTTGGTTCACAGGGAGCTCTGCCAAGCGACCGACGCCCTCAGCCAGCCAGTCCCTCAGCTCCATCCAGGTCCTCAACTCCAGCCAAGAGGACACCTCCTCCAGTGAAGAGCTGGAAATAAGCAGCCTGGAAGACCCGTCACAGCGCTTACCCACACCCTCCACCAGCGCAGAGACACACACGTTGGTGGGATCTAGAGCAGGCTCAGGCTCACAATCTGGTGGTCACCATATGGACACATGTCCGAAGCAGGAGGAGGCAGGTTCAGCAGAGCTCCCCGGCACTCGCAGGACTGCTGGGGAAGAGGCATCTGTGAGGTCTGAGTCAGATGATGAGCCTCTGGATGCGGCCTTCCAACTCATCGTGGTGAGTCAGCAGAAGGTGGGGGAACATCACGCAGAGCTGTTGGAAACTCTCAACAGAGTGGCACAGGAGTTGGAGGAGTGTTTCAGCCTGGTCTCTGATTAAATGGTGCCCGCATATACAAGTATGGAAGTATCCATGGGAAGGATGGCAGATGCCATGGAGATCCTTGTCCAGGAGAACGCAAGATGTGTGCAGCCCTGCACTCCGTCGTGGTAGTCATGGGTGAGTTTCTGCAGTGGCAACATGAGAGGGAAATGGGGCACCTCGAAATCCCTCCAGGTGCTCCTTCCCCTCAAGGAGTCAGGCCAGGGCCCTTGGGCACCCGAAGGGAGGAGGAGCGGCAGCTGGACACACCTGGGTCATCCATGCAGGAATCTGAGGCTGTCCTCTCCCTCCGAGTCCTCTTTCCCTGTGACTCCCTCAACTTCATCCTCTGTCACTGCAGAGGGAGCACCTGGCACACAGGAGGGCAGCCAAAGCAAGCCAAGGCCCTCAAGGCCTCAGGTCTCCAGAGGACGCAGTCATCAGAGTCAATAGGGCCAACCATTGCACAGGCTGTCTCCACCCTCTGTGCGGATGTCAGGGTAGCAGAAGAAGTGGTAGGACTAGAAAAGTTAAGAAATTCTGATCAACAGGTGGTTGCATGGGTGAACACATTTTGTCACTTAATAATCTGAAAATATGTTCACTTTCACTGAATGATGTGTAATGGTGTCTTTCAGCTTCATTAACAGACTTTGCAACTCCTCCCACTGCATTCCACCACCCCCCCCCCTCCCCCGACCCCCCCCCCCACACCCCCCACACTGGCCCCCCCACCCACTAGCAGCTCAGCTGCACGCAGCCAGACCATGAGTGATTCTGGGGGGAGAGGTGTATGTGTGTGTAGCAGGGCCTTTTGGAGACTCATGCAAGCACTCTCCCATGCACGTGGATCCTTCCTGAATCACAATCATCTCAATGTCCTGAGCATTTTCAATGCTGCCTGCTGGGGTTCCCTTTCAGTTGTCCATCTGAGCTGACCTGCATCTCCGCCCACCCACTGATCACACTCCCACGCAGCACCTACGCCCATCCAACACGAGGCTCTGCTCATTTTCGATTTCAATAACCATGGTCATGGTCAATTATATTGTCAGCTTCCCCGTCCATTCCCCTCCCCTAGTCACACATGTCCTTTCCCCTATCCCTGTTGACCCCACCTGGCATCACCTTCCATCTCCCCACCATCATCTACCAACCCGAACCCTTGTCTTTCCAGGATGTCCAGGTGAATGTGCACATTCCCGACCTTCCTGAAAATTCTACCACCAACCGCATTGACCTCCTCCTTCCCACCCACATGGTGCGTGTCTGCCCCTGAGTCCCCACCAACCACCCTCACCATCCCTCCTACCGCTACCAATGCACCCTCACCCTCCCATCCTACCAGCCCCCTCCTACCACCCCCACCCTCAGTTCACTGCCCAGGAACCAGTCATTGACTCCTGTAAGCCCCTCCCATGCATGTTCACCTGGACATCCGCCCCTTACTCCCTCCTCTACCCTTACTCCCTCCTCCCACTGGACATCTTCTCCCCTCTGAACTCCATCCTTTACACCTTCCTCCCCCTTACACCTACCTCCTCCACTTGCTGCATATTTCCCCATTACACCCTCCTCCTCCCATACTCCATCCTCTCCTCTCCCAACCTCACCTCCCTCCCAACACCTTCATCGTACCCCCTCCCAACCTCAACTCCCCCTCCCACCGGCACACCTTCCTCTCCCAGTAACATCTAGACCTTCGTCTCCCACACCCCCTCCCCCGCTCATTTACACCATCCCTGCCCACTCACAGCCAGACCTTCCTCTCCCCCACCTCGCTGATCATCCGAAGCAGCCCATGGCCAAGACCGTGAAGTTCTGAAACAGGCCCGAAGCATCAATGGACACCTCCCACCTTCCGAGAGCTGCTTCATAATGGAGCCATGTCCACGATAATCTGCCTAGCATGTGATGCACGTGTTCCTCCAGAGTCTGGTAGCTGTAGTGCTCCAGTATCATCTTCTCCTCAGATGCCTGTGACCTGAGCAACGTCCTAAAGGTGACTCCCAACCTCTGCATGTCTCGCTTTTCCAGACATATTCTGGGCTGGCGCATTTCCCCACTGGCGTAACAGCAAATCAGGCGTGAGGGGGACAATTCCGTTTAGGCTTTACTTTGCATCCCATTAGCAGGATGCAAATCGGGTTCACGCCGGCCTCCAGCGGGATTGGTGTTCCACCTTGGCGGACACCATCGGATGATCCCATTGTGCTTTTGTGTCAGTGTGAATCCAATTTCTGCCCCTCACGCTGAATTGTCCCAATCGCTCGCCATGCACCTGCCGCCAAGGAGGCCGGACAATTCCATCCCAAGACTCATAGGGGAGAATTTTCTCCCCGTCGGGCAGGCTGGTTTGGAGCGGGCGTGGGCAGGTGCGGAGCCAATCACCGCCCGCGATCAGCTGCATGCTGCCATTTTACGTGGGCAGGCCAATTAAGGCCCATCCAGCGTGACGCGTGAAAGAGCGCAGAAATCTCCCTGAGGCATGGAGCTGCCTCAGGGAGGTTAACTTCAGTTTTAAAGTTTAAAATAAAGACAGTTAGAAATCATTTACATATGTCCCTTCATGTGACAGCGTCACATGAGCTGGGACATGTTTATGAAATGTTTAAAAATGTTTTATTAATTTAATAAACCCTTCATGAAACCTCATCCCGCCCGTGCATGAGGTTTCATGAAAAATGCGAAGGCCACCTGGGTTCTTTGCCTGCCCGCCAACCTTAAGGTTGGACGGGCAGCTTTCTCAATAGCGTTAATTAGTTTAATAATGGCCTTAACAGGCCTTTGACAGTTTGGTGGGTGCGCAGCTGACTCCAGTGTCACCCGCCGAACGAAAGATTGGAATGGCGCACGGTGATGTTGGGGTTGGACCCCGCACGCTGAACAGAAAATTCTGCCCATTAACTCTGTTTCTCTCTCCACAGATGTTGTCAGACCTGCTAAGCTTTTCCAGCATTTTCTGTTTTTATTTCATATTTCCAGCATCCGCTTTTAACTACATAAAATATATTACCCTCATGTTGCCATTGCTTCATTTGCCAATTTTCTTAAATTTGTATCCTCTGGATCTTGACCATTTCACCAACAGGAATAGTTTCTCTCATCTACTCTTTGTCGAACCCTCATCATTTTGAATACCTCTATCAAATCTCCTCTCAACCTTCCATTATCTATGGAGAACAGCCCCAGCTTCTCCAATCTATCCATGGAACTGAGGTCCCTCCCCTGGAACCATGCACGCCAATATTTTCTGCACCCGCTGTTAAGGCCTTCACATCTTTCCTAAAGTGTGGCACTCAGAATTGCACACAGTACTCCAGTTGGTGCTAAACCAGTGTTTTATAAAGGCTGACCATAATCTCTTTGCTTTTGTACTTTATGCCTCTGTCTCTAAAGCCCAGGGTCCTGTATCCCTTTTTAGCCATGTTCTCAACCTGCCATGCCACCTTCAATAATTTGTGCTCATGTACCCCAGATCTCTCTGTTCTGCATCCCCATTAGAATTGTACCTTTTTATTTTACTTTATATTCTCTCTCCTCATTCTTCCACCAAAATGAATCACTTTTCTGCATCAAATTTCATCTGTCAAGTGTCCGCCCATTCCACCAGTTTATCTATGTCCTCTTGAAGCTTATCATTACTTGAAAACTGTTCACTCCACTCATTCCTGGGTTATCCTATGAAGAAAGGTTGAACAGGTTGGGCCTATACCCACTGAAATTTAGAAGAAGGAGAGGTGATCTTATTGAAAGTTATAAGATTCTTAGTGGACTTGATAGGGTAGATACCAGGAGGATGTTTCCACTCATGGGGGAGACTAGAACCAGGGGACACAGTTTAAGAATAAGAGGTTTCCTTTTAAGACTGAGGTGAGGAGAATTTTTTTCTCTCCGAGGGTCATTAGTACATGGAAATCCCTTCCCCAAAGAATAGCGGAGGCTGGGTCATTGAATTAATTCAAGGCCGAGTTTGCTAGATTTTTGATTGGCAAGGGAGTCAAGGGTTATGAGGGGCAGACAGGTAGGTGGAGTTGAGACCACAATCAGATCAGCCATGACCTTATTGAATGGCAGAACAGGCCTGAAGGGCTGAATGGCCTACTCCTGCTCCTAAGTCCTATGTTCCTACTATCCCCTTTCACAGTTCAAAATGCTTCCAAGTTTTGCTTTATCTGCAGATTTTGAAATTGTGTCTTGTACACCCAAGTCTAGGACATTAATGTAAGTCCAGAAAAGCAGTGGTCCTAGTACTGATCTCTGGTGAACCCCAGTACCTCAAGTCTGAGAAACAACAGTTCACACTACTCTGTTTCCTGTCACTCAGCCAACTTCATGTATCCATGGTGCCACTAACCCTTTTCATTCCATGGGTTTCAATGTTGCTAGTCCTTTCCCATTTCTTTATTTTTCTTCCACCCTTTATCTATACTCCATCATGATTTTACTGTTTCCATTCCTTTCCCCCTTCTGTTTCTATAATCCCACACATGTTTAGTCTTCCATAGGTCTCTGGATTTCATTGCATTGGGTACTTCAACAGCATTCATCCCCCAATGTTCTGCAGGTGCAAATTGGTAACCTGCTACAAAAAGAAAATATTTGCAATGACAGTGCACCTTTTAGACCTCAGGATGTCACAAAGCAGTTTACAACCATTAAACTACTTTTGAAATGCAACCACCAGGAGACACGACAGCCAATTTGCACACAGCAAGGTCCCAAAAGCAACAACGTGACAAAGGCATGTAATCTCTTTTATTGAGGGATAAATATTGGCCATGACTCCAAAGATAATTTTCGACATAATGCCACAGGATGTTATACATGCTCCTGAGAGGGTAGTGGGAAACTTAGTTTAATGTCGCACCCAAAAGACGGCACTTCTGACAGTGCAGCACTCACCTGGAGTGTTAGCCTACATTTTGTGCTCGAGCCTCTGGAGTGGAACTTGAACTCACAGACTCAGAGTTGAGAGTGCTGCCATTGATCTGAGGCTAACAGCTGACTCCCTCACACTGCCTGCTTTAACCTGGCTCTAGCAAGCTCAGAGGGGGGTGGGGAGCAGGTCGAGTTGGGGTGGGGGGGCAACAACCCCCAATTCACAGTTGCAACTTGATGCGTGGCAACTCCAAAATAAATTAATTTTACTGAAAGAAATTTTAAATATTCCCTTTTTTTTATTTTATAAGGGGAGTGGATTATAGGTACGAACATCCACCATAATTCTTCTCAGACTTCATAAAACTGGGCTGCTCGGAGAGGCAATAGAAAATGGACACTTTTACAACCATATTGGTTAGAGAATAGCTTTGACTTTTAGTCACTCCATTGAAGTACAGGAATTATGTTGAAGGAAGAGGCCATTAAGTCCAATTGATCGATTCAGTTTTAACGAAAGGATCTCCCAGAAATGGCTTCTCTTCAAGCTCCCACAGGATTACTTCTAGGCCCTCCAAGAATCTATCCAAGGATCTTAGCCCCCTCCTATTTCTCATCTACATTCTGCTCCTCGGTAACATCATCCAAAAAGGCAAATTCAAGTTCCACACAATTTTTTTGTTTATTCTTTCATGGAACATGAGCGTTGCTGGCAAGGCCGGTGTTTGTTACTCACCCCTAGTTGCCCTTGAGAAGCTGGTGGTGAGCTGCCTTCTTGAACTGCTGCAGTCCATCTGGTGTAGGTACATCAACAGTGCTGTTCGGAAAGGAGTTTTGACCCAGCTAAAGTGAAGGAATGGCAGGATGTGTGTGTGACTTGGAGGGGAACATGCACATGGTAGTGTTCCCATGTGCAGAATTTCTCATCCTGCAGGTGGGCATGCGCCCGACCTGAACAGGAGTGAAATAGTGCGCGATGACGTCGCACGAGTGTCCCGACGTCATTGTGCACTTTCACGATCTTAGAGGTGGCTGCGCACCCACTGACAATCAAGAGGCCTATTAAGGCCCTTAAGCAAGCAATTAAGTTGTATTTTTCGCTGCCCACTCAACCGTTTGGTTGGTGGGTGGGCGAATATGCCCACGGGCATATTAACGAAACCTCATCCACGGGCAGGTTGAGGTTTCCAACGGTAAATGAAAAAACAAAAACAATTTTTAACATCATTTTTATATGTCCCTCTTCATGTGACTGAGTCATATGTGGGGATATGTTTGTATCATATGTAAAAAGTTTATTTTTGTATTTAAAATTCTTCAGCTTCCTGAGGCAGCTCCGTGCCTTCAGGGAGCATTCAATGCGCGCTCCCCCACGCATGCGCACACTTCAGCCTGGGCCCGCCCACCCAACAAGGGGAAAATCCTGCCCCATGTGTCTGCAGTCTTTGTCCTTCTAGGTGGTAGAGGTCAGAGGTTTGCTGTTGAAGGAGCCTTGGTAAGTTATTTACACATGCTGATGAATACCTCACCACCACCTCTCTCAACCCCTCCACTGTCTCTGATTTGTCACACCCTATATCTAGAACTGGATGAACAGAAATTTTCTACAAATAATTATTGGGAGGATTGATCCTAATGTCCTCAGGTCACATCTGTTAGGAGGCTGGACTTTACAAGTTGGTTATGTTTTAAAATGTCTTTTTTAACTTAAGGTGAAACAGAACATTCTGAAAATGGGTACAGTGAGGTCATACTAAATACCTCCACTTGGAGATGGGGCCTTGTTGTCTGGCTGCCATGGAGAGATAAACTCAAACAGAAACCTACTGAAATATCAAGTGACCAGTTTTCACACCTTTACACAAAAGCTCACAGTAAAGGGACAGCTGCTTTTTGAGTCACGGAGATAGAGAAAAAGCAGCTACTGCTGTGGAGAAGTAGAAAAACTGCTTTGTGTAAACAATCAAGCAGGGTGCTTGTGAGGTTCATTTTTTGTTTGAAAAAAGGGGACAGAACCAACAGGACTTTTGGAGATTTAGGAGCGAGGGGCGGAATTTTACAGGGGCAGCGGGGCCATAAATGCAGTGAGAGGCTCAAAAGTCCATTGACTTCAGCAGGACCATAAAATCCCATCGGTATAAAATTCCACCCAAAGAGTAACCGAGAAGGGGCTTGCTGATGAAATTTGAATGTGGAAGACTTAGGCTGACTGGAACAACTTTCAAAGGACAGTAGAAGTTTCGACCTAACACGGCGGGGAGAAGTGAACCTGCTGGTGAGCCAGGGTATCTTTGGATTGTAATGCTACACCCCTGCTAGAAGTGTGCTGCACAGCAAGAAGGGTTGGAAGACATATCTTGTTTGAATTCGTTAGTTAATGCGGAAGTATCTTTTCTTTAGTTTGGTGTTTTAGTCGCCTGTTAAGTAATGCTTGATGTTTTTGAGTTTAGTTGGTTTGTTACAGTAAAAGTCTTAAAATGTGAAATCTTGTCCGGTAATTTCCATCAGCTGCTGGAAAATTCATCTCTTTTGTAAGGTCCATACAGAGATTGGAACACAACATAAATTCTGCTCCCTAGCCACCAATTCCATCCCTCTCCCTAGCAACTGCCTGAGACTGAATCAGATCCCTAGGTGAACTTTCAACCAGATATCCACTCTATCACCAAGACCAGCTACTTCCACCTCTGCAACATTGCCCAATTTTGCCCCCTCAGCCAGTCTACTGTTGAAGCCCTCATTCATGCTTTTGCTACTTCCATTTTCCAATGCTGTTCTGGCCAGCCTGCCATCTTCCACTGTACATAAACTAAATTCCTCCAAAACTCTATTGCCAATGTCCTAAGTTGCACCAAGTACCATTCACCCATGATCCCTTGCTGGCCTTCATTGGCATTTGGCAACTCCTCAATTTTAAAATTTCATTCTTGCATTCAAATTCCTGCAAGGCCTCACCCTTTCCTTTCTCTTTACCCTCCTGCAGCCCTATAAGCCTTCTCCAAATCTGGCATCTTAAGCACCTCCAGTCTTAATTCCATCACCATTGGTGGCTGTGCTTTCAGCTGCATAGATGCTAAACTCTGGAATTCCCTCCCAAATTCTCTTTGCCACTACTTTTCTCTCCTCCTTTAAGAAATTCCTTAATATGTACCTCATTGGCCAAGCTTTTGTCATCTAGCCTAAAAGCTCCATCTGTGGTTCTGTGTCAAATTTCCTTTGATAATGTTTTGCCATGTTAAAGGTGCTATATAAATGCAAGTTGTTGTGCTGGTGTTTATACTCTACATGAACTCCTCCCACTCTAGTTCATCTAACCCTATCATCACATTCTGTTCTCCTTCATGTATTTGTTATTATGTTTTATAATATTGGGTCTGGTTAGCTCAGTTGGTTAAATAGCAAGTGTGTGGTTCAGAATAATGCCCAAGAGTATGGGTTCAATTCCTGCTCCAGCTGAAGTAGAATTGAGACCTATCTCCTCACCCTGTCCCTGAGAGTGCAAGCCAATGGCAAAGCACCACTGATGAAAACAGCTCAGGATGACACATCAGCAGACAATAAGCCAAGGATCTGCTTTCAGGCAGAGCACATGTGACATTACATTACATTATGCATGTAACATCATAAATTGTTAACATTTAAAAGTGCCCTTGTATACAAATCACAGAATTTTAATGTGCAGGCACAGCAAGTGATTAGGAAAGCAAATGATACAACAGCCTTTATTCTAAAGAGACTGAAGTATAAGAGTGAGGAAGTCTTGCTATGATTATAGAGGGCCTTGATGAGACCGCACCAGGAATAGTGTGTATAATTTTTGTCTCCTTACTTAAGATATTTGCCTTAGAGGTAGTAGAACAACTGATTCCTGGGATGTGGGGATTTACCTAGGAGGATAGATTGAGCAAAGTGGCATATACTCCCTGGAATATAGTAGAATGTGAGGTGATCTTTTATTGAAACGTGTAAACTTCTTAAGAGGTTTGATATGGTAAATGCTCGGAGGATGCTTTTCCTGTGTTATGTACAGGGACGGGAGAGAATCTGAATCCTCAATTCTCCCTCCCTTACTGTCTGTAACCAGTGTGTTTTTTGAAAAGGAAGATCTATGGAGTATGTGCAGTCAATTTAAGTAACAGCAGCAAGAATTCATTGGTTTAAATAAAGAGGATTATTTATTCATGGATTCACTCCGAAAGTTTAAATGCTACATCACTCACACACACTCATACACAAACACACAGACACACACACACACACACACACACAGCACAGTTAAGAGGATAGCGCACTTTTACAACCTGTAAAGAAAGAATAGTTCATGGTTCACATGTCTGGTTCACCGTAAGAAAAGCAGTCATTGCGGGCCCGTTGAAGGCAGCATTTTAACTCTGAAAGGGTAGTTTGGGTAGATTTAAATAACTGGAATCATATATTAGAGTTGTTGCAGGAATCCCTTGCAGAAATGAATTTTCAGCACGTCGCGAGTTTGGTCACTTGCAGTCTCCCCGAGCAGGAGGTCAAGTTTCTGTCCAGGTGGATTTTTAGGAACCAGGCTGGGAGGATTTAAGATATTTCAGCCTCCAGATTTACAAAAGAAGCATAGATGCTACTGCCTTGGTCTGCAGCTGGTATTCTGTTGTGGGTGTTCTTTGCAGGCTTTTGCAGATTGGTCAGATTCTTTCTGGTTCTTGGGATAATAGATTTGTTTTCGGAAGACAGTTTTGGTCACATGATCAATCGCTATTTTCTACCCAGAATGGTGTGGAAGTCCAAAGACATTGCTACACAATTGGTGATAGAAGGTGGCCATTTGCACCTGCTTGTGGTTAACTGGTTCCTGCACCTTTCTTTTGTTGAGTATCAAGCTTGGAGCCTGGGAGTCTCAGGGTCTATAGATCCTGTGTTTTGGATAAATCCACAAACAATAGCAGCTGTAAATTTCACTGATGGGCTCTGTCTGGGTATGTCCATTCAAGGGGGAGGCCTCTAACAATGAGGAACTTTATGGAGGCTTGAGGCAGAAATGGAAAAAGCCACCTGACCTTCTAGCCACCTGGTAGTAATGTCTCAGGGTAATGGGTCTGCAATTTAGGACTGATATGAGGAGAGATTTCTTCACTCAAAGAGTTGTGGATCTCTAGAATTCTCTACCCCAGGGGACAGTGGATGTTCAGTCATTGAATATATTCAAGTCAGAATGTGATGGATTTTTGGATTTGAACGGAATTAATGGATATGGGGACAGTGGTGGAAAGTAGAATTGAGCTGGTTGATCAGCCGTAATCATATTGAATGGAGGAACATGCTTGAAGGCCTGAATGGCCCATACTTGCTTCTGTTTCTTATGTTCCTATTCATCTAGCTTCTACTTAAATGCACCCACTCTATTCCCCTCAACCAGATTTTGTGCAACAAGTTCCAAATTCTAACTACTCTCTGAGTAAAGCAGTTGCTCCTGAAATCTTTACTGGATTTATTGATGACTATCTTGTATTTACATTTATATTTAGATTTTATGGGTAACATGATATTCATAAATTCAATTTAGAGCTTGATACTAGGAAGAGATTCTTCATGCAGCGCGTGATCTATTAATCACTGCCTTCTGGGTAGGATAGTGATATCCATGAGACAAGCCTTTACACTTAACTGGTTAAACAAGACTCCATTATCCTGGCTGGTAGATCCATAAAAAAGTACAGGTGGAAATCTCCAAGGAGCTATAACCACATTTTTTGCCAGAGCAACACTAGGGTTTCCAAAACAAAAACAGAATTACCTGGAAAAACTCAGCAGGTCTGGCAGCATCGGTGGAGAAGAAATCAGTTAACGTTTCGAGTCTTCATGACCCTTCGGCAGAACTGAGTATAGTTAGGAGAAAGGTGAAATATAAGCTGGTCTAAGGTAGGGGGGGCGGGGGGAGAGAGAAGTTGAGGGTGGGATGATTGTGGAGATAAGCAAGCAGTGATAGGAGCAGCTAATCAAAAGATGTCACAGACAAAAGGATCAAAGAGGTGTTGAAGGTGGTGATATTGTCTAAGAAAAGTGCTAATTAAGAATGGAAGGCAGGATACTCAAGGTACAGCTCTAGTGGGGGTGGAGTGGAAAGACTAACAAAGTTTTAGTTTTAGATTTAAAAATAATGGAAATAGGTGGGAAAAGAAGAATCCATATAAATTATTGAAAAAAAAGGGAGGGGGGAGAAACGGGGTGGGGATGGGGGGAGGGGGAGTTTAAGATCTAAAGTTGTTGAATTCAATATTCAGCCCGGAAGGCTGTAAAGTGCCTAGTCGGAAGATGAGGTGCTGTTCCTCCAGTTTGCGTTGGGCTTCACTGGAACAATGCAGCAAGCCAAGGACAGACATGTGGGCAAGAGAACAGGGTGGAGTGTTAAAATGGCAAGCGACAGGGAGGTTTGGGTCTTTCTTGCGGACAGACCGCAGGTGTTCTGCAAAGCGGTCGCCCAGTTTGCGTTTGGTCTCTCCAATGTAGAGGAGACCGCATTGGGAGCAACGAATGCAGTAGACTAAGTTAGGGGAAATGCAAGTGAAATGCTGCTTCACTTGAAAGGAGTGTTTGGGCCCTTGGACAGTGAGGATAGAGGAAGTGAAGGGGCAGGTGTTGCATCTTCTGCGTGGGCATGGGGAGGTGACATAGGTGGGGGTTGAGGAGTAGGGGGTGATGGAGGAGTGGACCAGGGTGTCCCGGAGGGAACGATCCCTACGGAATGCCGTCAAGGGGGGTGAAGGGAAGATGTGTTTGGTGGTGGCATCATGCTGGAGTTGGCGGAAATGGCGGAGGATGATCCTTTGAATGCGGAGGCTGGTGGGGTGATAAGTGAGGACAAGGGGGACCCTATCATGTTTCTGGGAAGGAGGAGAAGGCGTGAGGGAGGATGCGCGGGATATGGGCCGGACACGGTTGAGGGCCCTGTCAACGACCGTGGGTGGAAAACCTCGGTTAAGGAAGAAGGAGGACATGTCAGAGGAGCTGTTTTTGAAGGTAGCGTCATCAGAACAGATGCGACGGAGGCGCAGGAACTGAGAGAATGGGATGGAGTCCTTACAGGAAGTGGGGTGTGAGGAGCTGTAGTCGAGGTAGCTGTGGGAGTCGGTAGGCTTGTAATGGATATTGGTGGACAGTCTATCATCAGAAATTGAGACAGAGAGGTCAAGGAAGGGAAGAGAAGTGTCAGAGATGGACCATGTGAAAATGATGGAGGGGTGGAGATTGGAAGCAAAATTAATAAATTTTTCCAGGTCCCGACGAGAGCATGAAGCAGCACCGAAGTAATCATCGATGTACCGGAGAAAGAGTTGTGGGAGGGGGCCGGAGTAGGACTGGAACAAGGAATGTTCCACATACCCCATAAAGAGACAGGCATAGCTGGGGCCCATGCGGGTACCCATAGCCACACCTTTTATTTGGAGGAAGTGAGAGGAGTTAAAGGAGAAATTGTTCAGTGTGAGAACAAGTTCAGCCAGACAGAGGAGAGTAGTGGTGGATGGGGATTGTTGGGGCCTCTGTTCAAGGAAGAAGCTAAGGGCCCTCAGACCATCCTGGTGGGGGATGGAGGTGTAGAGGGATTGGACATCCATGGTGAAGAGGAACCGGTTGGGGCCAGGGAACTGGAAATTGTTGATGTGACGTAAGGTGTCAGAGGAATCACGGATGTAGGTGGGAAGGGACTGGACAAGGGGAGAGAGAAGGGAGTCAAGATAACGAGAAATGAGTTCCGTGGGGCAGGAACAGGCTCACACGATCGGTCTGCCAGGACAGTTCTGTTTGTGGATTTTGGGTAGGAGGTAGAAGCGGGCCGTCCGAGGTTGGGCGCTGTATCAAGTTGGAAGCTGTGGGAGGAAGATCTCCAGAGGAGATGAGGTCAGTGACAGTCCTGGAAGCAATGGCTTTATGTTCTGTGGTGGGATCATGGTCCAGGGAGAGGTAGGAGGAAGTGTCTGCGAGTTGACGCTCAGCCTCCGCGAGGTAGATGTCAATGCGCCAAACAACAACAGTACCACCCTTGTCAGCGGGTTTGATGACAATGTTGGGGTTGGACCTGAGAGAACGGAGTGCAGTGAGTTCAGAGACCGACAGATTAGAATGGGTGAGGGGAGCAGTGAAATTGAGACGGCTAATGTCACGCCGACAGTTCTCAATGAAAAGATCAAGAGAAGGTAAGAATCCAGAGGGAGGGGTCCAGGTGGAGGGAGAATATTGGAGGTGGGTAAAAGGATCCGTTGAACGGGGAGAGGACTCCTGCCCAAAGAAGTGAGCACGGAGACGAAGACGGCGGAAGAAGAGTTCAGCATCATGCCGAGCCCAAAATTCATTGAGATGAGGGCGTAAGGGTATGAAGCTAAGTCCTTTGCTGAGCACTGAACGTTCAGCATCGGAGAGGGGAAGGTCAGGGGGGTATAGTGAATACACGGCTGGGGCTGGGATTGGAAGATGGGGTGGGGACGGAGGGACAAGCAGGGGTGGAGGGTCCCAGATGGGTGTTGGTGTCGATGAGTTGTTGGAGCTTGCGTTCCTTAGCACTTGAGAGAAAGAGAAAAAGTTTCTTGTTGAGGCGACGGATGAGGCGAAGAATAAAATGAAACTGGGGGCACGCGCAGCTTTGAAAAAGGGTGCGGCGGTGCTGCTGGAGGGAGAGGTCGAGTGTGTTCATATGGTGGCGCATGGCACTGAGTGTGGATCTCAGAATGCGATGGGAACAGCAGTCCGAGAAACGTTTTATGTCCCGGAGATACCTGTAATCCTGGGTGGGTTCGAAACAACAGGGATGGAATTTCAGTTGAAATCCACGTGGGGTGAGTCGGAGACGGAGACAGTCACTGAGAAAGGAGATATGGCTGTGAAAGCGGGTTTTAGTAAACACCTTGTCAAACACCAGGAGAGAAATGGAAAGCAATGAAGGTGAGCAGGGCAGAAGAGACAGGCGGAAATCCTGTCGGAGAACAGAACAATACTTCTTCAGAGAGGGCATTTCTTGAAGAGAGGTGGCAGTCAATTAAACACAGAGATAAAAACAAAAAGCTAAAAGCTACTGCGGATGCTGGAAATCCAAAACAAAAACAGAATTACCTGGAAAAACTCAGCAGGTCTGGCAGCATCGGTGGAGAAGAAATCAGTTAACGTTTCGAGTCTTCATGACTAGGGTTTCCAATTCACTTTTGAAAAAGTCATGACTGAAACAATTCACTCCCTCCACACTGGGCCAGCTGCGTGTGCCATCTACAAGGTGTCCTGCAGCAACTCACCAAGGCTCCTTCGACAGCACTTTCTAAACCCACAGCCTCTACCACTTAGAAGGACAAGGACAGCAGACGCATGGGAACATCATCACCTGCAAGTTCCCCTCCAAGTCACACACCATTCTGACTTGGAATTATATCACTGTTCCTTCACTGTCGCTGTGTCAAAATCCTGGTGCACCCTTGCTAACAGCACTGTAGGTGTACCTATGCCACATGGACTGGAGCAGTTCAAGCAGGTGGCTTACCACCACCATCTCAAGGGCAATTAGGAATGAGCAATAAAGCCAGCAATGCCCACATCCCATGAACGAATATATTAAAAATTCCAAGGATATTCCTTGGCGTAGATATGTGACTTCGCTGTCAAATAGGGCTGAGGCCATTTCCTGCTATCTTCCACATAGCTTATATTTTTCATATGCCTTCTCCTAGATGGGCTACAACCAAGATTAAAGAGCCTTTCCTATGGGAGTCAGACTGTGGGTGGGGAAGGTGTGGCACAGCAGGGGGCACCCAAACACATTGGATGCAAATATCTCCACTGGTCATCTATCCAGTAATCTGAACTCCTTCGCTGGGGCTGTCTGGAATGGAACCTGAATGCAATCATTCTCACTCAGAGGAGGGTATCACTAAACCAGCAGCCACTCAGTCCAGTCACCAGTACCCTGCTAAATGCCAACCTAATATTTAGAATTTTGTCTCCGTTAGCCGGAGCAGTCTGGAGTGGGGCTTGAACTTTTGTCTTCTGACTCAAAGACAGTTTTACTGTGGATCATGCTAATTCAAGAGTGTAAAGATCAGCAAAATTTTAGGTCTGTTTAAACTCTAATCATTCAACTTATCCTTCACGTTGTGTTAATTTTATATCTGAGATACACTTTCCTGCATGTTTTTCTTTTGCCTTTTTCTTCATGTTGTGTGTTCGAGGCAGGTTCTACCCGATTTAAAGCCTTTATATACTGTCACCGATCCTGCTGTTTCAATACACTGCTAGTTTGAGGGAAACCACCTCGTCATGAGTTAACTGAGGGCTGTCCCTTCACAAAGATGATAATTGACTCCTTTATCTTGAAGATTCTTCAATAGGCCAACTCCACAATATTTAGCCAGGCTGTTATTCTGAGAAGATAATGAAAGTGTCTGCCTGGTGAGGCACATTCAACTCCATTTCTTGAAACTTACATCAGTCTTCTTCCACCCTCGTCCTCATCTGAAGGATGCCTCAAGCTACACCCACTACCACCTCTCCTGACCTCAGGATTGTCACTACCAATGCCCATTCCCAATCCATTCCTTTCCTAGTGTATCTCGCTCAACACATCACTTCCCTCCTCTCATGAGAGTCTGTCATTGCTCTCCTGTAGAATCGGATTCTCTCTCTCTCGCTCTGTCTACTTGCCTCCCACTCCATTGAGAGGTACCTATGGTTGCTTCCAGTCCTGCTGTCCCCCTCTTCCTTACTTCCCCTTGATCACACCTCACTTACAACAATATTGCTTCTATGGTCCTGTTTTTTTAAAAGAAAGTAAGAAATTTTGACAAACTTCTTAATATGATAACTATTTGCGGTGTTGCTTTGCTTGTTTTTGTTCTGAAAGAGCTGGTCTCCCATTGATTGACTTGCAAAAATCCACTCAAGAAGCATTATCATTGATTTCAGTGGCAGACCAATTACCTGTACAGCCAGCTTAGTACATAATGTGCACCAGCAAAATGATAAGAGTTTAGTGGTCTTTAAGGGATAGCTCATGTATATATCCAGTGGACTGGATACTTCCAAATTCATCCCATTTATACATCTGAGTGAGGTGAATCATGTTCAGTGAACTGAAACAATTAGTCAAGCTGGGAGGAGCCAAACAAAATAACTTTACATGAAATTATATTGAATCTATGGAAACAGGGGTGAAGGTAGTGAAGGGAGTTGGGGGCGGGGGTGTGGAAATGAGGGGTAGCCACGGAGGTAGGCTTCCCGATGCATTCCTGCCTCCAGGGAACCTCCCAGAGGTGGGCGGGGGATGAAAGTTGGCTTCCTGAAGCCAGTTATACCACTTAAAGACCCAATTATGGGTCATTTTCTGTCAGAGACAAGGGGCAGAATTTTCTGCCTACCGGGCAGGCGGGCCCGACCCAATTTCTGGCGCTTTCTATGCGCTTCCTGTGCGGGCGGCGGGGATTCCCCAAAAGCGAGAATGCGCTCTTTCACGCATGCGCACGAAAGAGCGCACATCTCCCTGAAGCTAAGTGCTGCCTCAGGGAGATCGCTGACAGTTTTAAAAACGTTAAAAATAGAAAGAAAAAAAATCCTTAACATTTCCCCCTCATGTGACAATGTCACATGAGATGGGACATGTTCATAAATTACACTAAAACTTTATTAAACTTTTTAAATCCCTACATGAAACCTTATCCCACCGGTGGATGAGGTTTCATGTTTTTTTCTATTTGCCGCCGGGGCTCCTGGCCTGCCCGCCAACCTTAAGTTTGGATGGGCAGGTCCTTTAATTGGTTCAATGATCCTGTCAATGACCTCAATTGGCCATTGACAGGTCGGCGGGCCCACGGCTGATTTTGCTGCCGGCCCGCCTTCCGGAAAATTTAAATGGGGCGGGATGACGTTGGGGGTTCCACCCGACATCATCCCATGTCATTTTACGCATCAGCGAGCGGGCCCCGCCCCCTGCTCGCCGACGGCAAAATTCAGCCCAAGATCTTCAACCATGTGTGGAGTCCACCATCTTTCTAGAGGCAGCTTTCAGATCTAGACTGGGAGGGGGCTCGGAGGCTCCATGCCCAATAAAGACCCCATTGTCACTGCAGCCAAAACCAGTCCTGTGAAGGGGAAGCCCCTCCTCACCAATAAGAACATAAGAACATAAGAAATAGGAGCGTGTGTAGGCCATTTGGCCCCTCAAGCTTGCCCTGCCATTCAATAAGATCATGGCTGATCTGCACCAGGCCTCAACCCCTCTTTCATGCCAGCTCCTCATAGCCCTCAACTCCCTGATATTTCAAAAATCTGGCTACCTCCTCTTTAAGTACTTTCAGTGATCTAGCCTCCACAAATCTCTGGGGTAGAGAATTCCAGACATTCACTGCCCCCTGAGAGAAGAAATTCCTTCGCATCTCATTTTTAAATGAGTGTCCCCTTATTTTGTAACTATGGCCCCTAGTTCAAGATTCCCGCACTAGTGGAAACATCTTCTCAACATCTACCCTGTCAAGCCCCCTTAGAATCTTCTACATTTCAATAAGATCACCCCTCATTCTTCTAAACTCTAATGAATAAAGGCCTAACTTGTTTAGCCGTTCTTGACAAGTCAACCTCTTCATCCCAGGAATCAGCCTAGTGAATCTCTTTTGTGCTGCCTCCAATCCCAGTATATCCTTTCTTAAATATGGGGACCAAAACTGCACACAGTACTCCAGGTGCAGCCCCACCAACACCCTGTACAGCTGTAACAAGACTTCCCTATTGTTAAACTCCAAACCCCTAGCAATACAGGCCAAAATTCCATTTGCCTTCTTAATTACTAGCTGCACCTGCATGATAACCTCTTTTGTTTCATGCACAGGAACACCCAGATCCCTCTATGCTGCACTTTTTTTGGAGTGTCTCCCCATTTAAATAATAGTCTGCCTTTAGATTTTTCCTACCAAAGTGCATGACCTCACACTTTCCTACATTAAACTCCATCTGCCAAGTTTTTGCACACTCACTCAACCCGTCTATATCCCCTTGCAGATTCCTTATGTCCTCATCACAACATGCCCTCCCACCTATTTTTGTATTATCAGCAAATTTGAATACATTACACTCTGCTGCCTCCTCCAAGTTATTAATATAGATAGTAAATAATTGAGGCCCTAGTTCTGATCCTTGTGCTACTACACTAGTTACATCTTTCCAAAAAGACCCATTAATCCCGACTCTCTGTCTTCTATGTGTTAACCAACCCTCTATCCATGCTAATACATTACCCCCAATAGCATGAGCTCTTATCTTGTGCAATAACCTTTTATGTGGCACCTTATCGAATGCCTTCTAGAAATCCAAATACACTACATCTACTGGTTCCCCTTTATCAACTCTGCTTGTTATAACCTCAAAGAGCTCTAGCAAATTTGTCAAACATGATTTCCCTTTCACAAAGCCATGTTGATCCTGTGTGATTGCGTTAAGCTTTTCTAAATGTCCTGCTATTTTTTCCTTAATAATGGATTCTAGCATTTTCCCAACAACAGGTGTTAGGCTGACTGGCCTATAGTTTCCTGCTTTTTGTCTACCTCACTTCTTGAACTGGGGAGTCACATTAGTGGTTTTCCAATCCGCTGGGTTTCTCCCGGAATCCAGTGAGTTCTGGAATATTTCGACTCATGCCTGCACCATATCTGCAGCCATTTCCTTTAAAACCCTTGGATGCAGGCCATCAGGTCCTGCCAACTTGTCTGCCTTTAGTCCCATTATTTTTTCAAATACTTTGTCCCCCATGATAGACACTGTTACAAGGCCTTTCCTCCCATTAGCTCCTTGCTTATCTGATATCTTTGGAATGTTTATAGTGTCCTCCACCGTGAAGCCCGATGCAAAATATTGATTTAAATTATTTACCATTTCCCCGTTCCCTGTTATGAATTCTCCAATCACATCCTCCAAGGGTCCCACGCTCACTTTAGCTACTCTCTTTTTATCTACCCATAGAAGCTTTTGCTGTTTGTTTTTATATTTCTTGCCAATTTACTTTCATAATCAATTTTCTCCCTCTTTATTAGCTTTTTAGTCATCTGCTGCTGGTTCCTAAAAAATTCCCAATTCTCTAGCCTACCACTAGTTTTTGCCGCTTTGTATGCCTTAGTTTATGATTGGATACCCTCCTTAACCACCTTTGTTAACCACAGGTGGTCCATCCTTCTCATCGAGTCCTTCTTTTTGACCAGGATAAATTTTTGCTGAGCATTATGAAATATCTGCTTGAATGTCTGCCACTGCCCATTCATTGAACTTCCCCTTAGTCTATTTTCCCAGCCCACTTTAGACAACTCTTTCTTCATACCTCTGTATTTGTCCTTATTTAAGTTGAGGACACTGGTTTGAGGTCCGAGATGCTCGCCCTCAAACTGTATTTGATATTCTGCCATGTTGTGATCGCTACCCAATAGCCCTACCTGCTGTGGGCCTTTTCAATCTAACATTTGCAGAGGAGATGGTGAGCATGTTGATGCATTTTTGCACTCATTGCCTACCTCAGCAGTACCCACTTCTCCCTATGAGGTTACTAGCTGGCATCACTGAAGGTCTTCCTTTTGGCCTGCCAGTGCCCTGGTCTGCCTACTGTCCTAAATTGGATGGGGTGCCCAGGGGCAGCTTCTTAATTGGCCACCTCTGGCAAGGTCGTGACCAATGTCCCAACATGGTCACTTTGGGTTCTGACCTGGGACTAAGGCCAACATTAGGATCGTAACCCAACCAGGAAAATCTAGCCCTTCAGTACAGAAACAAGCCTGTCATCCAAACTGGTCCAGGCTAATGTTTATGCTCCATATGAGCCTTCTTCCACCCCCTTCACTATCACCCTATCAGAATATCCCTCAATTCCTTTCTCCCTCATGATTTTAACTAGCTGCCCCCTAAATGAATCCAAGCTATTCACCTCAATTACCCTTGGTGCTAGTGGGTTCCACATTCAAAACACTAGATAAAGAGGTTTCTCCTGAGTTCCTTATTGGATTTATTGGTGGCTATCTTATATTAATGTTTAGATTTAGATTTTACAGAGCAATATACTTTTCATGGATTCCAATATAGAGCTTGACACAAAGATTTTCTTCATGTATCACATGATCGGCACATGAAATCCTCTTCTGCATGGAGTAGTGGATAAAAAAAACCTTAGATTCCTTAAAAGATCAGACCACTGGACTTGGACCAAATTACTTCTTCACCCATATATATCATCCCGAGATCAGTCACTGTCTAATTCATGTTGCTGGCAGATTTGTGCCATCGTCTGTCTTGTTTGCTGCATGCCATATACGCTCGCAAGCTTCGCACAATTGAATTTTGTGTTACCTACGTATCTAATTGACTCAAGTTCAGTACTGATGAAACAGCAGCAAATCCCAGTTGAACAGATTGGGAACCTAAGAATGAACAGATCAAATCTCAGACCTCTCCTGCTGTTTTTTTCTCACCTTGATGGTTTAGCCTCTCCACAAATGGGGTTGGGGAATCTATGCATTTACAAGCAGCTGCTGATGTTGACATAAGTTTCTCTCCATGGCAGCAATTAGCCCCAAACTACCTCCAGGAAATGCCTACTCATAGTAATTAGGTTTTGGACCTTATAGGACCACATAATACACAAGTCCAGGTTAGCAATACCCCTCCTCAAGGTATTTTCTTTCTACTTATCAGAAAAGGAGTATGGAGACATAAATACGATCCTCAATATATAGTAACACATTGTGCCTTGTAGCATGCCTTTTGTTATAAAACTCTGCAACCTTCAGTATTATCCTGGCAGAGATCTATTGTGATAATAAACAGAAGACTCATCTGGAAAGAGTTTCAGATGAGAAGTAATTGGCAGATTGACTAGGAAGATTGAAAAGCTTCAGATGAGACAGCCTGGAGGTGGAAAGAAATGGAATATCAGTGTCTCCACTTATGAAAGATGGATAACATTGGCGCGATAAGACGAGGCAGGATGAAATGATAACGTCGTGTAGTTCAACGACCATTGCTGTCAGATATCTGTTGGTGTTACAGTGAAAAACAGATTAATTTCTGGTTAGTAACACTGATCTTATCAAGCAGTCCAAATGTGTTGGAGTTTCCATTCAGAAATTAATGTGCTATGGATTCTGCTTGGCAACAAGACACCTGCAGGATGAAACACTTATAAGGGTCAAAATTATAGTTGACGATATTACCGTCCACTGTCTGATGTAAACGTGTCCAATTCCTCTCTGCTATTTTCAGATTGCTTTTATATTGCGGTGTGTCTCTCAGGAGAGCAAACTAAGCAACTCATTGTTCCACCTTGAAAAGAATCATAATTCACAGCACAGAAGGAGGTGCAGGCTCTTTGAAAGGGCCACCGTGCTCAGTCCTCATGCCCATTTTTTTGTTTGTAATCTTGTAAATTCCTCCGGCTCAGATACCTAACCAAAATTAAAATTATTTATGGAATCAGCTTCTGTTTTGTTGTGCAAACTAGCTCGGTGCATGTGCGCTGCTCAAAACGTGACAGGGCTGAGGGTGTGCTCCCTATCTGTGTGACCTTCTGTGGACCTATAACTCTCTGATATTTCAACGCTCCTCCAGCTCTGGCCTCTTGCACATTCCCAATTTCCATGGGCTGAATCTTCCGGTCAACGTGCCGGGGCGGGGGGGCTGACAAGCCAACACGTAAAATATCGCGTGATTACGTCGGGTGTGTGTCCCGAGGTCATCGTGCGCCAGCGCGATATTTCATTCAGCGGGCACGCACCGGAGTCGGCTGCACGCCTGCCAAAATGGCCTATTAAGGCCATTAAGTAATCAATTGAGAACGGTGCCCACCCAACCTTAAGGTTGGCGGGCAGGCTGAAAGCCCAAGCGGCCTTCGCATTTTTCAGGAAACCTCATCCACGAGCGGGATGAGGCTTCCTGAAGCCTTTATTAAATAAATAAATGAATTTTCATAAATATAAAAACACCTCCCCATTCATGTGACAAAGTCACATGAGAGGGGACCTGTTTAAATAAATTTTAAAATCAATTATTTTATTATTTTAATATCCGTTCAATCTCCCTGAGGCAGCTCTGTGCCTCAGGGAGATTTCTGCGCCCTTTCACACGCATGCGCCCCGACTCTCCCTCCTTCCCCCACCCACACAGGTAGCGCTGAGTGCGACCAGACATGTATTGTGCTGGGCGGCCTTAATTGGCCCACCCGGATAAAATGGTGGTGCAGAGCTGATCGTGGGCGGCGATTGGCTCCGCGCCCGCCCCCGCCCGCTCCCGCCCGCCATAGGAAAAATCCTGGCCCATCACTGCACCATTGTTCCTCTAGCTGCCTTGGCTGTAAGCTCTTAAATTCCCTCCCTACATCTATCTGCCTCCCTACCTCTCCCTACCTTTTCCCTCCTCCTTTAAGACTCTCCTTAAAACCTACCTCTTTGGCCAAGATTTTGGTCAGCAGTCCTATTATCTATTTATGCAGTTATGGAGTCAAAGTTTGTCTGATAATGCTCCAGTGAAGCATGCTGGGACATTTCCTTATATCAAAGACACAATATAAATGCCAGTTGGTGTTCTGTCACAGTTGCTTGTACTATTACAGATTAACCCTTGTGGCCTTCCCTCATCAGGGCCAGAGTTTTCTGGCATATCCGAGCGATATGTTTCATGGTCAATATGGGCTTGAATCTTGCACTCATCGGGCAGACACAATCGGTGGGCCCTGAAGCAGATGGGCAATGCGCTTCCGGCCACGATCGGCCCACAAACACAATTTCGCGTTGGCTGCCCGCTAAATGGCTAGCCAACGTGAAACGCACATTGAGAAAGCCTCAGCGCTGTGGGGGGTGGCAGGAAGAGGGCAGGTGTCGAGAAAGTGAGGATGCGGGTGGGCGCTTCTAGCGAGCTCCCTGAAGGCAGACAGACAGCTGCTGCGGAGCTGCCTCAGGGAACTGCAGACCTGCACAGATTAAATGAGAAGAATAAAATGCAGCAAGTTGCATATATGTAGCACATTCAAGCATGTGACAGCAGAACCCAAAACACCTCAGTCACCAGGCATCTTTTTTTTATTATACTTCACCCCAGACATTTCATCCTGCCCTGGGTCGAGGTTGTATCAAAAACGTGAAGCCCACCAGGCCAATTGGCCCATTCGCCAACCATAAAAGTGGACTGTAATGTAAGCCCGTGGTCAATAGGCATTTTAATGTCCTTAATTGGTCATTGTGGGCGGTGTGACTCTAACTCCCACACGCCCGACCTCGCAACGCAAAATTCAGGCCAGGGTTTCTGGGAACTATGATCAATTTCTGTTATCGGAGTGGAAATTTCCAGAATTCATACTCAAGGGTTTGTTTTTATTCACCTCTATGGGGATTATATGGTTCTGGTGGATGGGAGCCACTGGGGCTCATGATGCTTAATTGCACCACGATGGAGTGGGACCAGCTCAATGCATTCGCTGGTGTTTTCCTGGCCATCACTTTTGTAAGGTTGTACAGAGTCCCACATAAAGAGACAAGAACACGCCGATAGACAAGAATAAAAGAGTAAGCAAAGAATAAAACTTCTGGAACATTTTACTAAGCATAAAAATGTAATGTGATTAAGACTAGTCTAACCTACAAGTGTTACCAACAGTGGACATTGTGCATTGCTAATTGCCTAATCTAATGCTGCTCATTTCATGTCTATCTCACTTATCCTATTTTACAGACATAGTCATGCCACCATATTTAAATTATCACAACTGGCTCAAGAGCCATTTCTGGCACAAAGGACAGAGGAAACTATTAGTGTTCTCTAACAATAACTTGAACCTCGATAGCATCTCTGAGCAATAATGTTGAAACTTGTACTTACCTACACTTTACCGCATCCTCAGGACATCTCAACTGCAGCAGTCAATTTGCTTTGAGCAAAATCCCACAAACAACAATGAGCAACAGCCCAAGAAAGATGTTCAAGCTTCCAAAGAAAAGGAATGCCATAGTGCCAGTGGAGAATCCGCGGCTCCAGCTATCCTGTAGATCAGTTTGAGTGTTTGCGAATGTGAGTGGTTCTATAGTTCAGAAATATAGTAGCATGCAAGTCAGAGGAAGTCATGATCAGCCTGTATAGTTTTCTGGACAGATCACATTATAGAATCATCAATTCTACAATTACTTAATCTAGTGGGATTAGTATTGGCCTGCAATTGTAAAGAGTTGGAATAGACCTGATGTCCATTCAGCCTATTATCCAATTATCCAGCATCTAAAACTAATGGCTCTGCTGTGCTCTCTTCCCATCTGCTTCAAATATTTGACTAATTTTCTCTTTAAAAAAGCATTCCATGCTCCAACCATGCTCTGCATGTACATATGTCTCCTAACCTATTTCCTCACAGTTTAATGGTGATTTTTAATTAATGGTCCCTCAACACTTATTCCCAATCATAAGAAATAGTTTTTCCCTAGTCAACCTATCCCTTTATGACCTGAGACCCATTAACTCTGTTGTATCTCCATAGACACTGCCCAGTATTTTCTGTTTTTATTCTCTAACTGTTGTCTAACCACTGTCTTGAGATATATGGTAGGGTAAAGGCAATCCAAACAATTATCTCAAACTACATTGTAAGACCAGCACAAGGCTCATGGTTCAACTAGTAAAGAGCACATTGAAGACTAATTTCATGAGGTTCTTTCTCAGTGTGTTCAATATTGGAATCAACTTCCAGATTGAGTTGTGGACAGAATTCCTGGAATAATTAAGGAACAGTTATGGGGGAGTATAGGGGACAGCAGGAGGTGGGGAGATGTCTTTCTAGATGGATGAACTTAACTGAGCAAGAAAGGCTTTCCTCATCTTATGATCAGTGGAACCATATTTTTCAAGTCCAGTCCTTGGATAACTTTGTTATCGACAGGAGGGGTGGTCCATTCAAACATCACTACTTTTTCCTCTCACCGCCTGTCCATAAACTGAAAGGTGTTTTGATTGTTTCCTTTTACAACAAGCGGTGGCGTATTCTCCATCCACTCAGTTATTGGGTGATCCAATCCCTACTAATAACGCCACAGCAAACTTAAGATAGTATGAACTCAAAAGGTTAGCTTATTGCACACGTTCAAAAACCGTGAAAAGGAGGGTCCTCAACGTCCTCCTCTGCGCACATGCAGTAGAGGGAGGGATAGAGAAAAGAAGGTTTTACATTACAGGGAGCATGGAGAAAATAAATATTGGTTCATGTGAGGTCCAGAGTCCAGAATCAAAGTCCAATGAGGAATTCCTTCATGGAGGTCGGCTGCCTGAAAACCAGTGGTGTATGATTCGCTTTTCCGATGGTGGTGGCATCACAAGCCAAAATAGGCATGCAGAGATGAATCAGTTTGTAGGCGAGGGTACAGAACTTTCAGCAGAGGCAGAGTAGATGGGGCCATGTGTCCAACTTGGCCACCAGTCCCTCTGTGTGGCCTGCTAGTCAAATGTTAAAGCAGCAGACTGGCTTGCAGCTCAGGAAGGCAATATAAAATTGTTCAACAAGCTGGGGTTTTAGGGCATGTCACCATACCTCTCCATAAGGTCTTCAACAAAGGAGGTTTATCCAGTGTCTGGAAATTGACTTTGTGTTCCAGGCTGATAATGTCTCAACTATTATAGGCTGAGAGAGGTGCGATTTGTTGAGGGTCCGGTGTTTGGGAAGTCATTGTCTTCGTAGATTCTCTGACTCTGCTGGCAAGCCTGGTCTATCAAATGCAAATGCTCCCTTTGAAGTTGGGCTGTGTAGTCCCCAGGTGGCCTGGTAGCAGCTCCTCAGAAATAATGAGGTGTGACATTTCGAAACCTGCGGCATGGCTCCTTTTATTCTGGTGAGTCACAAGCAATAACTCACAGACAAAGGGTCAGCCATCATTTGGTCTTTGTTCAGCCGGAAAGTTCAGTTTAAAAATAACAAATAGCAATAATGTTTCTCATGTGTCGGTGCAGACTCGATGGGCCGAAGGGCCTCTTATGCACTGTGTGATTCTGTGATTCTGTGAAAAAGGATATAAATAGTCATTTGGTAGTACAGGACTTGAGAATTGCTGAAAAAAGACATTTTTTCAAAGCTTTTCATCTTGCACTCATCGGGACAATTGCAAGAATACCAATGTTAGGGGAAGCAACAACTTTATACTGGATGAGAAGAGAATGCAAGTGGACTCTGAATGGTAGAGGCAATAAGGATATATTTAATAAAAATATACAGTGTTATGTTCTGTTCCGTCACAATTTGAAAATCCCAATCCTATCACTTTAAAATTCTCAAATCCCAATTCCTGAAGGAAAAAAAAATAATGCCCAACCCCCTCCATGGCAAAGATTCAGGGCCAGTTCCAAACAGATATGACATATAGGGGGGAAAATTCTGCTTCCGCCAGCAGAGGGAATCATGTCAGGTCGGGGAGCAAGATTTGGTAGGAGGCTAAAAACCAGGTTCCTAAAGTCAGGAGATTAGCTTGGAGTCTTGTTCTCCCAGCTTCCACGGTGGCTAAAAGGCGGGTCAAGTGTCCCGCTGAGTATCTCATGAATGCTCATTAAAATCCCAACAAGCAGGAATCTTGTCCCCACCACCCACCACCCTCCCCCCCTCCCCCCCCCCACCGCCCCACCACCTCTCTAAACTTAGTGCCCCGCCGGTGGGAATTTAGAATGTTCTGTTTCACAACTGCACACAAGTGCCTTGCACCTGGTGAGGTAGACTTCTTCCTAGACTTCCAGGTCAATAGATGTTGCTTTTGCCTTCCTTTCACGCCATCACAGATATCAGCTGCCTGTCACACATGTTATACAAAGGCTGGGCACACGGGAGGGCTGAGACCAAGCCAGGACTTGGGGGTAGGGGATGGGAGGTGTTAAGGAGCAGAGTGGAAGAGTGAATAGCTGTCTGGGTGCTGTTCAAATATGGCGCCTGGACATTGAAGCCTATGACGTGATGGCAGGGGGGGCCACTTCCTGCCCTCCCCACCACTAGATTCGATGTGCTCCTCATGGCTGAATTATTAAGGAGCTGAACAGCACAAAATCTCACGTGTTCAGCCACCCCACTCTCCAGTGGAAGTCACTCCTACTTTTGCTTCCGCCACTGGACTTAGGCCAGGATTTTCCAGCCCCGTCGCGGGCAGAACCTGCCGTGGGCGAGGCGGCCCCCCAGCCAGAAGTCCATTGACTTGAGGTGGGGTCGGAAGATCACGGCAGCAGGCAGGTGCGGAAAATCCTGCTGTTAGTCTCCAGAATGGAAAATTCTGCCCATAGCGATAGATTATATTCGCATTTAGTATTGGCCAGCATGGGAAAATAATGAAGAAATTTACCTACAAGGGGCTCATCTTTCTAGATTATGCCAATGTGAAACACCTTGGTATGTTTCTCTACCTTAATGTTTTAACATAAAGGCCAAGTGTAGTCAGCTGCCAGTCCCTATAGCTCCCACATTAGGGGTGACCAACAATAGGTAATTAAAGAATTGTTGTTATATATCTAATCAGAAAGCGTGCCTTTCTTTCAGATTGGAAAACTATTTCAAGCTACTGAGCATAACATAAGTCTCCTTTTCAGTTAATCAAAAGCTTATACCTAATATTAATGCGGCAGGCCCTAGGTCTTGTAGCTCTCTAACTCTTCAAAGGAAATGCCTACAGGGTGCAGTGATGGAGGGGGCTGACTTTGGGGCAAAATAGGGTAAATGATGCACAAAATTTCTTTCCAGTTTGTAGATTCTTGCCTGAGGAAAATGACTGTGATGTTTTCCTACACAGCAGCAGGTACAATACTTCAAAGTTATTCATTTATGTGAAGCGCTTTGAGATGTTTCTGGGTGAGGTGATAAGGTGATATTATGCAAATATGTTTTCTTGATTCTCTGGCTATAATCTGATATCACATAACTTAAATACCCTATTCATAAACATTAGCACATGACCATATTTGATGTGATACCAGATCATAAATGGGTAAATTATGGAATCACTAATCCATTTTCTGTGGGGTAACTCACAGACAATTAGGACATTTTCTAATTTAGAACAAAGTGAGTATTAATACTATGTAGGGGATAATATCTGGCCACCGATTTACGGTGACTGAATAAGCTAAATGCTATTTTTTCTGATGTATTCTTATATTTGTCATGGTCCTTAAGGGATTGGATTTCATAACCCTGTCTTATAATCTGTGGAAACTGCAAAAATGTGGCCATTATATTGTACAGGTATTTATTTTTCCTTACTTTTACATTCCCTTTCAGGCTGAGCCGTACATGACTGCAGTGCCAGTGAACACAACCCCAATTACCCATTCACCAACTGTCCCACACCTCACCTTCCCTTCTACAGCTTCTTTTGGCTATAATGCTGAAATAAAAGTCAGAACAAAACAAACATTCCAAATCAACTTTATAAATCAAACCATCCAATATTCCATACAAAAGTCAGCTAATCACCCTTGTGCATTCCTTTGGTGCCTTTGTGGTGCTACCCCAGTGGTTGCAGCATGACTGGTGGAAGGCTGCTGATTTTCAGAGGAAGAGTGCACAAGGCCTTGGAGGATAACTTGAAACAGCTCTGACCCTAGAAGGCCTGGCTCCAGATTGTGGTACCTTGGCATGGGCAGCAGTGTGGGTCTGGGTTGGCTGATTGACAAGCAACTGCAAAGGCATTGGCAAGTGGTAGAAGAGTGAATGCTCTCACCCTGAGAGAGGACAGCAGGTTTGTGCTGCGTGGAGCCACTGTCACTCCCCAGGGAGAGCGCCTCAGCAATCATAGTAATGTGTGTTGAAGGACAGATTGCTGGACTGTTTTGGGACCCTGTAAGCCTCTTTAGACACTCGAATCCACAGCAATGATGGCAGCAGTTTGAGTTTGCATGGCAACAAGCTGAGCTTGCATGACAGATATCTGAGCTTCCGCTGCAACACCTAGATGTTCCTTGGCTTCTGCTTGTGCTGCAATGGAAGTTGAAACACCAGTCATCAGATGCTGCACAATGGTTGAGTCCACAAGTCAACACTGGAAAGGATGGACTCCATGCTCTGCAAAAAGTCTTTTTTCAAGCTGGTGCCAGACTCAGCTTTATGCTCTTCAGACCACAGACTTTCTGAGAGGCCTGCCAGTGCACCAAGCAATTCTGTGTGGATCTCATCCGCCTTTTTCTGTAGGCTACCCCATCAAAGTCCTCTACTGCAGAACGTGTGCGTGGCCTCATCATCCAGTGGGACGGCATCTGCTCTACCCCTATCCTCTGCCCTGGCTGCAGCCCACTTGTTCCCACTCTCTCAGCATGTGCCTCTAAGCTACTCGCTAAAGTACAGAGCTGGCGGCTATGTGTGTGCGAGCGAGTGACAGTGTTTCTTCTTCATCATTGTCTTCCTGTTCTTCTACCTCTCTGTCAAACAGCTGATATCGGATAAGCTGTTCATTATGTGCAGCACCTGATAATGAGTTCTATACCAGTCAATGGAATTAAATACAGAGGCTGTATCTAATGGGTGGCCAACCTCATACTGTCTATTTTGCACCACTGCCCAAGATGAATTTCTGCCCCAATATATTTTGCTAGTCCTGTGATGATGTGAGCAAACTTGGATTGCGGAGTCTCAGTATGCGTAATGAACCTAATTTCGCAGGAAGAATCATACCATTCAGTATTGATGGAAACATTTTAATTGGTTTCTAGCCTTTACTGCTCATGAGTTTTCCTTCGATGAAAATTAAAAACTAAGGAGACAAATTTCACAAGTTTTACTCAGGTCAATTTATATTGAAAGAGGAAAATAGATAGTAAAATGATTATACAACAGGCGTGTTTTGTTTTGCATTCTTTTATGCTCAAAATGTGCATTAAGCTGAGGGAGAGTGGCTGGAGTCAGGATGAGAAGACAGACTGGGATAAGAGGGAGGGTTTGTGAGAGTTAGACAGAGAGAGAGAGAGAGGGAGAGAGAAAGTAGGGTGAACAAACAATGGCTTTCTTCACTTAATGTTACTTCACTTTGAAAAAGACAACATTTTGGAGCCAATTGATTATCTCACTATGCTAGAAAAGTTCATTGCTAATTATTTACAACTGTGAGATTCTAATTTCTAACACCTATGTGACAAAAAGAAAGATTGTTTCTTTCCTCAATGTAATTTAATTTTAAAAACGATTAATTTTAAAAGAAAACCAAGATTATTAGAGGAGAAAAAATCTGGGAGAGTTGGGCACAAGGAAAGTATAAAAATAGGGAGACTGGCTGAAGGTGATATGGTTCTTGGCTGTTCAGTTTAGGGGAGTGAGTATGACCAGGCAGTGACTGGAGAGTTAAGGGTCGAGCAAATGACAGCAGAGCAAGGAAGAGAGATTGCAAAGACTAATTAGGTAATTTGAAGGGGAAGAAGGTGTTGAGGTAGTTATAGGAATGAGGAGGTGATAGAAACAGAAATGGATTGTGGGAAGGTGAAAGGGGAAAAGTTGTGATGGGAGCAGGCAGGGGAAGCATGAGTGATTGGAAGAGATAATGGGAAGGGAACTCCTGAGGGGCACATTTTCCCATCCTTACCCCATGTGCAACCTGCAGCCATTGGCAACACCTTTACCCATTAAATTGCACCATATCAGCCACTAACTACTAGCAAAAGGAAAAGGTGATTTGAGAGAGGCCGAAGAGGACACAGAGAGATACAAATAGTAGAATTAAGGAGAGAAAAACAGAAAAGAAAAGACAGAAAGAAACAGCAACAAGAACTTGAGGGTGATTTTAACCTAATATGCCCAGGGGGAATGTGATAGGATCAGATCAGACATTCATTTTACATCCATCAATTTCCCACCGAGAGAGCGTGTGAGAATAGATCTTTTAAAAAATATTTTTGGGGAATGTTGTGTCATTCTGTGAAGAAGGCTGTGTGTGTGTGTGTGTGTGTATGTATGTATGTATGTGTGTATGTATGTGTGTGTGTGTGTGTGTGTGTGTATATGTGGGTGTGTTCACGTGTGTGTGCATGTGCGTGTGTTTGTGTGTGTGTGCATGCACGTGTGTGTGTGCATGTCTGTGTGGTGTGTGTGTGATTTAATTAAGCTGGGCAAGAGGTTGATAGGAGTCAGGTTGTCTGGGGGGCATAAAACATGAAAAGGACAATAGTGTTAAATTTGAGGTACAGGTAAATAGATTAGATCTAATATTTGCATTTTTAGATTAGCTGAGAAGTTGTTTGAATATCAAAGGGGAGTCAGAGGTGAAAGAAACATGTTTCCATAGGTAAATAGTAGTGGGAATGTTATATTTTATTGACCCAAAAGCAAAGACAAGATAGAGACGTAAAAGGTTTTATATTTGGAAGGATTTGAGTTTCAAAGAGGTGTGTGAACAATGGAACTGGAGGTGAAAGAGGAAAAAAGGTATTTTAGAGTTACTGTAGAGGGCTTGGATGGAGATGGCTGGAGCTATAGAAAGAATCCAGACATTAGCTGGCAGCTATTATCTCTGGGCTGGGAAGAGGTGAAGTTCGAATCAAGTTAAGCCAGAAAAGTCTTGGGCTGCAACAAGCAGTTTTATCCTGAAGTGGATTCCACCACAGAGTGGAAGAGGGTAGAGATCACGTGGTATGCTTTTATTGAAGCTACAGGGGTTTACCTTGTGTAATATTGCTGGATTTTTCTTCTGGTTAACACCTATAAGGGAGTGTTGCCTGGAGGTGTTTAATTGTGGGGCTGCCCAAGTAGAGAGTCATTTTGGGGAATGTTTTGTAAGACTAACCTTAATTATGCAACTGTAATCTTGAGTGCTTAAGTTTTCTTTTATTCTTGTGAATAAAACTTTTAATTTTAAAAATCCCAAATGTGTTACTGGACCTCTTACTGCTGAGATCAGTACGTCGTCTTCTCATTTTCAGAATTAAAAAAAAGGGTATGGCCCATAAGCCAAGTTTCGCTCTGGGATTTGGTTTGCGCAGCAACTAACACCAGCTATGGTCACAACAGAGGGTTTGGTTAAAATCCTGCATGAAGACATCAAAGACATGTAAAAGAATAGCTTCACTCCCCAACTTACCACATGTATCACTACAGAAGACTGATTTGTGTAATGCTATGACGGGTATATTTTCCTCTTGGAAAGTCTAGGTGTTAAGGATCGAGTCAGGCGATACACAATTCCCCTTTAGTAGCAGAATGATTTGGCATGCATTACGTGACTTATAAAATAAGGCATCGTCTAATTTATCTTGAATAACACAATAGGAGACCCACTGAATTTATAACTTTTGATGGCACCATGCTTTGTTGCTGGGGGACCAATAAAGGTCAGACTGAGGTCATTCAAAAAGAAAAGGATATAGAAGCAGCAGCATTTATTTTCATATATTTTTACACATCATTCTAATTATTCAAGTCCTTTTTTGTAGTGTGTTTCTCAGTCCTTGATTTATTTAGAAACTCGTAAAAACAATAAAATAGAAAACCATACAAGCAATGACCTTGTCGCATTAATGAATGCTATCTGACTGAATAGAAGAGTCCTGAGCTGGTAGCTCCAATGTGTAATGTAACATAACAGAAGAGGTAGGGAAATGAGCACTGCTTGAATCAATGAGAAGAGACAGCTTCCATGAACACAGCTAATCCCCGCTCAAACCCACAACAACCATCATCTGATTACTGAGAAAATGCATGAAAAGCTACCTGACACATAAGCTCACACAATGAAAATGGAAATGGACATGGAGTTAAGGCATAAAGGTCTAGATGGCAGAGCTAGACTCAAACCTCAGAAAGAAGTTAACTGTACTAGTCAGACCATCGTATAGAAGCAAAGCACACAGGGCCATCAGTCAAGAAAACCTGTCATTGATTTGGTAGAAGTGTTTTAATTGGCTATAAAAAAGAAAGAGTGTACAGTTAGATAGCAGCCTTGTCCTCAGGAGGTTCCAAAGCCTTCACATCCAAAGAAGTGCAGGCACTACTGCTGTGTGAGCAAACACAACAGTCAATTTTTTTTCAGCAAGATCCCACAAACAGCAAAACGAATGAAAGATCAGATAGCATATTATTTTTGGTGATGTTACTTGAGAATCAATATTGAGCTGAACACAGGGATGACTCCCTTACTCTTCTGCAAATCGTACCATGGGATTTTTTACATCGACCTGAACAAGGAGAGGCATGACTTTGTTTTATCATCTCATCCAAAAGACCGAACTTTTTCATTACTGTACTGAAGTGTTAGCCTACATTAAGTGCTGAAATTCATGATCAATCTTGACTTCCACAACTTTCTAAGTCACAGATGAGATTGATATCAACTGAGCCATACAGAGGCTTTGCTATGGTCTAATGCTGAATAGATGTGTAGAATTGGAGTACTCAACAGAAGTATGGATTAACAGGCCAAAGAAAAATCAAATGGTGATTTGCTTGCTACAGCGTTGAAGAACTAACATTTACACCATGCATTTTATTCTATCTTTATATTTTTACATTAATTAAAGTTTACGATCAGTTTGGGGAACTCTTGAAGACTCCTACACAGAACAGTAACCTAGATTTTCCAGCTGGCAACATTTTACCCTGTTTAAAATGAATGAGTTAGTTCCACCAACTCCAGCATGATGCCACCACCAAACACATCTTCCCTTCACCCCCCCTGGCGGCATTCCATAGGGATCGTTCCCTCTGGGACACCCTGGCCCACTCCTCCATCACACCCTACTCCTCAACCCCCACCTATGGCACCTCCCCATGCCCACGCAAAAAATGCAACACCTGCCCCTTCACTTCCTCTCTCCTCACCGTCCAAGGGCCCAAACACTCCTTTCAAGTGAAGCAGCATTTCACTTGCATTTCCCCTAACTTAGTCTACTGCATTCGTTGCTCCCAATGCGGTCTCCTCTATATTGGAGAGACCAAACGTAAACTGGGCGAGCGCTTTGCAGAACACCTACGGTCTGTCTGCAAGAAAGACCCAAACCTCCCTGTCGCTTGCCATTTTAACACGCCATCCTGCTCTCTTGCCCACATGTCTGTCCTTGGCTTGCTGCATTGTTCCAGTGAAGCTCAACGCAAACTGGAGGAACAGCACCTCATCTTCCGACTAGGCACTTTACAGCCTTCCGGACTGAATATTGAATTCAACAACTTTAGATCTTGAACTCCCTCCTCCATCCCCACCCCCTTTCTGTTTCTTCCCCCTTCCTTTTGTTTTTTCCAATAATTTATATAGATTTTTCTTTTTCCACCTATTTCCATTATTTTTAAATCTATACCTTTAATACCCTGTTTCCACCCCACCCCCACTAGAGCTGTACCTTGAGTGTCCTGCCATCCATTCTTAATTAGCACATTCATTTAGATAATATCACCACCTTCAACACCTCTTTGTTCCTTTGTCTGTGACATCTTTTGATTATCTGCTCCTATCACTGCTTGCTTGTTCCTACAACCACATCTCCCCCCCGCCCTCCAACTTCTCTCCCCCAACCGCCCCCACCTTAAACCAGCTTATATTTCACCCCTCTCCTAATATTACTCAGTTCTGTTGAAGGGTCATGAGGACTCGAAACGTCAACTCTTTTCTTCTCCGCCGATGCTGCCAGGCCTGCTGAGTTTTTCCAGGTATTTCTGTTTTTGAGTTAGTTCAAGTGTTAGATTGGCACTGATCAGAAAATATAAACTAGTGACTTCAAGGAAATACCCTAACCCTAATCCTTTTGAATGGCCTCAGTCTTACATGTAGCTTCAAGAGAATATGGCATAAAGGCTTTTGTGGTCTTGCCACAGATTAGGTTTGACCTATCTACCTATTAATCTTCACCAACCCTACGATCCTCCACAACTGTATACTCCTTTAATTCTGGCATCTTGAGTATTCCTGCTTTTCATTGCTCGACCCCTGGTGGCCATATCTTCAGCTGCCTGAGCCCTCAGCTATTGTATTTCGTCTTTAAGCATTTGTGTCTCTCTACCTCTCTCTCCTCCTTTAAGGTACTCCTTAAAACTTACCTCTTTGGTCAAGATTTTTGCTGTTTGCTCCAAAATCACCGTCTGTGTCTTGATTTCAAAACGTACAAACACATGCATTAGGAGCAGGAGTAGGCAACTCGGCCATTCGAGCCTTCTCCACCATTCAATAAGATCGTAGCTGATCTGATTGTAATCTCAACCCCACATTCCTGCTTACCCCTAATAACCTTTCACCTCCTTGTTAATCAAGAATCTATTCAGCTCTACCTTAAAAATATTCAAAGACTTTGCTTCCACTGCCTTTTGAGGAAGAGAGTTCCAAAGACTCACAACCTTGTGAGAGAAAAATGTTCTCCTGTCTTAAATGAGCAACCCCTTATTTTTAATCAGTGACCCCTAGTTCTAGATTCTCCCACAAGAGGAAACATTCTATCCATATCCACCCTGTCAAGACCCTTCAGGATCTTACAGGTTTTAATCAAGTTGCCTCTTACTTTTCTAAACTCCAGCGGATACAAACTATAAAATGGATATCAAATTTTGTTGATACTGCTCCTCTAAAGCAAGTAGGACATTTCACTATCTTAAAGGTGCTATATAAATGCATGTTGTTGTTGTGGTTTGGGCACCAATTTTCTTTTCCATTGGAAGAACGTAATCTTTCATTGGCACAAAGATCCCTGCTTTACATTTGGTTACCTGAGCAAATGGAAACTCCCTTGTGCTGAAATTTTGTTTAATTTTTCACAGTTAATTAGTATTTTATGCTTTCCATTAGCACATTCCCTGCTTGATGCCAGCTGGACTCAGTTGGTAGATTCCTGTCTTTCAGTGAGAAAGCTGTGACTTCAAGCCCCACACCAAAACTTAAGAACAATAAATTAGATTAATACTCTGCTGAGGGAATGCTGCTTTGCTGGAGGTACCATCTTTCGGATAAAATGTTAAATGGAGGTCTCCTCTGTCTGTTCCGATACGCATTAAAGGTCCCATAACTGTAATTAAAGAAGGGCAGGGTGGCGTCCAGACTAATATCCATTAGTTAGCTAATCCTGCTTCAAAAAAATTAACTAGTCATTCATCCATTGCTAATTGTAGAGATGTTGCTGGCACAAAGTGCTTGCCAGGTTTTCAGTCAATGCAATTCATTGTGAGATCCCTTTGAGGTGATTTCAGATGACCTATAAAAGGTGAGCCTTTCTTTATTCAGCTGGAAGTGGGTAAATGAATGAATTTGAATCCAACAAACGCACTATTTGTGTAGCCTCATAGGAACCCAGAACATCTGTAGCGACTTAAATTAAGATAATATTAACTCTGGATCAAGTTGTTGGTTGTTGAATTGCTGAGATGGCTAATTGTTCCCTTTAAGGTCATTCAGTCACTGGAGATCATTTATTTTTGCTATATTACAAAACAGGTCAATCCCCTATGCCCTGGGTCAGTGGATGCTGGAGTAAAGCCAACAGAATCAGAAAACAGAATTCATAATTTTTTTTCAACTTGAAGGCAAGCCCCACCTCCCACCACGCTCCAACTACTTCTACTCTGTCCTGAAGCTTCCAGCTGCATTGCTCTGCTAGGTCCACTAGAAGATACACAAAGCAATCTAGGCATGATTCTTCTGTGCAATATCCCCTCCCTGTCTCTGTGGAGGTGGTCCAAAGGAGGTTTACCAGATTGATGCCTGGAATGAGCGGGTTGTCTTATGAAGGAAGGTTAGACAGACTGGGCTTGTTTCCACTGGAGTTTAGAAGATTAAGGGGTGATTTGATTGAAGTATATAAGATCCTGAATGGTCTTGACAAGGTGGACAGGATGTTTCTTCTTGGGGCGAGTCCAGAACTAGGGGACGCTGTGTTAAAATTAGGTGTCACATTTTTAGGGTAGAGATGAGGAGGAATTTTTTTTCCCTGAGGGTTGTGCGACTTTGAAACTCTCTGCCTCCGAAGCAGTGGAGGTGGGGTAATTGAATATTTTAAAGGTGGAGGTAGATAGATTCTTGTTAGGCAAGGGAATCAAAGGCTATAGGTGGTAGATGGGAATGTGGAATTCAAAACACAAACAGATTAGCCATGACCTTATTGAATGGGGGAGCAGGTTCAAGGGGCTGAATGGCCTACTTCTGTCCCTATTTTGTATGTTCGTATGTACTAAGTCTCGCTGGATGCTCCTGCCACACAGTGTGGCTGTGATCTGGAACCAACATTGAGAGCTTGCCAACATCAGACTAGTTTTTGTCAAAGTGCACAGTGATCGAACACTAGGTTTGCCAACTCTGGTTGGAGTTATTCCAGGAGCTTTTGTTAAATGACTTCTCATCTCCAACCACTCTGTCCCACGCTCATGCCATTGACTGTCCAGCACATCTATCTTTACAGTGTACCAACTTCCTACACCAATTGGAAAGCAAGCAGACAACTTGTTACTCAATTGGATGACACTGGACAGTGGATCAAATGCTAATCCATTTTCCCCCACCTCCAATACTTTCACAGCTAATAAACAAAATAAGTCAAAACATTGAAAAACATATATTTTTAATGCCTCTATATTCTTTTTCTCCTGGGTTGCTTGCAGCAGTGTCCTGTGGAGATTAGCCTTTAATTCCTCGTGATGCCAAGATAATCCTGGAGGAGTGGCAACCCTATGTAACACAGTGTGCTGTTGTACCACATGCATTGCGTGGCTTTTAAAATAACCACAAAGTGGCTTTGATGTTGCAGCAGGTTTGTACTCCAATGCAAAATTCATGATCGTGCCTTCAATTGCTATGAATCCAACTCTCAAGCACATTGTTCAGGCACTGTAGGCAGAGCTTTCTTCTGCATCTAGCTGTACCGTATCTGACATGGGGCAGAATTTTATGTTCCCCGGCCGGCAGCTTTATAGGTGAGGTGGGGTGGCCATAGAATTTATATTGCTCTCTGCGTCTGCAGTATATTGTTGCCAACTCACCAGCCGTTAGATGGGAATATTACGACCAATATAAGATGAAGAACATACTGTTTATTTACACAGGTAACATGATGTGTGCTTCTCCAACCGGACCCTACCCTAAACTACCCTTAACATTGTAGCCCATGCTACACAGCAATTGGGTAATACAGTCACATGGTCAATATGCTCACATTCTCTTAAAGGTGTATCGCACCTCAGATTACCACAGTGTGTCAAATAGAAATTCATGTGGTATGGTAGACTGCAGGTTGTTCCCAGAAACTTGAGCAGCAATCAGTGCTGGGAATATTACTTCCAGGTGGACTAAGGTGCTTGTAGCACCTGAATCTCAACCGCGTTCACAAGCAAAGTGATCCAACTGTAGAACATAACACACACTAACCTCCAGTTATCCTGGAGAAATAAAGCCCTGTGTAAACTTGCTGTTCCACTCCCCACATTGCTGAGAACCCATGCCTTGTTTGTCCTGCCCAAGTGTATTACCTCACACATATCTGAATTAAATTCCATTTGCCACTGATCAGCCCATATGACCAGCCCATCTATACCCTCCTGTAATCTAAGGCTATCCTCCTCACTATTTACCACCCCAACAATTTTCATGTCATCCGCAAACTTACTGATCAACACTCCTACATTCAAGTCTAAATCGTTTATATATACCACAAACAGCAAGGGACCCAACATCAATCCCTGTGGAACCCCACTGGACATAGACATCCAATCACAAAAACACCCCTCAACCGTCACCCTCTGCTTCCTGCCATTCAGCCAATTCTGGATCCAATTTGCCAAATTGCCTTGGATCCCATGGGTTCTTACCTTCATTATCAGTCTCCGATGTAGGACCTTATCAAAAGTCTTTCTGAAGTCCAAGTAGACTACGTCAAATGCATTGCCCTCATCTATACACCTGGTCACCTCTTTGAAAAATTCAATTAAATTGGTCAAACATGACCTCCCCTTAACAAAACCATGCTGACTGTCCTTGATTAATTCCTGTCTCTCCAAGTGTAGATTAATTCTGTCCCTCAGAATTGCTTCCAATAGTTTCCCCACCACTGACCTACCAAATGACCTACTCCTGTTCCTGTGTGCCTAAGGGAGCTGGTAGAGCAGGAGGTATAAGTAAAAGGAGATACTGGAACCTAGGAGATGGAGAAGAACTGCAAAAGAGGTGGGAAAAATTGGTGAAGATAAAGCCAAGGAGTAGCAGAGTTAGGGCAAGGCAAAGTCAAACAAACATAAGGAGCTAAAGAACACAGAAGAAGAATCTAAGGGATTGTAGAAACAGAGCAGGAAGATGGAGGAAGACTGACTCAGGAATCACAGCAGAGCAAGGAAATGGAGAACAAGGAGAGATGATACAGGGAGAGCAGAAAGGAGGACAGAATGAGAGAAAAGGGAGGACAGAATGAGAGAAAATGAACTTAGAGAAAAAAACAAATAGGAATAAATACAAAAATAGCATTTTTCACTCCAGAAAGAATGAGAAGCACAAACAGAGAGATTAATTGGAGCCTAGAGACATGTTTCATATGCATTAGGACAATTCCAGTCTGTTATACATAGCTAGCTACAGGAACGAGTTTCATCATAGACAAATATAAAGGAAGAATGAATCAGACTTTCAGAGACAGCTTTCATTTACTCAGGTGCTGATCCAGCTTGTTCTAACTAGTGTCACAATGACGGGAAATTGAAACTGAGTGAAATCTACCTATAACTTCACCAGCTAATCAAAAACATACCGAACTGTTAAAAGAGGACCTGTTTTTTAAACAGTACAGGAAAAGACACTGACAAAGATGGCTACCACCTGTCACCTGACATCTGGTATTGTAAGTTGACTACTTTTCCAGACAGTTCCTATCTGGATTATACTGCAGACCTGCTCTGACATGCTGCATGCAATTTCACACCTGGTGGGGGTTATCAAGGTCCACTTCAAAAAGGGACTCTTGAAAGGAAGGTATTAGAAATGGAAAGTGATGGACTTTAATCAACTGTAATTCTCTCAAGACAATGGGAACGGCTAACCAGCCAGATATGCCCAACACTCAAATTCCCCTGTGAAGGATGAAATAACTCCATCTCCTGTTGGTTTTGACTATCCTGAAATGTGTCAAAAGCTTCTGAGATGAAATATCAAAAAATGTGATTACTTATTCCACAACAATGACTGCAATACATGTTAATCAAATTCCTTCCATGGAAAATACAGACAGGAAGTTTAAGAACTGGTTTTGCCAAGCCAGAGACAGAGAGAAGTCATCAAAGTCATCTGGAAAAACTGACGAAGGAACCAGTAAGGAATCTCTCTCGCTCTCTCTTTCTCTGTAGCTAACATTGTCTCCAGCAAAGTGCAGTTACCTGAGCTTCAATTAAACTCCAGGATTTTAAAGGGAACAGCTAACTTAAAATGGCCGCAATGTTCAACAATCTATGCTGCAAGGACAAGCAAATAACTTAATCGTGTGTTCTTTCAACTTTTATTTGGACTCTAACTTTTCTTACCTCTGAGATCTGTGTGTATGTATGTATGTGTATGTTGTCTCATCTTTTTTTTCTTGGGTTTAAAACGAATAAACTCACTCTTTCTTGGACTAAAGAAAACTTGCTTTGATTGGGTCCATTTTAAAAAGTAAATACATTTGGACTGGAAAAGGCATTTTTTTATTCATTCAAGGAACATGGCCATCGTTGGCTAAGCCAGCATTTATTGCCCATCCTTAGTTGCCCTTCAGAAGGTGCTGGTGAGCTGCCTTCTTGAACCGCTGCAGTCCATGTGATGTAGGTTCACCCTCAGTGCTTTTAGGAAGGGAATTCCAGGATTTTGACCCAGCGACAGTGAAGGAATGGCTACAGTGACATCCTGGGATTGAGATGATTGACCTCCAACAACTACAACTATCTTTTTTTGTGCTATGGTATGATTCTGCCTTGATGTCGAGGGCAGTCACTCTCACCTCACCTCGGGATTTCAGCTCCTTTGTCCATATTTGAACCAAAGCTGTAATGAGGTCAGAACCTGAGCGACCCTGGTGGAACCAAAACTGAACGTCAGTGAACAGCTTATTGCTAAGCAAGTGCTGCTTGATAGCACTGTTGATGACCCCTTCCATTACTTTACTGATGATCGAGAGTAGACTAATGGGGCGGTAGTTGGCCGGGTTGGATATGTCCTTTTTGTGTACAGGGCGTACCTGGGCAATTTTCCACATTGCCAGATAGATGCCAGTGTGATAGCTGTACTGGAACAGCTTGGCTAGGGGCACGGCAAGTTCTGGAGCTCAAGTCTTCAATACTATTGCCAGAATGTTGTCAGGGCCCATAGCCTTTGCAGTATCCAACGCCTTCAGCCGTCGGAGTGAATCGAGTTGGCTGAAGACTGGCATCTGTGATGCTGGGGGCCTCCAGAAGAGGCAGAGATGGATCATCCACTTGGCACTTCTGGCTGAATATTATTGCGAATGCTTCAGCCTTATCTTTTGTACTGATATGCTGGGCTCTTCCATCACTGAGGATGAGAATATTTGAGGAGCCACCTCCTCCAGTGAGTTGTTTAGTTGTGCACCACTATTCACGACTGGATGTGGCAGGACTGCAGAGCTTAGATCTGATCCATTGATTGTGGAACTGCTTAGTTCTGTCTATCACTTGCTGCTTCTGCTGTTTGGCACACAAGCAGTCCTGTGTTGTAGCTTCACCAGGTTGGCACCTCATTTTTAGGTATGCCTGGTGCTGCTCCTGGCATGCCCTCCTGCATTCTTTATTGAAGTAGGGTTGATCCCCTGGCTTGATGGTAATGGTAGAGTGGGGGATATGCTGGGTCATGAAGTTACAGATTTTGTGAGTGAAATTCTGCTGCTGCTGATGACCCACAGCGCCTCATCATTGCACAGTCTAGAGTTGCTACATCTGTTTAAAATCTAACCCATTTAGCACAGTTGTAGTGCCACACAACACGATAGAGGGTATCCTCAGTGTGAATCCGGGACTTTGTCTCCACAACAACTGTACGGTGGTCACTCCTACCAATGCTGTCAAGGACAGATGCATCTGTGGCAGGCAGGTTGGCGAGGATGAGATCAAATACGTTTTTTCCTCTTTTTAGTTCCCTCACCACCTGCCACAGTTCCAGTCTAGCAGCTATGTCCTTTTGAACTCGGCCAGCTTTGTCAGTAGTGGTGCTACCAAGCCACTCTTGGTAATGGACATTGAAGTCCCACACACTTGCCACCCTCAGTGCTTGGTCTATGTAGTGTTCAACATAGAGGAGCACTGATTCATCAGCTGAAGGAGGGTGGTATGTGATAATCAGCAGGAGGTTTCCTTGCCCGTGTTTGACCTGATGCCATGACGCTTCATGGAGTCTGGAGTTGATGTTGATGAGTCCCAAGGCAACTCCTTCCCGATTGTATACCATAGTGCCACCACGTCTGCTGGTGGGACAGGACATAACCAGGGATAGTGAAGGTGGCGTCTGGGACATCTGCAAGATTATGATTCCATGAGTATGACTATGGTCAGGTTGTTGCTTGACTATTCTGTGAGACAGCTCTCTCAATTTTGGCACTGGCCCCCAGGTGTCAGTAAGGGGGACTTTGCAGAGTCGACAGGGCTGAGTTTGCCATTGTCATTCCTGATGCTTTGGTTGATGCCAGGTGGTCTGTCTGGTTCCATTCCTTTTAGGCTTTTTAGCAGATTGATAGAACTGAATGGCTTGCTAGGCCATTTCAGAGTTAGGGGTCTACCACATTGCTGTGGGTCTGGAGTCACATGTAGACCAGGCGAGGTAAGGATGGCAGATTTCCTTCCCTAAAGGACATTAGTGAACCAGATGGTTCACTAATCAACAATGGTTTCATGGTCACTGTTAGACTTTTAATTCCAGATACACATTGAATTCAAATTTCACCATCTAGCAGGTGGGATTCGAACACCGGTCCCCAGAGCATCCCCTGAGTCTTTGGATTACTAGTCCAGCGACAATACCATTTCGCCACCGCCAGGGGAAATCAATTTTTAAAGATCTTTGTTGTGACCGACTGAGGGGCCCTAATAAAGAGGAGCCAGCTCATTCCTCCCCACCCGGCCTTAACACTGGACAGTAAAAAGGAGTTACAGATAGTGATCGCACTATGGTTGGGAATAGTTCAGCTAGAAGAGTTTAGATAGCAAAATGTTAAAAATGCACACCTTAATAGATGATGTTTTTATTTAATTGACCAGGTATCACAGGCTGCTTCTGTTGTGAACACAGAAACAAGTTTATTATGTTAAATTCTTCTGCATAACAAAAACCTTGATTACAAGGAACTTCAAACAACCTGGCCTCCAAGTCGAATGTACATAATACAGAAGCTTTGAAAAGACTTTGATATTATGAGCAAGGCTGGCAGCATGAATCATGAGCAATGAGACTCAAAGTATGATTTCCACCATGAAGCCATTTGAGCATAAAATAACATTCTCAATTTTTGTGATGAATTTTGTTTGAACCTGTTGTTTTTTTTTTAGTGCTTTTACATCCTTCGGTTTTGCATCGCTCATAGGAGTGAAAGGAGTCCTTGGACACTATGGTTACGAATTGTCCTTGCTAGTCTTCCTACTGCTAGAACTTCTGGACTGCCTCGTAATAACTGTGATCTATACATTGGAGCATTCATTCACTGGACCCCAGATAGCAATAGAGGGAATCATATGATTTGAACTGTACCTATCCATAAATGGGCTCCCTAGCCTTTATATCACTACAGTGGTACTTCTATTCTCTGCCGTAATGGATGAGACCCCCGTCCCCCACTCTAAGAGGACAATCAAAACATAGGGCAGAATTTTCACCTCGGTGGGCAGGCGCGTGCCCAACCCACTTGAGAGTAAAACGACGTGTGTTGACATCGGGCGAGCGTCCCGACATCAACGCGCAGTCACGCAATAGTTCGGTCGGAGGGCGCGCGTGGGAGTCGGCAGTGTGCCCGCCAACAATTAAAAGGCCTGTTAGGGCCATTAAAGTGTCAATTAAGTTAAATTTTTCACTGCCCATCCAACCTAATGGTTGCTGGGCAAGTGAAAAGGCCAAGCAGCCTTTGCAATTTTTTGGAAACCTCATCCACGGCCGGGATGAGGTTTCCAACATCAAATGAAAATAAAATAAAATGTTTTAAATTTCACTTATAACATGTCCCTACCTATGTGACAGAGCCACATGAGGGGACAAGTTTTATAACATTTTTCACATCTTTATTTTTTTTTAAACTCTCCATCTCCCTGAGGCAACTCTGTACCTCAGGGAGATTCTCAAGCGCGCACTTGCACGCATGCACGAAGTTTGTGCTCTCCCCGCTCGCCCTCCTCCCCACCCCCACCCCGCCCCCTGCACAGGCAGTGCTGAGCACTGCCGCTCGTGTTTCATGCTGGGCAGGCCTTAATTGACCCGCCTCGATTGTGGGCGGCAGGTGGCTTCCCAACTTCCCCCCGCTGAACCCGGCTGACAAGGACTAAATTTTGCCCTAAGTTAACCAAGAATCTTCAAAACGTAGCCTGACATGTAAGGTACATTAGGCATGGAAATGAAGGCAAGTACAATGCAAATGACTAAAGATACAGTTTGTGTTCTGCTCACAGGTCATCGACTCGAAGCATTAACTCTGTTTCTCTCTCCACAGATGCCGCCTGACCTGTTGAGCATTTCCAGTATTTTCTGTTTTTATTTTGGATTTCCAGCATCTGCAGTATTTTGCTATTATAAATACATATTCTATTGGTTTCAAAGGATGATAGGGCTGAATCTTATTGGTTGGGCAGAAGGTCCAATGCCAGGTGGAAATATGTAACACCAACACACGGGAGTGCTGACAGGCCTTCCCTCTGAATCTTATGGGCAGCAGCCAATGAAGTGGCTGCCGCCACGGCTACCATCCCATTTAGGATGGCCACACCCCCACCCCCCGAGATCTGCCAACCCAATCAGAGTGCCGGCAGCTCAGCAGGAGTCCTATAACCTTCATCTTGTAGGATAAAAAAATCTTTTAAAAAATTGAGGGAGGAGTACTGGAGAGAAAACCCTTCCGAGAAAATTATTGGGACCTTGTGTACTGCCCTCCCTGCCCGCTGCCCCCTTTCTGTTTTAAAGACCCCCACTCATCAGGGGGTTTATCGACTGTCAGGAAAATGCAAATGTCCTGGTAAAATGGCCCTTAATATGACCTGTACATATTTAAATTGGCTGCCTGTTTCCTTGTAACATGCAGCCTGGCAGATTCCAATCCCGCCATCAGTAAAATTCCCCAATGACAAGACACAGTTTGGGGGTCAATCCGACAAGGTTCCCCCGTCTCCATTTTACCAGCACCCCACCTCCATTTCCACCTCCTGGGGGCCAGTAACATTCTGCCCACACAGTCTTACAGCACAAAAGGAGGTTATTTGGTCATTGTACCTGTGCTGGCCCTTTGAAAGAGGAATTCAATTTGTCCCATTCCCCTGCACCTTCCTCATTACCATGCTACTATACAAGATAAGGGCACATGGTGTAGAAGGTAACATATTCGCATGGATAAAAGATTAGTTAGCTAACAGGAAGTAGAGAGTATGGACAAGTGAGTCTTTTTCGGGTTGGCAAGATGTGACCAGTAGAGTGCCACAGGGATCAGTGCTAGGGCCTCAACTATTTACAACTTACATCAATGATTTGGATGAAGAGACTGAACATACGGTAGCTAAATTTGTGGATGACACCAAGATAGTTAGGAAATAAGTTATCAAGAGGAAGTAGAGAGTCTGAAAAGGGATAGAGACAGGTTAAGTGAGTGGCATCAAATTTGGCAGATGGAGTATAATGTGGGGAAATGTGATCTTGTTCACTTTAGCTGGAAGAATAGAAAAGTAGTATATTATTTAAATAGAGAGAGATTGCAGAACTTGGTGGTGCGGAGGGATCTGGGTGTCCCGGCACATGAATCACAAAAAGTTAGTATGCAGGTACAGCAAGTGATTAGGAAGGCAAATGGAATGCTGGCATTCATTGCAAGGGGGTTGGAGTTTAAAATAGGGAAGTTTTACTGCAGCTGTACAGGCCATTGGTGAGACCACATCTGTACAGGTGAAATCACATCTGTAGTACTGTCTACAGTTTTGGTCCCTTAATTTGTAAAAGGATATAATTGCATTAGAAGCAGTACATAGAAGGCTCACTTGACACATTCCTGGGATGAAGGGCTTATTCTATGAAGAAAAGTTGAACTGGGTGGGCCTATACCCATCAGAGTTTAGAAGAATGAGAGGTGATCCTATTGAAATATATAAAATCTTGAGGGGACTTAATGGTGTGGATACTGTCAATGTATCAGTAATTACATTGTCAAGGTCCGATAACAATCATCTTGTTGACTGGCAATTACATTGTATAGCAAGTACATTGTTAAGACAATTGCATTGTTAAAACAGGTGATGGACATTGGCTCACTAATAAATAGATACAGTTGTTATACTCTAGGGGAGAAGGAACTGGGAGCTTGTCACTCTGCTGTGCTGTCTTAAGAATAAACCTGCTTGAGGTAAAAGACTAGCTTCAGACTCATTTTTCCTTATAATCAATTATTGGAATTAACAGATACCGGGAGGATGTTGCTATGCATCGGGGAGACTAGAACTAGGGGACACAGTTCAAGAATAAGAGATCATCCTTTTAAATCTGAGATAAGGAGAATTTTATTCTCTCAGGGTGTTGTTAGTATGTGGAATTCTCTTCCCCAGAGAGCAGTGGAGGCTGGAGCATTGAATTTATTCAAGGCTGAGTTGGATAGATTTTTGATAGACAAGGGAGTCAAGGGTTATGGAAGGCAGTCAAGAAAGTCAAGGTGAAACCAGAACCAGATCACCCACAATCTTATTGAATGGTAGAGCAAGCTTGAAGGGCCAAATGGCCTTCTCCTACTCCTAAGTCCTATGTTCCTCCTAAGTCCTATGTTCCTATGTTCCTATGCATTCTCTCCCCTTCAAACATTTATCCAATTCTCTTTGGAAGATTACCATTGAATCTGCTTCCACCACTCTTTCAGGCAGTGCATTCCAGATCATTAAAAACTCAATGGTTTAAAAAAAAAATCTCCTCACCTGCTTGTCTCTTTTTCCACCTACCTTAAATATATATCCTCAGGTCACCACCTCCTGCCAGTGGGAACTGTTTCTCCTTATTTACTCTATCAAAACCCTTTGGAATTTTGAATATTTCTATTCAATCTTGCCGTAACCTGTCTGGTCTAACAAAAACAAACCGGGCTTCTCTACTTTCTCCACGTATTTCAAAATGGAGATTAAATACAAACACAAGTGAGTTGCAAAGTGAGGCACTATCTTGAACAAGGCATTCTCCCATGAAAAGCTTCCCAAATAACTTCAATTGGAGTCCGATGACACTTCATTCATCAAAAAACGTCTCTGGGAGATTTTCAGCTCGGAGTGCGGGCGCGCGCCCGACACGCTCGAGCGTGAAATAGAGCACAATGATGTCGGGTGAGCATCCCGACATCATCACGCACTCCCACGATATGTCAGTCGGTGGGCGCTCGTGAAAGTCAGCAGCACGCCCGCCGACAATTAATAGAGCTATTAAACCCCTTAATCAATTAACTAATTTGAATTTTTCACTGCCCGTCCAACCTTATGGTTGGCGGACAGGCAAATAGGTCAGGCAGCCTTTGCATTTTTTGCGAAACCTCATCCACGGGCGGGATAAGTTTCCCAACAGTGAATAAAAGAACAGTAACATTTTTTAAAACTTATTTTTAACATGCCCCTGTTCATGTGACACAGTCACATGTGGGGACACGTTTCCCTTATTTTTCAAATCTTTATTTTAAATTTTTAAATCCTTCAGCTCCCTGAGGCAGCTCCGTGCCTTGAGAGAGATTTCAATGAACGCACCCGCCGCGCGTGCGAATGCTTCATCGCTCGCGCTCCTCCCGCCCCCCCCACCCCGGCAGTGCTGAGGCTCTGAGCGTGCCTATAACGCTGGCTAGCTGTTAATTGGTCAGCCAGCATGAAATATCTGTCGGGGCCCGATCACGGGCAGTTTCGCGGCCATTCCTGGGCCCACCTGCCGAGCCCACCCGATGAGGTAAAAGCACCGCCCTTTAGTTCCCCATCACAGAATCAATTGTTTAACCTAGGATCCTTGTTTGACCTGAAGTAGTGCTCTCGGTTTACTTTTCCATATCATTTGCCATCTCTGAACTTCCTTATTAGTCAACTACGGTCAGTAGTGAATGCCTAAATTTCTCCAAGTATTTCCTCAAAATTCAGGCTTAACAGCCTCCAGGGCTCAAATGTGTTTTTCATGTCTTAGAGACTAAAACTGGACACAGTACTCAAGGTGCAGCCTCAAAAGAGTCCTGTATAAGTTAAACATGACTCATACGCCACTGATTCAGCAACATCTACTTTTGAATTTGTCATAAACTAGCAGGATGCTTTAGTCTACTTCTTGTGGAATCAGCTAACTTTCAGAAAGGATTTTTTCTAACATTTAAATTAAACGTCAAAGTGAAGATCTCTACTTTCAGATTATTCTAAAGATCTGGTGGCTGAGAGTCACATCACAAAGCTTCTATGTAATGTTTGCATATCATTCAAGGGAGCCAGGAGCAATGTTGTTGAAACCTCACATGTAAGTAAAGGTATGTGGGTCACACCAATTACTACACTGCACACTATCAGAAATAGAAAAATGTTCTTAGAAACACTTCCTGACTGACTCAGCAAGTCAAAGTTCTGCATTAGATTAGGAAAATGCAAACAAGACTGTTGCAGTCCACCATATCACTTCTGAGTGGCAGTACCCTAAGCTCAACAAGTAATTCTTCTCCTGTAACTATTTCAGTTCTGACGTGAGCCCACATTGTGTGAGGGACCAGTAGCTAATTTGTATGTAGTTCCTGTCCTAAGGTAATGATAAGAATAGCACAAGACTGGGAAGCGAAGTAATTTTGCAATAACACACTGAGACAGGCAATCCATTAGTGAGAGAAAGCTACATTTCTACCCGGTTTCTAACAAATAATTTCATTGGATTAGCACCAAACTGTCTGAGTTTGCTTTTTGGAAAGGATTCATAGTTCTCCTCTGATAAGAGGATGCTTTCATTGTAAACCCAGCCCATAACTACTGGATGGAAATTTATGGAGCTCACTCAGTGTCCCTCTTTAAACAATGAATTTATTTTGTTAGTTTTTAAAGGATATCTGTGGCTGAATTTGCTTGCTGGCTTGGGAAACGCAATTTGGGCCATTTCCTGACTTCAGAAACTCGAGCAGGTCACCTCTGCCATATCCGCCATATTTTCATCTTCTGGAGATGTGGACAGGCAGGCTTCAGATTTCCCAATTCCCGAAGCCATGCTGGAGGAGTGAGAGTGCTGAGGAAGCCTGGTTAGAAGGACTGCCTTGGTTCACTGGGACATTGCTCCAGCTGTCCACATCATCTTATGCCCCCTAAACATTAATCCTCACTCCTCTCACCTCATGCTCCCTCCATGCTATGTCATATTCCAGTGTCCCCCTCCTTGGCCTCCAAGTTCCCCATGCCACTTCCATACCACGACCCCACCTCCCCCCTTCCCCCACGTATCCTGCATAGCTACTCTGCCAGAATCCACTATGTACAGTCCTCAGGAGCAATGGGAAGTGTCTGAAATTGACATGGAGAAAAAGTTAACCTCCGGCAATCTAAAAGAACTGTTCCTAAAGAACAAAACTATTCATACTGAAAAAAGACCCAATGGAAAAACTTAAATCCCTCAAGAGGCCATTCAGTTGTAAAAATAAACAAACATCCATTCAGTAACCACATCAAAAATATATAATTCTTTAGTAACTTCTTAAAGCTATCAATCAAACTGTGCACACAACCCACTGCCAGAATGGGCTTAGCTGTCAACAAACCACTGGTGCTGCAAACAATGGAGCCTTCTGAAATTGGAACAAAACAGATAGCTAGGTTTATTCTAAGATACACCAGATGGCCTGCTAATCAAAGCAGCCCATGAACAGGTGTTTTTTTCTCTATTTAAAAGCTACAGACATTTTCTTTTCAAATTTAAAGCACCGTGGACATGTAAATCACTTCAGAACAACACTAGAGTTCCAAAGTATTGTTTTCTCCAGTTTTCAATGCATAATTGCACTTTTCCCAATGCTGATCAATGTAATGGTCAACTTACCTATGCAGACAAAACCCTATGATTAATAACTACAGTAAAAACACATCTCACTTATAATACAGCATTTAATAATGACATTTGAAGTTGTCAAAACATTCAACACTTCCCTGACAGAATGTTCCCGGCCCCTCAGCAGAGTTCCCCCAAGGTTTCTGAACTCTCATACAAGGCAGGCATTTTTTAGGCTTTCCCAAAACCTGCACAACTCAACAAAAATAATGGGTAACATGAAATACAAATTTTCCTTCAGTTTGTCAATGGTGACCCCAACGTCAGCGGACGTGCATGGGCAGTCATGATCCGACCCTAACCCAAATCTCTTCACACCGATTGACCGTTTATATACAGGAAATTTACATTTACTGTGAAAAGAAAATTATGGAGATTTCTGACCCCATTCCCGATTCCAGGGGGGACACAAAGATCCAGCCCTGATTTTTGATTAAAATGTTTGATCTAATTACACCAACTTTACACCATCCATTACATCGCTATGGCCATCTATTGACTGCTAACATACCTCCCAATATAGTGCAACTGCAAATCATTGATTAACAGTATACCTCCCAATATTGTAGGACTATTACTCACTGTCATTATACCTCCCAATACAAAGTGAGGTTTTCATTCAGGGACATGCATTATACCTCTCAGCACAGTCGGACTATGACTCATTTATTGACACCATGTCATCAATATTTATGGGGAACTGGGAAGGGTGCAGGTGAAGCTGAAAATGGCCCAAAAATTGACAGTGATGTGGACACAGAGATCCAGTCACCTTTGTATCACATCCTGGCATCAGATCAAATGCTTAGGTTGGCTAACTAGCTGGCATGAAGGAACATTAGCAGCAGGAGATGGCAGTTAGAGTCCAATGGGCACAGACACTGGCATTCAGGAGCCAGGCATGGTCAGCAATCAGGGTGCAGGAGTGAGGCATGTGATCAGGGCTGGGAAAGGCCAAAAGATTCCTTGTGGTACCTGAGGGTTTATCACCTCTGCTCCCCTGTTCCACAAGGAGTGCAGAATGAAACACTTGTGGTATGTTGTATGTTCAGTAGGTCTCGCAAAGAGGTTCTGAGCCTTGTATGGTTGAACATTAAGTGTTTATTGATACCACATAACTATGTATATATATATGTGTACAGGGTATAGCCCAAACTATGAGCTACCTCCACACTTGCTTCTACACAGGTCTCTGTCCAGGCCACAACTGACTTCAGTCTCAGTTCATGTGTCTCTTTACATCACACTATGGTGGTACTATTTCCCAGTCCCACATTAACCCTTGTTATGCCAGATACCCTTATAATGCATCTCTCCCAAGTCTTTGCCCGACATATTTACATTACATAAAAGCAAAATACTGCAGATGCTGGAAATCTGAAACAAAAACAAAAATAGCTGGAAAAGCTCAGCAGGTCTGACAGCATCTGTGCAGAGGAAGACAGAGTTAACAATTCGAGTCCGTAAGACTCTTCGTCAGAACTAAAGAGAAATAGAAATGAGGTGAAATATAAGCTGTTTAAGGGGGGTGGGACAGGTCGAGCTCGATAGAAGGCCAGTGATAGGTGGAGGCAAAGGAGAAATTGCCAAAGACGTCATAGACAAAAGGTCAAAGGGATGTTGACGGTGGTGATATTAGCTAAAGGATGTATTAATGGTGACATCAAGGGTAGAAAGCAGGATGAGCAAGTGACAGATAGCCCTAGTGGGGGTGGGATGGGGGGAAGGGATCGAAATAGGCTGAAAGGTGGAGATGAAACAATGGATGGAAATATATTTTAAAATAATAATAGAAATAGGTGGAAAAGAAAAATATATATTAAAAAATATATAATAATTATTAGAAAAAAGGGGATTGAAAAGGGGGTCGAAAACCCTCACCCCCTTTTTCGATCCCCTTTTTTCTAATAATTATTATATATTTAATTTTATATATATTTTTCTTTTTCCACCTATTTCTATTATTATTTTAAAATGTATTTCCATCCATTGTTTCATCTCCACCTTTTAGCCTATTTCGATCCCTTCCCCCCACCCCGCCCCAACTAGGGCTATCTGTCACTTGCTTGTCCTGCTTTCTACCCTTAATGTCACCACTAGCACAGTCCTTAGCTAATATCACCACCGTCAACATCCCTTTGACCTTTTGTCTATGACATCTTTGGCAATCTCTCCTTTGCCTCCACCTATCACTGGCCTTCTATCCAGCTCCACCTGTCCCACCCGCCTCGACCAGCTTCTATTTGACCTCATTTCTATTTCTCTTTAGTTCTGATGAAGAGTCATACGGAGTTGAAACATTAACTCTGTCTTCCTCTCCACATATGCTGTCAGACCGGCTGAGTTTTTCCAGCTATTTTTGTTTTTGTTTCATATTTACATTACAATTGTGCCACCACCTCTTCCCCACCAACATCCACCCCCCCCACCCCCCCCACACCTCCCCCCAACCCCCTGCCAATCTCTGATATAAATTACAATCGCCTGGAGGTTTGACAATTCTGCCAGATCTTGTTCTGGTCACATTTGGAGAAGTTATAGGCTCTGTTGATTTGGGCAACCTTAGTTAATTCGGAGTTTGAGTTGTAGTCTGTGTTTCTGGCACTTGTTTGGCGTCTTCTAATATGCTTTTTCCACTCCTTGGAGATGAATTTCTCTTTGTCAACTCCCCATCTGCTTTGCTCGGGGACCACCAGCTTGTCCCATTCTTTTCAGAAAGAGTTTTCACTCTGTTCCTTCCTAGTATGAACCTATTTTGCTTTTTCTATGTGGTCCGCTGTGATCTTTGTGGGAGTTGCAGGTCTCTTTCCCTGTCATACGGATGTTCCTTGTCAGTGGGATCACTTTGCAGTTTGGGTATTATCACAACACTATGCTTTTCTGTGTGTCTCCATGCCTCACTAAGGTGTGCTCTGGCAAGTTGATGGTCACTAGTTCTTTGCTCCAACATTGACTTGCAGCCTTGTGCATTGGCTGCAGGTTGCAGTGTCTGTACTGTGATGGTTACAGTTAGTGTGGCAGCAATGGTTGGAGCCTGGGGTTGGGCTCATTCTTCTGTTGCTGGTCATTTTCCTGTGTGTCTTCCACTTAAGGTACAGTGGTAATTATCTGAAGGTTTGTCTGGTCTAACCAAAGAGGAGCTTCTGCAACCTGCAAAGAAATTAGACGAAATGGCTCTGTGAAGAGTGAAGAAAATTTAGAGCTGAAGTCCCAGTCGAGAGTTTCTTTACTGTTGGGCTGCTCGAGAACTTGCATTTATGTGCGTTTGATAACAGAGGTTGCCTTGACATTATCAGCCATTTGAAGACCATTAAGGATAACACGGGTATCTCTGCTTAAGAGAGAAAAAGATTGGTTTTGGATGACATACATGACTTTGAATATCTGCTTGGCACCATGCCTTGGTGGTTCCAGGATCATGCATATGACTGGAAGGCGGCTTCCTCCAAGCCCATAGGGTGATTTGTCTGTCACTCGTGGCCAGGGGCCTCTCAGCCATGGTTCCTTATCCAAGAGGACCGTAATACTGGCTCCTGTGTCCAAATTGATGTTGGTGAGGTGGCCGTTTACTGAGATGTCTGCATTCCAAAAAGAGAATCCAAGGTCCTTTATGAGTTCTGACTTAAGGTCATCATAGTTGTAGCCTTCTGCCAATCTGCATAATTTGTTTATAAAAGAGTCAACCAGTGCTTCAGGCTGTTGGACACCTTTGTTGAATTTGACTCTCTCTAAAATTTTGTTGCTTCTTAGATTAAAATATGTATCAAATGATTTTAGAATTTCATCAAATTTATCTGAGGATTTGTTTATTCCTTGCCTCACAATATTATTATCAGCTATCGGACCTACTGAATTAAGTAGCGTATTCACTTGTTCAGCTTCTGCTTTTTTTATCTCATCCTGAAGTTATCACATATCTTAAGAATCTTTTCTGGCAAAGCCCCCAATTTTGTATTTGGTCCAGCCCCTTGGATCAGTCCAAATTGATTTGTTAGTGTTGATTTGTTGTCAATGGTTGCTTTAACATTCAGGTGAGTACAGCTTTAAATCCCATGCAGGTTTTAAAGATGACACCGCAGTAACCGTTGAGTCTTCCTGCGCTAGTTGCACTTTGGCAGGCTCTCGCAGTGACAGCAGTCCCGACCTCTTTGAGGTTTAGTTTCTTGCAGCAATTTGTTAAATCAATGATTTGGGGCCTTCACGGTGATATTGGGGAATTTTTGGGCATTTTGCAATCAATTCCCAGCTTTGACTGAGGTTTTTAAACCTTCCATTCCTTTATTTTTTTACAACGAGCTTGTCCACCACATGGTATGGCGCTGATTCTGAACCCAGGCTGGCTGCTCCAACTCTTTTACAGCACTGACACTTTTAAACTAGTCCTGGCTTAGAACTGAATTTTTTGCTTATCCCTGCTAGGCCCTCTGCCTCTGCACTCTGTGAGCATTCACAATGGGCCTCCATGAGATCTTGTGGAGGCCTCAGCTGCACCGTGGAGTTTTTTATTCTGCCTTTCTGCTTCCAGTTCTGAAAAGGAGCTTCTTTCACGTGATCTCCCTCTGTGTCTTCACTTCAGATGCTTTCAGTCAGATCAAAATGTTGTTTCTTTTAGTTTTCCAGTGTAATAAACTTGACGTACCAGACAGGTTTCTTACCTGAAACAGATGACTTTATTTCAGAGCTTGTTTGGAAGCTACATGCTTGAACCAGGTCCACGATTAGAAAGCTCTTCCCCTAAGATTACCCACGCTTAGGGCTGATTCATCAGTACAATCATGTGACCCCTAAAGACAGTAGGAAAGGTTTTACCCACAATCACTATATTTCCTCCCCCTTTATTTTTTTTTACATTTCTTATTCACAAACAATATTTTAATCCACAACATATACATGTACACACATGTCATGTAATTAAAGATTAAGTCTCTGCGGTGGTTTCCTAATTCAGCTAGAGCGGCGTAGCTCTATGACTTGAGGTTCTCCCACTAGATCAACGTGATCAGGAACTGCAGCTCCAGGGGTAGCCTTAGCCAATGGCAGTTCATGATTAGGTAATTTAACAGAGACATCAGGGGCAGAATATTGTGCTCATTAGGGGGGTGCACATCCTACCCAAACAAGCATATAATCACCCGTGATGACATCAGGCGAGCGTCCCAACGTCATCGCGCACTCGGGCAATATTTCAGTTGGTGAGCACGCGCATGAGTCAGCAGCGCGCCCACCAACAATTAACAGGCCTATTAAAGCCATTAAAGTACCAATTGAATTACATTTTTCACTGTCTGTCCAACGTTATGGTTGGCGGGCAGGCGAAAAGGCCAAGCAGCCTTTGGATTTTTTGCAAAACCTAATCCACAGGTGGAATGAGGTTTCGTTCAGTGATTTAAAAAAATTTAAAATTTTCAAACGAATCTCTAACATGTCCCTGTTCATGTGACAGAGTCACATGGGGGGACATGTTATAAATATTTTAAAATTCTTTATTTTCATTGTTCAAGATTTTAATCCCCCTGAGGCAGCTCTGTGCCTCATGGAACTTTTCCTGCGCGCACCCATGCGCATGCACAAACTTGCATGCTTACCCTCCTCCCCGCCACCTCACACATGTAAGAGCCTGCTCAATGAGGGAAAAATTCTGCCCATGAATCTCTGAAATTCTGTACTAGTGAAGACAGTACCATTATCCGAAACAATGACTTCTGGTAGGCCATGTACACTAAAACATTGGCACAGCTTTTCAATAGTTGCACACGATGTCGGTGATCTAACTTCATACACATCCATTCACTTAGAATTTGCATCAATGATCAATAAAAACTTGGTACCTAAAAATGGACTTACATAGTCTACATGTAACCTAACCCAGGGTCAACCAGGCCACTCCCATGGATGCAGTGGAGCAGAAATGGGCAACTTCTGTTGTTGCTGACACTGGAGACCGTGCTGGACCATCCTTTCTATGTCACTCTCTATACCTGGCTACCTGACATAGCTTCCTGCAAGCATTTTCATCTTCAAAATGCCTGGTTGCGCACTATGAAGCTCTGTCAAGAGTGGTTCTCTTCTTTGCAAAGGGACGATGACTCTTGATCCCCACAGCAAGGTTCCATCTTGACAACTTAACTCTGTTTTACACACATGGAATGGCCTTATCACTTCAGACACTGGTGAATTCAACCACCTTTGCAATACTTGGTCTCAGACTTTTGACAAAATTGGATCCCGATTTGTTCAATTCTTTATTTGCTTCGCACAGACCGGCAAGGAGTCCAAGAAATACAACACAAGTACAACTTCTTGTGGCACTGGAGCATGTACAATGCTATCTGGCAAAGGAAGATGACTGAGTCTGTCTGCATGTGTTATATGCACACCCAGACAGTGCATAAAGGCGTGCTCATACACCAATAAAATCAAAGCCCAATGTTGAATTCTGGCTGAGGCTATTGGCAGAATGGCTTTATCCTCACTAAATAAACCCATTAGTGGTTTGTCATCAGACATTATGGTAAAATGTGGGCATGCAGATACTGGCAGAATTTCTCCACTCCAAATATTACTGATAAACCTTCCTTTTTAAGTTGTGAACTTCTTGGCTGCAGAGAGGGTTCTGGAGACACAGCCAATTGGCCTTTCAGATTCAATTTCTGTCTTTTCTTCTCCTGTTCATCACAGGGTTTTGTCTCATCCTTCATTTTGATTTTACATTCGGCCAAATTTCTCTCTGGTGAAATTTTAACTTGGTTCAGATCGGTGGCTAAGCGACCCATGGCTTCGCTAGTCGCATCTTGGAAAGTTCTTTCTAAAGCCTTTTTTGTTTCAATCAGCTGATTCTTCAGCTTTTCTGTCTCCTTCTTGTATCTTTCGGCTTCCTCCTGGAACATTGAACATTGTTGAGTCCTCTCTGCCAACTGTTTCTTCAGTTTGTTCAGAGTGGCACTGCATTCATTTCACTTCTTTTCAGGATTTTCCTGTGGAACCAACACTGACCTGAGGGACCCTTGCTTCCTGTGACTCTCCTAACTCATACTGAAACACACTGTTATATTCCCTTATCAACTCAGGAACTCTTCATGTTCTTATTTGAAAAGTTTCTGACCAGTTGAGCTTAATTTTTTGTAACCAATCAAGACCCAGAAGACTAGATCCTTCGCCTGTAGCTATGATCACTGGAAGCTGGGCTGTCTGTTGCCTATGGGACACAGGTACTGTGGCGATGCCCTTTACCTGTATTGACTCTCCAGTGTATGTCTTCAGCTGAGCCATCATTTGCTCCAGATTCAGTGGTTGGGTACCTTCACTTAGGTATTTAAATGTGCCTTCTCCCACCACTGTGGTCGATGCTCCTTTATCTACCTCCATGACTAGAGGCTTCCCATTCACTTGAAGGGTGACGGTGATTGGTTCAGTTTTCACTGCTTTGACATTGTATAGGGAATAGATATCAGTATCAGCAGCTTCTGGTTCTGTTATATCGTGCACTTTAATCACCTTGGTCTGCTGTCTGCTTGGCTGTCTCAATTTCGCCCTGCATTGCTTTATTACATGCCCTTTTTTGTGACAGTAGTGGCATTCTGCCTCCATAAATCTGCAGGTTTCCGGTACATGGTTACCCTCATATTGGCAACAGATTAATTTCTGAATCGCTGGTGAGATGCTTCCACTGTGCCTTTTCGTTTTCAAGCAGCAGAAACTGTCTCCCGCTTCACCGCTGTCTCTCTGGCTTTTGCGCCACGCCCAGTGGTAGGTTCCCGCCCCAAATGAATAATGGCGCCATGTGGCACACTCTGTAAAGCCTGCGAGTCCCTCTCACCAATCTCCATGGCTAGCGCTATTTCCATAGTGCGCTCCAAATCAATGTTAACTTCTGTAAGTAAACAGCGCTGAATGGTGTCACCGTGAACTAACCAATCCTGCAACATATCATTGAGTGCATCTCCGAAGTCGCAATTCTCAGTCAACTGTTTTAACTTCGTGATATGAGTTGCGATGGACTCACCTGGGACCCTTACTCTGGAGTTAAACTTAAATCTCTGCATAATCACTGATGGCTTCAGCTGAAAATGCGTCTTCACGATGTCTACCAGCTTAATAAAAGATGTAGAACTGGGTGCATTCAGGGCCACCAGCGGCTGTTATTTCATTTGCCACAAAATAAAAACCTAGGCACTCTATACTGGCTCCAGTCTTCCATGGGTGAGTCATAAGGGTCAATTCTGCTGAAGAGTGGCATGACTGGTGAGTATACTTTTCTTTCTTTTCTTAAGAATTGATGTACTCACATTCACAAGGCGAGGTGCAGCACGGAGCTATCCCATCTTCGTCGCCAATTGTAATAAACTTGATGTACTGGGCAGGTTTCTTACTTGAAACAGATAACTTTATTACAGAGCTCTCCAGAAGCTACATGATTGAACCAGGTCCACGACTAGAAAGTTCCACCGCTAAGATTACCCACGCAGGGCTGATTTGTCAGTACAATCACACAACCCCTAAAGGCAGTAGGAAAAGGTTCACCTACAATCACTACATCCAGTATTTGAATTTCTGCTCCAGCTTCTCTGACATTCTGGGTTTTTCCATTAACTGTCACCATGTTGTGTGTTGAATGTTCAGTTGGTCTCACAAAGAGGTTCTGAACCTTGTATGGTTGAAAATTAAGTGTTTATTGATAACACATAACTATGTACATACATACAGGATATAGTCCAAGCTATGAGCTAACTCCATGCTGGCTTCTATGCAGGTCTCTGTCCAGGTCTAATCTCAGGTCATGTGTCTCTTTACATCACACCATGGGTGGTACTGTCTCCCCGTCCCACATTAACCCTTGCTATGCCAGATACCCTTATACTACAACACTTACTTTGGTCTCATCTCCCTTTCACTGCCAACTTTCTCAAGAACAATGGAAGCCCAATTTAAATATGATAATTCAGTGTCCTACCACTCTTTGGCAGGACAATCAGACACCTCGATATCCACCACCGTTTGGCTTGTGTGTGGTGGGTAGCAGTGATGTTCCGTTCATTTCACTTTTAACCTCTCTCCCACCCATCATGTGTGTGATAATGTTCACCCCTAAGTCCTTATACAGTGGGGTGTTTAAAAATGGAGAAAGGCAATTCCAAATAGGAACCAATTGTCTGAAATATCCCTTTTATTTTCAAACATGCTTTGCAGGGAGATCAGGGAAGAAAAAAGACTCACATCTGACCTCCTTCAACAATGTCACTGTTAACATTGACATTGTCTCCTCTGTGACTGAAATTGGCTTACTCACCAATGAGATACTCGTCTGTAGGACAATAGATGTCCAAGCTAAGGTAACAGAATGAATGTCTGATATTCAGTAAAAGGCCTTGAAAGGTCGGTGCCTTACAAAGCCTCTGTTCAGTCAGCATCCAATGCCGACCTCTACACAGCGTGGCTATTTTCTGCCAAAGGAAAGATTGAATGGTGAATATATAGTATATTAAAACCATTATGCCCCGGCAATGAAACTCAAACTGGGGAGACACTCTCAGTGAGAGAAGGAAAACTCTGACTTTAATTCTTTTGTTGGGAAAACATTAACTCTTTGTTGGCCAGTTGGAGCCCATATAGTGAAGAAAGTAAAATGAAGGTGGAATGACAGATATCACAGAAACACTTGTGAACCCGCTGTGTTTATTTTTTACTCCAATAAAATCCATAGCAAAACTCGTTGAGAAAAGTTATACAAGCAGTCACCAGCTACTGGAGGCTGATGAAAGGTATAAAAAGCAGCAGCTCCTTCTCCCTTTGCACAAAATTCCCAAGTTAGCATTCATTCCTTGTCACACTCTGTTCTCCCACTCTGTGTGGTTGCAAATCCTGACTGCTTTTATAGAGGGCTACCAGTTGCACCCAAGTTGCAACTGCTAAATCAGCTTCCTGTCACAGAAATTAACACCTATTCAGGCAGCTACTTTCAATTGATTGACAGATAACTGCCACTGCCAGTCAGTTTCTATTAAACTAGGCAGCACCTTCTGCCATCCTGAACCAAATGTTAAACTTCACTTTAAATTCTCTTTACTTCGATACCCACTTCTCTCCTTAAGATCTACCCAGTTGGCTAAGAATGTTGCAGTGTAACGCCAACTGCACAGGTTCAATCTCCATACTGGTCAAGGAAGTTCTAGGGGCCTACCTCCTTGCCTTGCCCCATAGCGATATTATGGCATAAGCCAGGATTAACAACCCTCGATGGACTGCAGCAAAGCAGAGAAATACCCTGTATCCATCATCCACTGCAGCTGTCAAGCTACCCAGACACCTTGGATCCTCCTCACCTCTAAGATCATGTGAAAGCAGCTGAGAGAGTGGTGACAGCGGCATGTGTTCTTCCTCCACTATAATCAAACTCCTTACTGTGGGTTTAGCTGCAAAAAGTATGACCTTTAAGTCACTTCCAGCTTGGATATACTTGAACAACAAAGAGTCTGCTACCACTACAACTAAGGTCTACCTCTTCAATCAGTGGCAGAGTCAATGGGGAAGTCAGGAGAGTCATGGCTTCCGTAATCATTCTGAGGTTGGTCAAAGCAGCTTTGGAAGACTGCCTGCATTTCACTCCAAGGAACATTTGCCACTATCATTCTCCTCCAGGCTCTGCCTGCAAGTTTGTGCGTTCCTGGCATATCCTTCAAACCAAGTATGTCATTTTTGGCAACACCATCCGCACCACGCCAATGCCTTCCCCCCTTCCCCCCGCCACCCCGCACCCAGCTTGTTGGTTGAGGTTGGATCCATCATTCTTCAACCACATTTTCAATCATCTCCCCTGACTTCCCATCATGCTCCTGGCTGAATGCTGATATTAATGAGAAGGAAAATGCATAAAGGGCGACCAATTCGCTGCCACATGCCATTTTGTACTCCTGCTGAAGTTGAATTGCATCCCCTTTGCCTCTGCCAGTGCAACTCATGAGGGCAAGGTTGAAATCAACAATGCATATTGTGCATAATCACAACCAATCATATTAGAACATTCATCAACACTGTTTACAGTCTGAACAGGCTATGAAATATGCACATTTCTATTGTATTCAATGGGTTGTTAAGCATTATTGTTTCTTAAGAAACAATTTTCTGGTTAATTTTTCAGCCTGGACATTTCAATGCAGTCTGTTGAAGCAGCTGGGCACCTCTTATGCCTCATTGCTATGCACCTAGTGCACTTCATGAGTCAATGTCCTCAATTATTGTACAACAATAGCTTGCACTTGTAAAGGGTTCTTAATCTAGCAAAACATTCCAAAGCACTTCAAGAAGTGATTGAGGAAAGAGTTAGTGTGATGTGACTGTAGAGGTGTTTGAAGCAGCATTAAGAAAACTTCTGAAGGTTGGAGGGGAAAGCTGAGGCATTGGATTTAGGAAGGGAATTCCAAAGTGCAGGGGCATGATGGCATGTTTTTTCTTTATTCTTTCATGGGATGTGGATATCACTGGCAATGCCAGCATTTGTTGCCCATCCTTAATTGCCCTTGATTTGAGTAGCTTACTCAGCCATTTCAGAGGGCAGTTAAGAGTCAACTATGTTGATGTGGGCCTGGAGTCACATGTTGACCAAACCAGGTAAGGATGGCAGATTTCCTTCTCTAAAGGACATTAATGAACCAGGTGGGTTTTTAGAGCAGTCAATGGTGGTTTCACGGTCACCATTACTAAGACTAGTTTTCAACTCCAGATTCATTTATTGATGCCATGGTGAGATTTGAACCCATGTCCCCCAGAGAATTAACCTGGGCCTCAGTATTATTAGTCCAGTCACATTACTATTATACCACTGTCTTCCCTACAGGTAGCTTTGATGGTGGAGCTGGAGGATGAATGGGATGTGCAATAAACCAGAGTGGAGCTTGCAAGAAGAATTGGCTACAGGGGAAGGATGATTGTCGTCAGACAGTTGAGAGCTTTGACAAACACCAACATTTTGTTATAACTATGCTGGGGGACAGGGAGCCAGAGGGATTCAGCAGGACAGGGATGATAGGTGAGGGGAACTTTGTGTCGGACAACATTTGACCATTGGAGGTCTGGCGAATTAGTATAAGTGGACCTCAGGAGAGCAATGAGGAGAAAGTTGGAGAAATTCCTATATGAAATGGCTCTCCTGAAAGAAAGTCAAAATGAACTCTTTTGCATGAACTTCAGTTGACAACCAGTGCAGGTTTTGTGGAGATATTAATTACATTGTCTGTTTAGCGGGAGCTGCAAGCACTTGCCTCTAACTGGTGTGAAAAGCAAATGATAACAACTTCACTTTGGGCATGAAAATGCATGTATAAAAGTGTGGCAGTAAGCAAGAACTGACAATTATATGGTGACCTTGTTAAATTAAAAGAAACAGTGAGTTACTGAAAACATGCAAAAAGTTCAGGGAAAAATGAAACATTAAGGGTGGAAGTGAGAATAAAAGGGATGACAACAATGAGAATATTCTCCCCCAAATATTAAGGTTTTGCTTGAAAAATATACCGAGATCAAGAGTCTCGATTATGTCTCTCAAACTCAGGTGTGGTTTGCTAAGGTTTCTGGAGCTGCCTGTTCATCAGATCTGTCAGTAGCTTGGTGGTTCAAATGCAGACTATTCAGTGGCAAGTTTTATAGTGGTCACCCTTCTAACATTAGTAGTAAAAATTAACGAGTAGGAGTCTGTGGTGAAGAACCATGTCCCCTAGTACATTCCAGCTAAAGGTTGAAGGTAAGGTAAATCCAGGAAGTTGTGGTGAGCGTGGGATTTAAAAACCTCACCATGGAAGGTATTGAAGACTGAGGGCAATACAGAGTTCCCAGGCTTTAAGACCATGCTAAGGAATGATATAGAGTAATGGGAGCTTTGATAGGAACACATTGAAGAGTAGGAAGTAGGGAGAATGTATGGGACAAAAAATGGCTCAACTTTGAGGTGAGTGGGTGGGTAATAAAAATATTGGCACTAACCAGTGTACTTGTTTCCCATCTTCATTCCCGGTGCCATCAACTTTCACCAGGGTGGAGTAACAGCACCCTCAAACACTCACCTGATCTGCTAATAACAGTAATTACGGACATTAAAGAGCTCATTGAGGGCCATGTTCTGATCTTGATGGAGGCACATGGGCTGCACACCATGTCTGAGACCAGGTACATGGAGCCAGCAACAAAGCAGGGAGAATAGTGCAGAGAGGGTCTCTGCCATTGGCACACAGTTGCCATCCGCTCAGCGAGGTTGCGGGGGAAATGGTCAGTAAGCTGCACAGGCCACACAGTGGGTAGTCAACCTTCTGGCATCGCTGGGCATAAGAGGAGGGGGCAGGGCTGCCAAACAATTGGGATTCCACCAGAGTGAATGGAAGTTAGCCACCAACAATGGGGGTACCACTCTCAGGTTCCAGGTCCAGTGGTGATGAGAAGCACCATCCTCCATGCAAAGGAAATGCACTGATCATCAGGAGGGAAGAGAAGAGATACAAGAGTCAGGAAGGCAATAGAGGCCAAACCCACAGCATAGGATCTACTGCTGAAGACGGAGATACCTTGAGATGACTGAGAACCAGCATTGAAGGAGACTGTGCCTGTCCATGCAGATGATAACAGCATTTCAACCCAAAAAAAGCTCACACCTCACCGTACCCTTTGTGTAGCCGCCAACGTCACTGTTACCTTGAACTTCTTCGCCTCTGGCTCTTTCAAGCTGCATATCTTGGTGGCATCTTGCAAGAGGCTGTGTAACACTGCATCTCACAGGTTACTGATGCCCACTTTGAAAAATATGGGTAGTGCATACAATTCCTGACAGGTGATGCCTTGCAGGCATAGAGGGCAGTGAGTTTCACTTCCATTGCTGGATCCCCCCAAGTGCAGGACATCATCAGTTTGACCCATGTGGCCATCAAGGCACCAAATGATTGGCCAGTTAGATCCACCATCAGGAAAGGTTTCCACTCTCTCAACTGATCTGCGACCACAATAAGAGATTCCTGCATGTGTGTGTTCTCTTTCCCAGGAGCTGCAATTACTCCTTCATCTGCCAGAATTCCAATGTGCCGCAGATCTTCATTCCACCTCCCCAAACTATGTGGATGGATTCTAGGGGACAAGAGTTATCCCTTTAAGCGATGGCCACTCACCCTCTACCTGACCCTGACACAGGAGGCAGAGAGATTCTACAAGCGCAGACACCTGCTCAGTAGAACAACTATCGAGCACGTCCTCGGGCTGCTGAAGGTGCAGCTCCATTGCCTGGGCCGGTCTGGTGGTGCACTGCAATACACATCTGCAAAGGTCTCAGCCTTTGTGGCTGCACTCTTCATAACATGGCCCTCCAGAGAGATGTGAATCTTGAAGGCAGTGAAGCCCTAGATGGACACAGCTCATCAGAGCAAGAGGAGGAGCAGGGTGTGGAATAGGAAGATGCTGGGCACGGAGATGTCCTGGCTGCACAGAGAGGGGCCCAGTGCTAATGTGGGCCTCAAGGGTCTCATCAGGGCTCCAGCAGCGTAAAGGATGATCTGATTCAGGCTAGTTTTCGTTGAGCCCCTCTGACCCAGGAACAAAAGCAAGAACCAGCATAATGGCTGCTGTGGTCTGTTTAAATCAGGCCTGCACACATTCAGTCCTGCCTCTCTCCCCATGCTCCCGCGGCTGCTAATATCGCCCAATCCACCCTCTAGTCAATTAACAGACTGTCCCCATGAAAATTGGGACCTGTGACTGCTTCCCATTGGGGTTGGGCTCGGGACCCGGAAAAAGTCCTGACATCCTTTTCCTTCCTCGGACAGGAAATCCTGCCCTTGGAGTTTAGAAGGAACAAGAGAGGAAAGTTCAGAGGAGCAGCTATGCCTTGAATTTATTTTGTTCTCTGGACATTCAGGAAGGAATTTTTTAACATTTTATAATAAGGAGGAAAGGGATAAGATGGATACTCAGTGCAATTTTGAAATTTCTGGTTCATTTCTAAGTGAGCTTCAGTCAGTACAGCGACACTGACTATTGGGGTGGAGATAGGCCATGTCAAAGCAAAGGTTATTTAATTTATTGGTTTCTTCTTGTTGTAAGGAGCAAAGGGTCTGATTTTTATAGATTCTTGGTCATGCAATCCTGTAATTAGATATTGGGTAGCTCCACAGGCCTGAGGGCCACTGGAGATCTGATATGGAGGTGCCCATTGACAACAAACCCAAGAGAATATTCACCGTAGACCTGAAATTTGTGATACTGATAATAGTGAAAGGGAAAAAAAAGCTTGCATTTATATAGTGCCTTTCATTAGGATGTCCCAAAGTGATTTACTGCCAATTAAGTACTTTTGAAGTGTAGTTACTGGTGCAGGAAATGCAGCAGCCGATTTGCATTAAATAAGGTCCCACAAATAGCCATGTGATCAAGGTCAGGCCATTTGGGATGGAATCGTCCGTGCCCACTAAGGACGGGCGTGTCCAGTGGACAATATGGCGAGAAGGCCAAAAATCGGTTTCACAACGTCGTGAAACCAGTTTGTGATCGTCCGCTCAGCCCGTCAATACGGGCCGAGTTTCCCACCATCGAACATCGAGAACCTCATTGTAATACATCAGCATATAATAATAAGGCCAGCACAATGGACCCCACCACTCCCAAGCTGGATCATCTACCTACACTAGTATGATTGCACACTGACGTGTTTCACAACAACATATGAAAGGTGTGCACTTGGCGGGCTGCATTTTGAGGGGAACTCGGAGGTGAGTGACGAGTAATGCTGCGGAGTGCTTGCAAGGGATGCATGTTGGATTTGAAGGTTGAGGCACCTTGTTTGGGGGCGGTGGGGGGGGTGCAAAGGCTGCCCTGCGGTTGAGGCAACTTGGTGGGGATTTGTGCAAAGGCTGCCCTGCAGTTGAGGATAGTGCAAAAGCACGTGTGGGGTGATGGGGGGATGGGTGAGGGAAGCGGCCAAGCATTAGGGACATCTTGTATAAAGTGAGCATTCCTCTGCTGCTGAGATAGTTCAGGCGCAGCCACATTGATATGATTGGAGTCAAGCCTCTGGCTTATCTGCCCACTCAAGAAACACAGAGGCATCAAAGTGCCACCAAGTGCCCCAGAGCTTTTCACCCCTGGGGCACAGACTGCAAACTAATGAGCATTTTAGTGGACCGCAGACTGGGCACATTGTACAATCTCCTTGCGAAAACTGGTCGTGAAGCAGTCAATGGAGAAGTCAAGGCGCCCACAGACCCTTGCAACGTCAGCATCCCAGTTTGGACCAGTCTCCCCCATGGTTCAAACTAACAGTGCAGCCTTGCAGCGCGGGTTAGGAGAATGTCGAGAGTACAGCATGCAGCCCAGTGGGCAAAGCTGCTGCCAATCAGTCAGCTGGAGTGGGGCAAAGGAAGGTGGGGTTTTGGGCAGCCATGCAGCGCACTAAACTTTGGCCAAAGTGGCAGCCAGCACTCACTGGGAAGCATTAAGGGGCCTTCAAACTTAACCAAGAGAGGTTCTTAGTACACCCATGCTAACCCACGTGTCTCTCTCTTTCATCCTGCAGGAGGAGTACATCAGGATCATGGAGCCTAGTGAACTAGCTGTATGCCTCAGGGCTTACAGAGAGCGAAGGCGACAGAGAAGAGAATGACTGAGGGCCTGGCTGGGCAGAGGGAAGAGCAGCACCCTCTGGAAGAAGGGGCAGCTGGGGCTTCCACACATGCAGCCAAAGAGCCACAACGAGCCATTGCTGGTCGAAGCCTAGCAACACCCAGGGTCTATAGATGCCGCCTTTCCTTCCTGCAGATGACCGAGAACCAGTGTCGCCAAATACTGCGCAAGTCTGGGGAACTGGACAGATACATCTGCCAGCTACTGCAGGACCTGGCACCATATTAACATGGAGGGCATCCACTGCCAGTGGACATGAAAATGACAGCAGCCCTCAATTTCTATGCCAGTGGCTCCTTTCAGGGCTCCACACAGGTGACATCTGGGATATCACAAGCCTCCACCCACAAATCTATCCGTGAAGTTACGGATGCCATCTTCGTGAGGTGCATTTTGCCCGGGACCAGGACAGCCAGGATGCAAAAGCGATTGGATTTGCCCAGATCTCAGGTTTCCCACAGGTGCAGAGTACCATCAACTGCACTCACATGGTGCTCAGATCTCCATGGCAACATGTGGTCAACTATGTCAACCACAAGTGCATCCACTTGCTGGAGTGTGACCACCACAAACACATCCTGCAAGTCTGCGCACAACTCCTACATTCTCAGTCAGTCACAGATTCCTGACGTCATCCAGGGTCCACAGAGGTTGCAGGGTTGGCTCCTCAGGGACAAGGGCTACCCACAGAGGACGTGGCTGATGACACCTGTGTGGCGGCCTCAGACTGCAGCAGAGTGACGCTATAATGAGGCTCATGCTGCAACTCACATTTTGGTGGAGCAAAACATTGGGATACTGAAAATGAGGTTCCGGTGCCTGAACCAGTCTGGTGGAGCCTGCAATACAGTCCGCAGAGGGTGTCACGCATCATCATCACCTGCTGTGCCCTTCAAAACATGGTGCCGCAACAGGGAGAGGAGCTGGCTGAGGAGGAGATGCAGGAGCTGGAGATCTCCTCCAATGAGGAGGACATCGACCGGGATTAGGATGAGGAGATCCTCAAAGGTGACGATGATGGGGATGAGGCCATCACACTGGCCAGATGAGGCAGGCACGCTCAGAAGGCCCTCATAGCTGCTAGATTTGTGGGGGATGATGACGACATGCAGTGAGGAGACCCATAAGATCTATGAACATTTGACTCCTGTCTGGCTTATGGCAGCGCACATACCTTCTGCCATAATGCTCCTGTCATGAAGATGCAGCCGAGGCCATAATAGTCACTCAATGGCAGGAGGATGATGGTGACACGCAGTGAGAACACTCCATAGATCTTCACAAAGCCTCTGAAAATTTCTGACCCCTGTCTAGCTGAGGGCAGCTCATTTGCGCTCTGTGATCAGGGTCATAACATAGAGACACAGCCATGAAACTTTAAAAGCATCTGATTTTTTGTCCGCCTTCAGCACCTGAGCCCTTCAGGAGCACAGCATCACTGGTCACAGATGCTGAAGAGATGGGTGCCAGCCCCACTTTGAAAGTGCTGAGAGCACACAGAGAGAATGACGGAAATCTGTGACGCCTGCCCACGACATTCTGGCAGCAATGACAAGCACCATCGAGGTGCAGGCATCAGTAATGTATCCAGGGAGTGTGAGTCCGGACCATCACTTTGGCTGCACAAAGCACAGGGGAGAGGCACTGGGCTGAGACACCTGCTTCTATCTTGTGCAGAAATGTTTCACATCTGACTAACAAGAACACTACACATTAGAACAAAGAGCAATAGTCAGGAAGGCATTCTTGAGAGATTATTGACAATAGGGAACATTATGTACAAGGGTTTAACGCCCATGCCCAGGCTGTCCAACTACATCTTCTTAACCTTCCTAACACTGCTGCTACGCCTTGCTGCTCCCCGGACATCCACATTGGAGATGGAGGCAGCCTGCTCACTGCTATGCCCTGCCTATGATGACCTTGACAGGCGTCCTCTGGAGGGCCGAGACCTGGAGGGCCCCAGCCTGCATTCGGGGTCCTGCTGTGTGGCAGTGGCACCTCCTCAGCCTGTGGAGCTGGAGCTGCTGAAGTCACAGGAAGAGGGGAGTCAGATTGGCCGGACAATCCTAGAGTCACCAGGATGGATGGCCCCGGGGTGTGCAACTGTTGATCCTCCTCCCTATGGGTGCCCAAGACCCCTGGCTGACTCTTTGAGGAGAAGAGGTAGTTGGAGTGAGATCGGGCTGCCCCACATCCCTCTCACGTACACACTGTTGGAGGCCAACTATGGCAGCAGTGATAGAGTTCAGCCCATGCAGCAGTGCAGGAGCAACATGCTCAACTGAGGTTTCTATGGTGGCCGCCATCCTACCAGTGTTTACCTCGGTCCATTGACATGCCAGGACTATCGCCTCAGCCTGAAGGTGGACAAACTCCTCCCTTGTGCCTTGCAACCTGAGGAGTCCAGTGGACATCCCTTCCTGATGTTCCTGAGCTTGCCTTCGCAGCTCCAGTGCCATGCCTGAGTCCAGAGGCTCATCATCTGTCTCGGACTCAGCAAATTTCTGGCCTCCAGCAATCCTCTAAGTGCCGGGAACGTGGGAAGTCCCTGCCTCCAACTGCTGTGGATCAGGAAGTGTGATGTGCTCACCAGATTGTGATCCCAAGGCTACTCTAAAGCTAGGTCCCACCGAGATGTGTGTCTCTGCACTGGTGGAAGGTGTGGGTGAGCGTTGTAATGGGACTTCAGGGAGGGTGACTTCAGATTCCTCTTCAGAGCTTGATTGGAGGCTCTGGGTCGTGGACTCTGTCGGCTGTTTGGCAGATGTGCCTTGCAAAAGCAAAGAGAGATAATTAATGCATGGCAGTGGCCTGCGAAAGAGGACACATCACTCACAGCATGGTGTCTGATGATGTTGCACTGCTGGATCCTCACTTGGTTGAGCAGCGCCAACCTCACATCAGCACAGGACTGGTCCTGATCCTCGCCAGCCAGCTGGATGACACTGTTTTCAAAGTCCATGAGGACCTTGATTTCAAGCATTCCTGCATCAGTCTGTGACCTCTCCCTCTTGTGTGCCAGCTTTACATGCATTTGTAGAGATGGAAAGAGTGTAAGCAGGATGCCTGCCAGGCCAGATGATAAGTATGCCTGGCATGTGTGGGTGGTGAGTGGTCCCATGGACTGGATAAGGACAATGAAGGTGTGTGTGAGAGAGTGAATGGTGATGTCCCTTGAACTAGCAGTGAGTGAGGGCCCTGTGGGTATGTGATGGGTTTGTGAGTGTGTGAGTTGAAAGTGACTTACCCTGGCAGAACAGAGGAGATCATTCAACCTCTTGCGGCACTGGGTGGCTGTCCTCTTCTGAAGGGCATTGGTGCTGACCACCACTGCCACCACCTCCCAAGCCAGATTAGCGATGTTGCTGCCCATCCTACGGCCAGAGCGGTGGTGGAGGACATCACGGCGAGCCTCCACTGCGTCCAAAAGGCTCTTGAGAGATGCATCATTGAACCTGGGGGCTGGAGCCCTCTTGCCTTTCAGGGCCATGTCTTCTTTGCAACAGTCATGGGTTGGAAGCACTGAGGTGTGCATCGGCTGCACTTTAAATATGGCGCCTGGCATGACCAAGATGATGGTGTGACGGGTGAATAAAAGCCCACCCGCCATGGAAATGGCGTGTTTCCCCGGAATGCATACTTAACGTGGCGGGTTTGGGAAGATACCGCGTGAAAAGCCATCATTGCGGCTGGCGGGTAAAATGTCATTTTACCCAACCGTTACCGCACTTAGTGCAAATCTGGGACAGCTCCTCCCTTGGTTGTTTGATGTTAAGAGGAAAATATTGGCCAGCACACTGGGCAAAACTCCGCTGCTCGCCTTCAAAATGTTGCCATGAGATCTTTTGCATCTACCGGAGAAGGAAGATAGGACCTCGGTTTCGTGTCTCATCCAAAAGATGGGGTATTTATACATAGTATTTGGTCTATGTGATCCCTGGTTGCATTGTCTAAGGGGTTTGGAGAGGAATATTCCAGAGTAATTTTTTCCCTTATTTGCCATGGACTTTTCAACCTGTACATTTTGTGATTCCCATGGGATTACATAGCCTCGCGGGGTGGGGGGAGAGTAAATGTCTAGTCATGATGCTCTAGCCATCGTGAGTATGAGGCAGGCTTGATGGACCAGCTGTTTTTTTTTCCTGTCTGCAAACTTCAAATGGTTGTAATGGAGATGCTGCAATATAGAACCAAAAGCACGGTTAAACAGGAAGGCCTTTGAAAGAAGACATAGAGCTGGCAAAGTGGATGAAAATAGAAAAAGGAATCCCAAACAGTGCAGTATTGATCAAGGTGGTGTAGATGGAGCAAGGAGTGAGGGGAAGAGCCATGTAGGAGAAGATACTGTGCAGAGATGTAGGGAGAAGGTCACCAGAGTAGAATGGAAGTGGAGAGACTTGAAAAGAAAACAGAGAATTTTGAAATCAGCACATCGGGATATCACAAGTGAAGCTTGGAGATGATGGTGGGAATGTTTGAATTTGTGAGGCCATGAGCTGCAGTGTTTGGATAAGTTGAGCTTCATGGAGGGTTGATGAAACAAGACAAATTGAGGTAACTAAAGGGGACATGAAGATTGCAATAAAGATAGAGCTGAGAGGGATTTCTTATCAGATGGCATTAAGGACTTTACTTGGATTTTCCATTCCAAGCACATCTTCCACCAGTACTGAAACTTGAGAAATGTGAATGAGGCTGATCCCTTGGAAAGCAAAGTTTTAGAGTTGTAGTCTCGTCAATGCTACTCTTTATCTTTCTTTCTCCTTTCCCCCACACCTCCTTCCTACAACATGCACATACCAAAGTACTTCCACTTTGCTGCCAGGCATATTATACTGAGAAGTTACAGCGAATGTTAGAAATCCAGCTGCAACTGTTTGTTATTAGCTCATATCAATTAAACACACTGAGTAACAGTGGTATTGTATACAGATCTGGGCTTCACAAACTGTGTGTCCCTTCATGCCCCCATATCTAATTATCAGGAGGCCCAAACTGAGGGAAGGAATGTGAATTTTCTGTCCCTGAGAGCTGTGTAAATGAGTGACAATATAGTATTTACTTAATATTCTAGTGGCATCTATGGACAGAAATTCAATGCTGCATCAACTCCATTTATTCTGTTGTAACAAGCCACATATGTGTGATTTACTATTGTTGTGCTAAGTGGTTTGGATATTGATTTATTTATAACATTAAAATAGGACTGAATATTCTGGAAGTCCTGGAAGGAAATGGCGGATGCTACCAAGGTACCTACTCCTAGAAGCCTTGGTTTTCTTTGTGTACAAGACAGACTCATTGCTATCAAACTCATCCCTGTGAGTGAGATGATCAAGGTTATTACATATGTGACCCTCTGTCTTGAACAATTGCTACAGTTCACTGAATACTACAAAATGTTCTATCTTACATTACATAAAAGAATCATCTTACATTTATATAGTGCTCTATCACATCCTTAGGGTATCCCAAAACAATTCAGAAGCAATGAGTTTCTTATGAAGTGCAATCATTGTCTCTGCAAACATTATATCTCTGCAAATATTAAGTGCCCACGAACACAGAATGAGCTGAGTGAAGGTAATCTGTCTTTGGTTTTGTTGGAGAGAGGAATGGGTTGGATATCCTCCGACAATGACTTGGATCTTTTACACTCATTTTAACAGGTAGACTGAGTCTTGGAGATCTCACATGAAAGACAGCACCTCTGATAACTGGTTACATAAAGTTTAGTGTGGTCAACTTTGCAGATCAACAGGAGGTATTGATAGCTTCAAAGACCTGAAACCTAATAAGATCATTCCATGTTTCAGCTTGTGGCTGACTGTACTAAATCTGTGTTAGAAACAAGTTCCTTTGTTTTTATTCTTCAGTGCACAAGCTTTAGTAACTTAAATTTGGACGAACTGATATCCAAACTCATTCTTCATACTGTTCTCTGATATCACACCTCTGACAGTCCTCTAATGAAAATAAGATGTTTGGCTGTTCAACCATTAAATCCACACTCACCAGCTGGTTTCAGTTAGATCCTTACATGGAAGAATGAAGCCACACAGATTTTAAGCTCCAGACTCTCGTAACATGTTCCAGTCAGCTTCCGATCTGGAAGAATGAGTGAGAAGTGGGTATGAAGCTGCTGCCAGCCTGTGGAAAATTCGGACAGTATTTGGCCCCCACATCAGTGAACTCAGGCAAGTGTGGGACTGTGGGGTCTGGGGGAGGAGGTGCAGTAATGAAGGGAAGGGGAGTCCAGGGCAGGAAAGGCCTTAACCTTCTTTGTTTGTATCCTCCTGGGCTCATTAAGGAAAATGAACTACCTACCTTGAGTAACCATTTCTGTTTCCAATCTTCTTCTCACTTGGCATGAGAAATACAGCAGCTTCCCCACTGAGGTCAGAGCTAAAATAATGACCGGGGCCCAGAGATGTCAATGGGCCACGATTTGCCTAATTGGGCTCCACCAACTTCAGACACATGTGTTTTCCCCCAGCTCAGGACAGCAGGTTAACATTGAAGATCACAAAATCCAGGTAGGATAAGACACCTGGTTGAGTTTAATTGCTTACCTGCTTGGTTTATGCTGGGCTGGTAGGGTGAAAATTGACTCCTTCATCTCATAAATGACAAAAATGTGCTTTTGTCAGAGACTGATATCAACCTCCACAGAGAGTAATCAAATAGTGAGATGGAACGTACATAGACCAGAACAAGATTTGTTCAGTAGTGCAAAGCCATTGGCAAGATTAGGAACCCCAGTCACCCCCACCACCCCCACCCCCCTCTTAAAGATCTGCAAACATTCTGGAACCAACTGGAACTCAAAAGGCTACTGCATCAGTTTAAGAGATAAGAAGCCTATTATGGGTTATTAGTGAAGGAAAATAATTCCAGTAAAGGTCTGTGCTATTGATTCATTATTTATTTCAGGTTAGTTGGAGGAGCATTGGGATTTTAGAGACAATTTACAATGTACAATAGTGTATGAAGGGCCTTTGCCAATCATAATCTGACTGTGGTGGACAAAATTGATTTTCCAATCTTATCAGAATCTAAGCTTGTTTATTCATCTTTCGTAGCAATTGTGCTTTGCTGTTGTGAAATCACATAGCTCTGGAATCTAGATCCAGGTCATCCTGGCTGTCATGCACATCCGTGGTGCATAAAAGGGTTTTGGCATTCCCAGGTGAACTGCTTGATAAAATACCACATGGATGATCCAATCACCGTATCTCATGGAGGAGCGAGGCAAGGAAAATGCCAACTGAGAAGCAAGGACAGTTCAAAGCAAGATAATGGTCTACATCTGATTTAACATACTTCCCCAAATGAAAAAAGCTTGCAAGATGCTGAAGCTTAGAGGGGGAATATAAGCGATGGAATAGAAATACAAAACATGACCACATCATAAATCAGTAGGATGGCAAGGATGCAAAAGGTGAGTAATTTTGCTGTGCCATCAGTGTTTCCACAAGATCTTTGGAGGCCGCTATCTTTTACCACGTGGAAAACTCAAGAGTTTGGAGTGGGTACGGGGCATGACTTGGGCAATTGTCATGATGACAGGAAATGGTGACTGTGAGATCTACATATAACTTCCGCAGCTATCCAAAAACATATTGAACTGTTTAAAGATGACCTGTTTTCTTAACAAATACAAGAATAGACACTGACCAAAAATGGCTGCCAGGAGTCACCTGATGTCTGACATTGTAAGTTGACCACTCTTCTGGATAGTCCCTATATGGATTGCACTACAGGCCTGCCCTGACCTGTTGCATGAAATTTCACACCTGGGGAGTGTCAAGGTCCACTTCAAAAAGGTGCTCTTGAAAAGAGGGCATTAAAAATACAAAGTGCTAGACTTTAATCAACCGTAATTATGTCAAGACAATGGGAACTGCTAACCAGCCAAATACACAAAAGGCATTCAAACCCCCTTTGGAGGACAAAATAACCCCATCTCCTGTTGCTTTCTATTTCTGTGATGAAAGATCAAAAATACAATTACTTGTTCGACAACAATGACTGCAAGACATGTTAATAGAATTCCTTCTTGGAATATACGGAGAGGAGGTTTAAGAATTGGTTTTGCCAAGCCAGGAACAGAGAGAAAAAAAAGTAATTTGGAAAAACTGCTGAAGGGAACAGTAAAGAACCTTCCTCTCTCACTCTCTTTCTCTTAAGAAGCAAAACCTTATCTCTTAACAGTCTAAAAATCATTCACAGAGATAGTGGCTGTTCATCAGAAAGAACTTTGAGAGAAACCCATCAATTTCTGGGAGATGGATCACAGAATTAAAAGGGAGGAACTTGTCTCCAGCAGAGTGCAGCAACTCTAGGGTTTTAAAGGGAACCAGCTAACTTCAAATGGCCGCAACGTTCAACAATCTACACCTCAAGGACAAACAAAGGACTTAATCGTATATTCTTTCAACTTTTATTTGGATTCTAACTTTTCTTATTCCTGAGATGTGCATGTGTGTGTCATCGCATCCTTCATTTTTTTTCTCTCGGCTTAGTAACTAATAAACTTATTCTTTCTTTGACTCAAGAAAACTTGGTTTGATTAGCTCCTTATAAAAAAAGTAAATACATTTGGACTGGAAAGGGTATCTATAGGGAATTTTTTTTTTAAAACTTTTTTTGCGACCAACCAAGGAAACTGAATAAAGGAGATCCAGTTCACTCCTCCTCACTCGGTTTTAACACAATAAGAAAGAACAATTGCATGGCTTCAACATTCAACCACTATGAGGGTACATTTATTTCAATGTTTCTTCTTCCCTGTCTAAAAAATGGTTTTGCAACTGTGGGAATGGGGCAAATCAGTCTATTTTGATATTGTAATATCAACTCCTTACACTATTGCAAAATCCAATGAAATTCTGAAAAAGACTCAAATGATAACCAGCAGAAATGTGTTTTTATAGATTTTTTGTACAGAATAACAATTTTCTGCTCATTCGAATCCTTTAAAGTCAGTTTTCCACATGTACCGTTCTTTCCCTTGGTTTAAGCTTTTCCTTTTTGGATGGTATGCTATTCCCTGGCACCAAGCTGGGATACTTGGTGCTTCATCTATCTTCCACACTGGCACTGACCACCTGAGCTCAGTGCCTGTGTGAGGTCCGAGCACACCCCCAGGAACCGTTCATTTTGTCCCTGGAGCTGCCTCTCCATGAGATAGAGTCGCCACTCTCTCAATGGAGGAGGCAATGCGCTCAGCCATGAGTGTCAATGCAGTGCTGATGCTCCACATGGTCGACTCCATAACAGAGACAATGGCATGCAGACCCTCACGGATCTCTGCCAGATCCTCCCATACATCTTGCTGGACATCCAGTATCTGCCACCTAGTGGATGACTCCAGAGGCTCATCATTAGCCTTCGCCTGAGCATTGTCCAGGTCCCCAACCGTCCTCCGGCTGCTGGTGCCCTGGGCACTCTCTGCCTGTGCCTGCACCTCAAGCGAGTGTGAAGTGCCCTCACCAACGTGCACCAAGATACTAGCCAATGAACTAATGCCCACCAAGGTGCTGGTATCTGCGCTGGTGCCTGCTTCAAAAAGCAAGTGTGACACAGGTGCAACGGAAGCTCGGTGGTCCTCCAGTGTCAGGGGTGGACCTTCAAGGTCCGCAGAGCGAACGCCTGCTGGTGAATGTAAAATGAACAAGGACATTTCATTAGTTAAAGTCCTCACACTGTCACTGTGCATGCCAGGCGCCCTGGTGAGACAATGAGATCTGCATCATGGTGCCATTGTCTTTCAATGATCAATGGGAATTCCAGGTTTGAGGCTCACATCAATGACGAGGCTACACTAGAATTGTTGCACAATCCAAAACTCTTGCCTCTGTGCACTGCACTCTTACCTTCATCTGGCTACCCCACCTCTCCACGCCCGGTTGCACATGGAGCATGCCAGCTCTCGAGTTCCAGGGTGTCTTGATCAAGCCTGCTGAGCCGCAGGAGGTTGGGCTGCCCTCCTCCTGTACGTGCCCTCTCTGTCTGGTTATGGCTTGTCTTCTCCTGAAGGAACAGAGGAGCATTTATTAGTCCAGTCTATACCTGCAGCACCATTGCAGCCTGGCCAACCCCAGCTGAGGAGCACTTGGCATGGCACATGCAAGTCGTGGGCCTCGAGCCACAAGTCATTCAGTCCCTTGGTCAACTCCGGTGTCATTAACAGTTGGCACTCAGACTCTAGCACCCCTGAGGTCCATGGGGGACGGCCAAACCTTAACACTTCTGCACACTGGCCCATGCCAACATGTCACTCACCCTTCCTGAGCGCAGCAGGTCATTGAAGCACTTCCGGCGCTGCACCCATGTGCTCCGCACCACATCATGGCTGCTCACCAGTGCTGCCACCTCCTCCCATGCCCTCTTGGTGAGGTATGGTGGCCCCCTCCTCCCATCTCTGGGGACTAAGGTGTCCCTCCTGGCATCCACCTCATCCAGGAGGACGGCAAGGCACTTGTCAGGAAAGCAAGGGAACGAGTGCCCACCCGACCTGCCCTCCCGCCTGCCGTGTCCAGCCACACTCGACTCCATTGGGAACGCTGAACACACATCCTTCCATGACAGCCTTCCAAGGGTTGCCTGGGCCATTTTTAAACCTGCCGCCAGGTCGCCATTGGACCCACTGGCCAACAGGCCCCCGTCCACCCTTTCACATCCAGTGCAGAGCCACGTTTCACGCTGGGTGGGTGTTAATTGGCCCACCAGAGTGAAATTGCGGTCAGGGGCCGATAGTGGGTGGCGGACAGTTCCCCGGCCGCTTGTGGGCCCACCCACTGCGCCCACCTGCCATCCTCAAAATCCAGCTCACAGAGTTTTTATGGTGCAGAAGGAGGCCATTTGGCCCATCGTGTCTACACCAGCTCTCCAATTGAGCCATTCACCTAGTGCCATTCCCCGGCTTCTCTCGTGAACCTGCACATTCTTCCTTTCAGGTAACAGTCTAATCCCTTTTTGAATGCTTCAATTGAACCTGCCTCCGCCACACTGTCAAGTAGTGCATTCCAGATCCTAACCACTCACTGCATGAGAAAGTTTTTCCTCATGTTACTTTTGCTTCTTTTACTAATTGCTTTAAATCTGTGCCCTCTCATTCTTGATCCATTCATGAATGGGGTCAGTTTCTCCCTATTTACTCTGTCCTCATGGTCTTGAGCACCTCCATCCAATCTCCTCTCAACCTTCTCTTCTCCAAGGAAAACAGTCCCAACTTCTCCAATCTACCTTCATAACTGAAGTCCCCTCAGTCCTAGGGCCATTCTCATGAACCTTTTCTGTATCCTCTCTAATGCCTTCACTTCCTTTCTAAAGTGTGGCACCCACAACAGGGCCGAACTAATGACTTATATAACTCAACATAATCTCCTAGAGAATTGCTGGTATATCACACAAATCCATGAATAGGCCTAAAGCCAACACTTTCGGTCCTGAAAAGTGCCCCATCTACCTCAAATTACCCTGGAAGGGCAAGGTATCTCAAAAATTTGAGCAACACTGTTACTATGAGTAACGTGGTATATGAATTTCACTGCCAGTGTGATGCTAGATATGTAGGGCATACATCCCAAAGACTGGTAGATCGTATCAAACAGCATATCCCAGGCGCTGTTTGCAACAGGCAGGGTACAGGCTGTACACAACCAGCCTGTGCTTGCAAAACTCATTAGTCCAACATTAGGTATGATTCATGATTGGACAACATTTGCTCAATAATCCTCAATGTGCTAAGAATTAAGCTGACAACTAATTTAAGACTGTCAGTCTGGCTCGCAATGTGGCACATTTGCGTCTCCTGGAAGCTCCATATATTAATACACAGAGCCCTGTTCTTTGCAGACAGAAAGAACATTTACATGTATTGCACCTGTTTCAACTAAACAAAATAAGCAACAGCCAATCGCTGATTCACTCCTCAGGACAATGCCTTGACCAATCAGGGTCAAGCTGCCTAGTTTAACTTTCAAAAAATGCTTGACAGCTAACTGTCAGTCACCATCAGTAGTGCATTCTCCATTGCAACACCACTTTCCAACCAATCAGCACTCTCCTCACATACAGTATAAATTGTTTTCCCCTTATATTGGTATTCTTGTGAGTGTCCTGATGAGTGCAAGACAAAAAGCTTAGACATGTTTCTTATTCCAGCAATACACAAGTTCTGTAATACCAAACGACTATAATCTCCTTTATCTTGCACTCTATGCCCCTATTAACAAAGCCCAGGGTACTGTATACCTTATTAACCATTCTCTTAATCTGTCCTGTCATTTTATGACTTATGCACATAAACACCCAGGTCCCTCTGCTCCTCCACCCCCTTTAGAGTTATACCCTTTATTTTATATTGTCCACCAACTTATGTATGTCCCTTTGAAGTTACGAACATTAGGAGCAGGAGTAGGCCATTCAGCCCCTCAAGCCTGCTCTGTCACATTGCCTACATTATACCAGTGACTATAACTCAAAGGTACTTAATTGACTGTAAAGCGATTTGGCACATCATGAAAGGTGCTGTATAAATGTAGCTTTTGCCTTTCTTTCATTACACCTGCATGCATTAGGCAGAGTGACTGTAGCAATGGTGAAATTGGAGGCCCAATGCTGATTCTCAAAGGATAATTAATCACAGAGCAATCAACTGATGTTAGCAAAGTGGTGACAAAGAAATCACTACATTTACAAAACAATTCAAATCTGTAACTAATCCCCCCGCAATTCTCCTTCAAACCTCCCCCCAACAACACCCTCTAGCCCCCCAACCAACTCCAACCCCACATTCCAACCTCCCTCCAAACTGCCCTCAAGCCCCATTGAACCTACCCCCAATGTCCGCCCCAATGCCCCCACCTTCTCCCCAACCCCCCTCCAACTGTCCCCCAACTCCCCCTTCAATCACCCCCTAACCCTCCTCCAACCTTTCCCTAACCCTCCCTCCAACCTCCTCAAACCTCCCCTCCAACAATCCCCCCAAACCCCCCCAACCCCCCAACTCCCTCTCCAACCTTCCCCGCAGCCCCCTCCAACCTTCCCCCAACAACCCTGTCTTTCCCCCCAAACCCATAGAAACATAGAAAATAGGAGCAGGAGTAGGCCATTCAGCCCTTCAAGCCTGCTCAGCCATTCAATATGATCATGGCTGATCCTCTATCTCAACACCATACTCCCGCACTCTCCCCATACCCCTTGACACCTTTAGAGTCTAGAAATTTCTCTTTTCCTTCTTAAATATATTCAGTGACTTGGCGTCCACAGCCCTCTGTGGTAAAGAATTCCATAGGTTCACCACCCTCTCAGTGAAGAAGTTTTTCCTTATCTCAGTCCTAAATGGCCTACTCCATAACCTGAGATTGTGACCCCTTGTTCTCGATCACCCCAGCCAGAGGAAACATCATCCCTGCATCCAGTATGTCCAGCCCTGTCAGAATTGTATACGTTTCAAGAGATCCCCTCTCATTCTTCTAAACTCCAGTGAATAGAGGTCTAGTCGGCCCAATATCTCCTCATACGATAATCTTGCCATCCTAGGAATCAGTCTGGTGAACCTTCGCTGCACTCCCTCTATGACAAGTATATCCTTTCTTAGGTAAGGAGACCAAAACTGCACACATACTCCAGATGTGGTCTCACCAAGGCCCTGTATAGCTGCAGTAAGACATCCTTGCTCCTGTACTCAACTCCTCTCGCAATGAATGCCAACATACCATTTGCCTTCCTAATTGCTTGCTGCACCTCCATGCTTGTTTTCAGCTATTGGTGTACAAGGACTCCCAGGTCCCTTTGTACATCAACATTTCCCAATCTATCACCATTTAACTAATATTCTGCCTTTCTGTTTTTCCTACTGAAGTGGATAACTTCACATTTATCCATGTTATACTGCATCTGCCACGTATTTGCCCACTCTCTCAACTTGTCTTAATTGCCTTGAAGCCTCTTAACATCCTCCTCAGCACTTACATTCCCACCTAGTTTTGTGTCGTTAGAAAACTTGGAAATATTACATTTGATGCCCTCATCCAAATCATTGATATATATTGTGAATAGCTGGGGCCCAAGCACTGATCCCTGCGGTACCCCACTAGTCACCGCTTGCCATTTCAAAAAAGACCCTTTCATTCCTACTCTGTTTTCTGTCTGCTAATCAATTCTCAATCCATGCTAATATATTACACCATGTGCTTTAATTTTGAACACTAACCTCTTATGTGGAACTTTACCAAAAGATGTCTGAAAATCCAAACACACCACATCCACTGGTTCTCCCCTATCTATTCTGCTAGTTACGTCCTCAACGAACTCCAGTAGGTTTGTCAAGCATGATTTCCCTTTTATAAATTCATGTTGACTTTGTCTAATCTCATTCATATTTTCTAAGTGTCCTGTCATCACATTATAATATTCTCCAGCATTTCCCCTGCCATTGATGCTAGGCTAACTGGTCTGTAATACCTTGTTTTTTCCCTCCCTCCTTTTTTAAATAGTGGGGTTACATTTGCCACCCTCCAATCTGCCAGGACTGTTTCAGCATCTACAAAATTTTGGAAGATGACAACCAATGCATCCACTATTTCCATGGCCACCTCCTTTATTATCCTGGGATGTACGTTATCAGGCCCTGGGGATTTATGGGCTTTCAGTCCCATTAATTTCTCCAGCATTGTCTTTTAAGTGATACTAATTTCCTTCAGTTCCTCCTTCTCACTAGGCCCTCGATTCCCTAGTTTTCTGGAAAGTTATTTGCATCTTCCTCCGTGAAGACAGAACTAAAGTAGTTGTTTAATTGCTCTGCTATTTCCTTGTTCTCTATTATAAATTCTCCCATTTCGGACTGTAAGGGACCTACATTTGTCTTCACTAATCTTTTTCTTTTCACATACTTAAAGATGCTATTACAGCCTGCTTTTATGGTCCTTGCAAGTTTACTCTAATACTCTATTTTTCCCCTCTTAATCAACCTCTTGGTCCTCGTTTGCGGAATTCTAAACTGTTCCCAATTCTCAGGCTTGCCACTTTTTCTAGCAACTTTATATGACTCCTCTTTGGATCTAATACTATCCTTAATTTATTTTGTTAGCTATGGTTCCTGTTGTGTTTTTGCACCAGAAAGGAATATATAACTGTTACAATGCATAAATTTGTTCCTTAAATATTAGCCATTGCCTATCCACTGTCATGCCTTTCAATGAAGTTCCCCAATCTATTTTAGCCAACTTATGCCTCATACCTTCGTAATCTCCTTTGTTTAGATTTAGGAACCTAATTTCGGATTGATTCGCACTGATTTCATCCTTAACTAACAAGGCCATGCCACCTCCTTTTCCTTTTTGCCTGTTCTTCCTAAATATTGAATATCCTTGGATATTCAGTTCCCAGCCTTGGTCACCCTGCAGTCATGTCTCTGTAGTCGCAATCATTTCATACCCATTTACATCTATTTACACTGTTAATTAGTCTACCTTATTGCGAACGCTCCATGCATTCAGATACAATGCCTTTAGGCTTGTCTTTTTACACATTTTTTTTTGTACCATGGCCCTATTTGCTGCTCGCGCTTGTTTCCTCTGCCTTCCACTTTTACTTTTTACTCTTCTATCTTTCATTCCTATCTTTGTTTCCCTCTCTTGTGTCTCCCCGCTCAGGTTCCCATCCCCCTGCCAATCTAGTTTAAACCCTCCCCCACGGTACTAGTGAATACCCCTGTGAGGATATTGGTCCCAGTCCTGCTGGGGTGCAACCCATCCAGCTTGTACAGGTCCCCCCTTCCCCAGAATTGGCCCCAATGCCTCAAGAAACTTAATCCCCCCCTCCTACACCATCTCTTCAGCCACGCATTCATCCGATCTATTCTCCTACTCCTGATTTCACTAGCGCATGGCTAGCACTGGGAGTAATCCTGAGATTACTACCATTGAGGTATTGCTTTTTAATTTATTTCTTAGCTCCCTATATTCTGTTTGCAGCACCTCATCCATCTTTTTACCTATGTCATTGGTACTGATACAGGCCACGACCTCTGGTTATTCATCCTCTCCCTTCAGAATGTCCTGCAGCTGCTCGGTGACATCCTTGACCCTGGCACCAGAAAGGCAACATACCATCCTGGTATCACGTCAGCAACCACAGAAATGTCTATCTGTCCCCCTTTCGATAGAGTCCCCTCTCACTATTGCTCTTTTGCTTTTTTTTCTTCACCCACCCCGTGCAGCTGAGACACTTGTGGTGCCACAGACTTGACTCTCGCTGCATTCCCCTGAGAAACCATCTCCCCAGCAGTATCCAAAACAGAAAATGTGTTAGCGAGGGAGGTGGACCCAGGGGAATCCTGTACTACCTGCCTAGTGCCTTTACTCTGTCTGGAGCTCACCTATACCCTTTTGTGATGTGGACTCTTCACCTGCGGTGTGATCACCTCACTGTACATGCTATCCATGAAGATCTCAGCCCTGTGGATGCTCCACAGTGACTGCAGCTGCTGCTCCAGATCTGAAAAGTGGATTTCAAGTTGTTACAGCTGGAGACACTTCCTGCACATGTGGTCAGCATGGACAATGGCAATGTCCCTGACTTCCCACATCGCACAGGAGGAGCATTCCACATGACCAAACTGCCCTGCCACGGCTTATATCTAAATTACTCCCTTTACTTTAACTTCCTCTACTTTAGGAATATTAAGGACAGTAGAAATACTCACCAAGTCCAACTTATCAAGGCCACCACTCTTCTTTCTGAGGAAGGGTAGAAAATGAAAGGATCACCTCCTTCCTTCTCCACAAAACTCCCTCACCCACCAACCTCCAACTGAAGAACTCAAATGAAGCCCAAGACAGCACTCAGTGCAGACAAGGCAGCACCATAGATGGTCTGCTTTTATGCTTCCTGAATCTAGCTTCTGAAAACCTGTTTAAGCCAGTTACCAAATTAACTAGCACAAGCAGAGCCTGAATGAGCCCTGTTTTAAAGCTGGACTAAAACTCACCTTCTCCCAACCCAAGGAGCAACTTTTAGTTAATTGCTTAATTATAGAAAAACTAGACTGTAGATGGAAATTAACCCTTAAATTAAATTAACCCTTAAAACTCCCTCATTCACCAAACTCCAACTGAAGCTCTCAAATGCAGCCCAAGACAGCACTCAATGCAGACAAGGCAGTTCTACACTGTCCTCCTCACAATTCACAACACTTCCAAATTTTGTATTGTCTGTATATTAAGAGAAATAGAATGATAATGGTGAATGTGGCTTCATTAAAGACAGGTGCAAGTGAGACTATAATGGACTATAAAGAAATGTAGACTTGCTAAATGAAGATGTTGTTTCCATTTTACTGTATAGAAAGGAGACAAAAGACCAATAGTAGAGAGAATCTAAAAATAAGTTGAGGGGGAGGAATTTCTTTGATTTAATGCAAGTAATAAATGGTATTGGAGAAAATAGCTGGATTTAAGACAGACAAATTTTCAGGTTCTGATGGTTTGCACCCAAGATATTAAAAGAAATACGTGAGAAAACTGGAAATCATAATTTTCCAAAACTGTCCAGATTTCAGAACTGGAAAATTGAAAATGTCACTCCATTATTTAAGAAGGGGTGGAGACAGAAGCTCGGGGCTGGATTTTAGGGGGCACTGTATTCCCCACCCCTGAATGAAAAATCAGTTGTCACCCCGCCTACCCAAAAGCTTGCTGACCCACAGCCACTTGACTTAACTGTTTCAACGTGAGATGGGTTTGCCCCCATTTGGGAGGAAGTCACACTTACAGTCAGACGAGGGGCATTCCCCATGAAGTAATGATGGAACCTGGACTTCAAGGCAAGTCTGGGGTTTTGGATGGGCCTGGCTAGCCGATCCCAATGAGGAGAGTGAGGGAGGGACAGGGTTGGAGGATGAGGGGGTGGTGGTGCTGGGTTTGAGAGGCCAGGGGAGGAGGGCTAATTGGAGGTGAAGGGGGAACATGATCTAGGGGGAGGGCACTGGGGACCCCCACTAGGTTGCCCGCCAGGCCTCTACCTTCACCTGCCTGGGGTTAAATAGCAGCGGAGGCAGAATGAGATCCTTAAGTGACCATTAATTGGCCACTTAAGAGCCTCAATAAGCCCAAGGGCAGCCCGCTTGATGCTTTCCCTGCTCCCTGTAAACCTTCAGATGGTTCAGAGGGGAGTAGGTGGTGGGCAAACCATCCACTGGATTTTATGAGCTCCGCTGTACCTCCCAAACCCCCACCGCCCCCCCACCTGCTTCAAATCTGCTGGCCAGGAAGCATAAAATCCAGCCCAGAGAAAAAAAAATTACCTGATGGAGGGAATCCAGAACAAGAGGCTGTAATAAAAACAAAAATACCTGGAAACTCAGCAGGTCTGGCAGCATCTGCGGAGAGGGACACAGTTAACGTTTCGAGTCCGAATGACCCTTCAACAGAACTAAGGAAAAGTAGAAGAGAGGTGAAATATAAGCTGGTTTAAGGGGGGTTGGGACAAGTAGAGCTGGATAGAGGGCCAGTGATAGGTGGAGATAACCAAAAGGTGTCATAGACAAAAGAACAAAGAGGTGTTGAAGGTGGTGATATTATCTAAGGAATGTGCTAATTAAGGGTAGAAAGCAGGACAAGCAAGGTACAGATGGCCCTAGTGGGGGTGGGGTGGGGTGAAGGAATCAAAAAAGGCTAAAAGGTAGAGATAAAACAATGGATGGAAATACATTTAAAAATAGTGGAAGTAGGTGGGAAAAGAAAAATCTATCTAAATTATTGGGAAAAAAAAGGGGGGGAATCGGAAAGGGGGTGGGGATGGAGGAGAGAGTTCATGATCTAAAATTGTTGAGCTCAATATTCAGTATCCAGAGGCTGTAATCCTAAAATTAGAGCATTTTAGGGTTGACATGAGGAAGTGCTTTTTCACACAGAGGTAACTGAGTTAGTTGAAATTCCCAAGACAGAGCTCAATAGATTTTTGTTAAGTGAGTGTATCAAGGGATATGGATCGGCAGCATAAAAATTGACTTGAAGCCATGATCTTATTGATTGGCAGAATGGGCTCAGGAGGGTGAATGGTCTAATCTTGTTCCAATGTTGCCATGCTGCACAGGCACTATATCTCCTGGTTCTCTGGTGGTCTCATGTTTCTACCCGACAGTCTAAGATGCGTCACTCGCACCTCAGGAAAGATAAAGGTTGGATGAAAGCAGCAACACTGGAACCTAATTGTATCTTGCTTAAGTCCAACACCCGAGTCACCTGGCCTTCCATATGAAGAATTATTTAGGCAACTTGCTTATAAGCCTTTGTCAATGCAAAACCACACTTGATAATGACCCAGATAGGTGCATTGTATTTCAACCCCCATCCTTTCTTCTCTGCTGGCAGACAATTATCTTGCATTCACTTGGAGCCCTTCTCACATTCACTGCTTCTCATACAGATACCTCAGCTGAGATGAATTGTCACCTGGGGACTGATGGTGGCTTCTAAAAAAACTTTTAACCCCTCCGCATCCCCCGTCACTATTTTGCACTAAAATTAAATTACTGTTTAGAAAACTGGCTGAATCAACAGGCCTCTGGGCAACCCATTGTTTGACTCAAGCTGATCCCTTAAGGTACCTTAAGATGCCATCACTGCCTAATGAAGCGAATGGGACACAAATAAAAGATTCTGCACTGGTTACTGAAATATCAGCAACACCATTGTTTCCACATTGTTCTGATAATGCAGTGCACAGGAAAAGCCGGATTATAGCTAAGGGCATACCGAGATTTCAACTGAGAGTGCAAGTACATTAAGAGCATTTAACTTTCTGCGGTGATTCATCTGAGTACAGTCCCTCTTTCTTCAGCCACAGTGTCCTGCATGAATGTAAAGAAAATAAAATTTAGGAATGTCCACATATGGGCCACTATAACTATCAGGCACTATGCTTTTTGACATGTACTTCATTGTTCAAATTCAAATGCCCCATGGGCACAAGCCCAGTGTGCAATCGCTAACGTTGATGTGAACTGACATCTGAGCCGATGCTTGCACTGTTTCCAAAATAATGCGTACAGTTTTTAGCATTTCTACACAAATGCCCAGTCTCAGTCCTGTATAGTACTGAATTACTTTGTGACTATTCTTTACCACAGGCAACAAAGTGTGAGCTGGTGACTTACTTTTTCTGTGACTTGAGGATCTTTGCTGTTTAGCAATAAAATAAACAGTAATAATGGATGTGGCGTGGCAGGCGTAACTCAGTTTTCATTGTAAATATTTTTTCAGATCGTCTCAATATAATGTATTTCAATGTTCTCCCTGTCCTCAATGGATAAATATGCTCACTGATGTGTTAATAAAGCCACTATTTGATCCTTGCTCTATACTGAGTTCACTTAGCAAGCAGATTAAATTGGGTGGTTCACATGGGGTAAAACGCCATCACAGGCTGTTCAGCCTTTTTATTTACTGTGGCATTCCAAGATATTCTGAACACTATATACTAGTGCAACAGAGAGGGAAGCTGGAGGCCAACTGGTCATGAGGGATTACCCATCAAGTTCATAAATTTTCTTTTGTACTTGGATGAGAGGCTACCAGCTCCCATGCTACCACCAACCCCCCTGTTCCCCAGCCCCCTGGTGAAATAGCAGCTGGAAATGCCTATCTGAACTAACACATTAAAAATGGCAACGTGACCAAAGGATCAGAGCTCTGCCACCCACACCTGCTGGGAGATGCATGTTTGTGCAAGTTGCTGAACAGCCATGGTGAGATCCGAGCCACAAGGTTGGAAAGAGTACAGCTGAAGACGTGGTCAAGCAAGAGGTAGGAAATAGGGCAGCCCATGGAGTTTTGAAGCCTGGTTGAAACCAGGAAGCAGGGAAGGCTGGAAAATGAAGAAGATTTAGTTCCCCCAACACTAAATTCACCCAGATTAGCAGCAAAAAATTACCAAGAAATAATGACAAAAACAAGTTCATCTCCTGTGTTCAATATGAGATCCTTTGAATTTGTATTTAAAACACCAGTTGATGCTTTGGTTATTAACATCCGCTGTGAATTAACAGAATCATTTAGTCATAATATCATTTGAATTGTTTTTGTGGAGTTCTGCTTTAAGCCTCGCCTTAGCTGCATAAAAGGTCTGACAATCTGTTCTTGTTTAAGATGAACCTGACTTCATTCTCCAAAGGCCAGATACCCACGCTTTTACCTTAATGCATTCTGGTGCACTGTGCACTGTTAGTGGCTCCTTTCCTACCAGGAACAACACAAAACAGTGTGTCGTATTTTGCCTGCCTTTCACTGTGACACACTTTTCCCCTCAAGTTCACAGGGGCAGTCTTTGCATGTGTGTGACATTCAAGAACATTTCCAAATTACAGCTTCATTGAAAAGATGGAGAGGAATGATTCACAGCTGATTTACTGTTGTTACTCACTGCCTTTGCTTAGCTTTGAAGGCTGCTAAGCATTCATGACTGAATATTTCCATTAGAACTGTTAATAGAGCGGTGCTGTGGTGCCATTGAGTAAGGTCACTGATTTCATGCCATAGTGATGTACAAATCTTGCATCAATGGGAATATTTCCTCAATCCAAGAATATCTACACACGCTAAGTTCCTCTCTCATTATTGAACTTGTCCCCACCCCTTGCAAACTCATTACATGAATTGAGTAAAATATTAACAACTTGGTGTGCGGTATTTTCCAAAATATAAGAGGTTGCTCTCCAGTATCAGTAACAAATTTTCAATAAGCTCCTGTCAAATTCCTTAATATGTCTTCCTTTATGTAACTTCATTTTTGACAGAAAGTTTACTCTCTCAAGACATAAAAGAATAGATTTTATGAGCCCTTGTGTCGCGACCATATACCTCGCACCCCGTGAAAGCACTTTGGAAAATCACTATTAGTTCTGGATTTAGCTCCAATGTCAGAATATGGTGCATGTTGCAGTTCCAGCCGCTTTCAGTGCAGGCGTGCCTGGTGCTGCATGTGGGGGACAGCGCTAGTGTGAGTGTGCCATACCTATAAATGAGGACATTGTGAATCAAAAAGACATTCCAGATGATTTGACAGACATCTATGAAAATTGGTCCGTGCGTGTCCACTGAATGCCTGTGTTGAATATTTAATATCCCAAATGTATGTTAGATGTGACATTAGTTTCTCGGTGCGCAGGAACTTTCTTTACAGAGCTTTATACGATGCTTTTACATGTCTACACCATGTTTCAGCTCTCAGCTTCTAGTAGCTTCTGTGTTGTATATTTACTTTTCTCTGAGTCAATGCCCAGATGTAACCAGTAAAGCACAGTGACCATAGATCAGTTACCAGACTCACATCATCAAACACAGAACAATTGAACCATTGAACACTACAGCCTATGCTAATCGCTCTCAGCTCGGAATCTTCTGTCGTCAGTTGCACAAGGAACCTGCTCCCCACTGCATCTCCACTGCCTCAAGTGCTATTTAAAGGGGCACCTTGCAGGTGAGGTGTTTTTGACTTACTGTTGCTATTGCAAAGCTTGTAGGAGCACTGTGGAATGTTTTCAGGAGGGTTATGGTGAATTGGAGGATTTCACAGGGAGCAAGTATGCTGGGAGAGCAGAGGATTTGGTGGCCTGCCTGCACAAAGACTGAAAAAGGCATGAAGCCTCTAGTTGCAGTGCTTAGTTTTGAAGGCTGCTAAGCATTCATGACAGAATATTCCCATTAGAACTGTTAATAGAGCGGTGCTGTGGTGCCATTGAGTAAGGTCACTGATTTCATGCCATAGTGATGTACAAATCTTGCATCAATGGGAATATTTCCTCCATCCAAGAATATCTACACACAGTAAGTTCCTCTCTGATAATTGAACTTGACCCCACCCCTTGCAAACTGATTACATGAATTGAGTAAAATATTAACAACTTGGTGCACGGTATTTTCCAAAATATAAGAAGTTACTCTCCAATATCAGTAACAAATTTTCAATAAGCTCCTGTCAAATTCCTTAATCTGTCTTCCTTTATGTAGGTCTGCAACCTGATGCACAAATAGAGCAGAGGCTTCAGGAGGGGGAGCTCTGCGTAGGTGGAGAATACCGAGGGCTCTCCACAGTAAGCTACATCCACCATGGGGTTTCAGAAACATTTCTCCTATCACCACCTCACTCAAGAGTAGCCTGAGGTGCCTAAGACTCACCAAGGAGGTGGTTACAGAACAGTGCCATCTCCCTCAGCAGAACCTCCAGCCTCACAAGAGGGTGAGGGCAGCACCTCCTACCACTCTACTTGATCTAACCCTATTGGCATATCCTGCTATTCCTTTCTCTTTTATGCAGCTATCCCACTTTCCTTTATTATGTGTCAGCCTTGGATCAGTGAAACAGATGTTGAATTATAGAGAATAATCGCCTATTGGCAGATTAATTTTCCTTGCATCCTATATATATATATCTATGTATGCATGTGTGTGCATGTGTATGTGCGTGTGTATATATGTGTGTATGCGTGTGTGTACATGTGTATATGTGTGTGTGTATGTGTGTATTTGTATGTATATGTATGCACATGTGCAAGTGTGCACATGTGCATGTTTGTATGTGTGTATGTGTGCATGGGTGTGTATGTATGCATGTGTACACATGTGCATGTCTGTGTGTGTGTGCGCACATGTGTATGTATGTATGCACACACGTGTGCATGTGAGTGTGTGCATGTGCATGTGTGCACGTGTGTATGTGTGCATGAGTGCGCGTGCATGTGCGCACGTGTGTGCACGTGTGTTCATGAGCATGTGTGTCTGTGCATGTGTGTTTATGTGCGCATTCGTGTGTGTGTGTGTATGTGTATGCACGTGTGTATGTGTGTGCATGCATGTGTGTGTGCACAAGTGTGTACGTGTGTGTGTGTATGCGCCTGTGTGCGCACGTGTGTGTGTGTGCACATGTGTATGCACATGTGTATGTGTGTACATGTATGTGTATGTACATGTATGCGTGTGTGCGCACATATGTGTGCATGTGTGTGTGTTCATGTGTGCACACGCATGTGTGTACATGTGCATATGTGTATTTGTGGATGTGTGTGTGTGCGCAATTGCTAGCATTGGGCTAGCTGTCAATATATCTGGTCTAAGTTTTATCTCTGATATTTGCTGTACTGAATTTTCTTGTTTCTCCAAACCTATATTCTCCTCCACCTTCCAGGCACTGACACCAAGAATACAGCACTTGTCTGCTCCAACTCGTTTAACCTACAACCTCAGAAATATGGAACTCCCCCCATCCCACCCCCCACCACCCCCCCCCCACCCCCACCACCCCACCACCCCCACCCCCACCACTCTCGCTGTTTATTTTCTCTTACAAGCCCTAGCCTTTTTAAAGCTCAGCTTTGGTTTCACCAACCACAACTGGGAATTGGCATCCTCCAGGCATAGGGCAGAAGAAAACAGATGTCAGATCTCTCAGTGTGCTGCTCCAGGATTTCCTGGCCCATGGACACTAGGGCCTGCACCTGTAGTAGCCTTGGTCTGGCCGTCGCATACAAATGAATTGGGAGAGGATGTCCTGGGACTCCTGCTTCCACTTAAATCCATTTGCAGGGCCTCTTATCAGCCTTTTGAAAGCTAGCATGAGGGCCTGCTCCCAAGCTCCTCTCAAAGATGCAATTGGATGCAATTCAGACACGTTCAATTAAATTTAACATCCCCATCCTCCTCACACCATCAGTGGCACCTGAGGCCTTCAGGATTCTGTTTCCATGCAGCAAGAGGCAAAAGGCCGTGATGTGTGCAGCCTCTCACGTCTGTAGCTGTGCTCACATTTCCTCCAGTACTTTTGAACTTGGCCCTGCTAAGGGGTGGCCTAGCAACAGGAGCTCCTCCAGGCTATTTCCATGTCTCAGGAAGAGAGAAAACAAAGGCAATTACTTCCTGACCTCATGCATGCTGTACTTATCAGTCATCTATAGAGAAAAATCTTCCCCTTGTTGATTTATCTTGTGTCATCTCTACTCTATTCAACCTCAGTGTTGGTGTGGACTATGAGCTTTGGACATTCACTGAGGTCTTTCATGTCAGAAAATATCTCTTAGACATTCAGCAGCTTTATGAAGCTGCATTGTGCAGTTAAAAACCTGATCATGTCTATTAAGTCCTGAAGCTGGGGATTCCTACTCTCAAAATCAAACCACCCACCAATGAGCTATAAATACATCACCAGTCACAACTAAACTGCTACTGACAGAATGTGATGAATCGGACTTTCTGTATAATCACAGGGGGAACACGAAGTTGTGAACAGTGAGGGATGGCAGGGCAAGAGTGAATGGAAGTATTGACCCTGATACAGAGATATCTGGATACAACATTTAAAATTGGGAGATTGTGTGACCTACCTTTATTAAAAAATTAAATATAATTTTTTTTAAAATTACAAGCGTATATAATAAATCTGATGAAGGAAGAAAATTCTGGAAATATTCAAAAGGTCAAGCAAGATTTGTTGGGAGAAACAGCCTGAACATTTCAGGTTGATGACCTCTCATCAGAACTATTTGAAGTTAGAAGTTTAACAGAACAGTAGCAAGCCAGGGAAAAGGGATGTGGGAAAGAGCAAAGGGGGAAAAGGTCCCTGAGGATGGAGAGTCGGCATGATTAAACGGAAAAAGTGATATGATGGGGCAAGACAAAAATGAATGGAAATGTAACAAGTGAAGAAACAAAAAGATTCACCTAGACGATTTTTCAATGCCAATAGCAAAACCATCACCAGCACCTCAAAATCATTTCAGACTGTACTTCTGGCCTCAACATTGAGTTAAGGCGAGTGTGACTGAGTTCAACAACTTCAGATCAGAACCACCGCTCCCACTTTCTTGGACAGTAGGTGCAGCTAAGTTCATCTCCTCTACATCCACAGCCTCAGGTTCAACAGGACAGTTTACCATCTCCCCGTCCCATTTGGCTTTCAGATGACCTTTTGGTCCCATTTCCTCGACTTCCACTTTGGTAACATCACTCACCTCCGCCCCTGCCTCAATATACCTGCTGCTGAAGCACTCTTCCATGCCTTTGTCACCTCCAAACTCAACTAATGTTTTCCTGGCCAGTCTCTCATCTGCCATTCTCCATTGATTTCAGCTCATCCAAAACTCTGCTGCCTGTAGATCGGCACTCACAAATGCTCCCTCACCTATCACTCCTCACCTTGCTGACTTACGTTGGCTCTCAATACTTTGGCACTCCTGATTTAATTTCTTATCCCCATGTAGCTGCTTGAAACAAAGTGAGAGAAAAATAAAGGGAAAAAGAAAGAAGGAAGAAAGTCAGGAAGTCAATTCCCGAACTTGAATGTATTACCTATAGCCAATTAAACATTGTCAGGATAGCCTCAATGGAGATGTCCCCTGACATGTAATTCCTAGGGTATAAGCGAGTTTAGATAGTGAATTTTAGTAAAACTTGACCATTTTTAGACCAGTTTTATTTTATATTTACTGAAGTAAGCTAACAAGGTCAAGGAAGCCATTTTAATTCTAACCTGTGACCTCCAGCAGCCATTTCACATTTTGTGATTTTTTCATTAACTACTATAATGATTTTGTATTTAGACACCAGTCAGAAACAGATGATCAAATAAGCAATGAGCCTCAATTGAATTATAAGTAACAATTTAAAAATAATGAATGTAAAAAGACTGGGTTAAACTTAAAATTCTGTAAGAAGTTTTTAAATTCGATACTACAGTTTCTATAAGAAATTATGGCGTTTTCTACAAGGAAGAATGTATGATCAAGATAAAATGGTTAGCAGCAAGTTCACCTTGGCCTTGGTCAAACCTCATTTAGAACTAAACAATGAATAGAGAGCTTGTACTGAATTAGATTGGAGAGGTAAAATGAACATTTACATTTTATTCCTACCAGAGGCAATTTGCACAAATGGCTGAAACCAATCGAATCAATTCAATAATAAAACAGATCAATCATCAAGTTGTAACCAAGCTCTTTTGCGCTGAGGCAATGTTCATTAAGGAGTTAAAAGCCTGAGGCTCAGAAACACCCATTGCTAGTCATGTACTGGAGGTCCTCTGGGCAAGATTCTTGTGGGGTACCTCCTGCTCGCACAATGGAAGTCATGAAAGTCTGTTTTGGATTAATAAGTATGCCTTTTTCCTTCTGTATTGATTGAGTTATTTACAATTAGAATTTTGTCTCATTCAGGAAGGAGGTAGTGAATTGACTGTGACATCAGACATGCATTCTGTATATTTGATTAAGAGGGCTTAGCTGTACAACCACACCACACCCCCAATACTCCCCCCATCCCCACCCCATACATTCAGACTTAAGTAATTCTGTGCTTTGACTTTGTATCAATAACTATTCTTCTCTTAAAGGCCCTATTTATAGAATCATAGGGCGGGTTCTCCCAAAATGAAACTAAGCGCGGTGGCGGGTGGTTTTGGCAGCACCCAGCCCGCCCTCTGGAGTGGCGGCACTCATGCCCAATTCTGTGCTTGGAGCCTCATTAATTATGCAGAAGCATGTTTCGCTCCGAATCACCTGGTGGGTCAGGAGCTGATCCGGGCGCCATATTTAAACGCCAGTTCAACACACAATCTCAATCTCTCCAGCCCACCAGAGATGTCTGCAACCAATAATAGAAAGGCTGAGAGCCTCAGGATGAAGTCTGCGCCCCGCTTCACCCACCAGGACCTCCAGGCCTAGGTCAGAGGGGCTCAGGAACAAAGGCATGTGCTCTATCCCAGGGATGGCTGCATGAAGCACAGCAGCCTCACCTCTCAGACCTGAGGCATCGTAACGGAGCAGGTCAGCGTGGCTGATGCCCATTCGGTCTGAGTCAGATGATAAGCCTCTGGAAGCAGTCACCAAATCTACGCTGCAGATGCAATGAGAGGCGCAGAACATCAGGCAACCATTCAGCAGTCACTCAGCAGACTGGAGCGAACGATGGGGGAGTCCATCCGTGTTCTGCCTGATGTCATGGCTCCTCGATGGGAAGGTGGCGTCGCAGATATGTAACATCTTGAGTCCCGCGTGGGATGCTAAATTTTAAGTGAGATGAGTGACCCAACCTAGCTCTGTGCTCCAATCTCTGATGTAGCATAGTAATGACCAATCAGTTGCTCATGGTCAATGAGTGGATGCCCTTTGTCCCATTAGGAGTGTCACATCTGGTAAATACATGACTGGCCTTCATTGATGGAATGACATATATGATCCAGCTGTGCCTCCTTCATTATTGCCTGAATTCCCAAATTCTACATTCCTATGTTTTTTTTATTACTCATTCACGGGATGTGGGCATCGCTGGCTAGGCCAGCATCTATTGCCCATCCCTAATTGCCCTTGTTCAGAGTGCATTAACCACATTGCTGTGGGTCTGGAGTCACATGCAGGCCAGACCAGGTAAGGGCGGCAGATTTCCTTCCCTAAAGGACATTAGTGAACTCTTGAGATGCAGTGACTGTGATGTGAAGCCACTGAGTTCTGAGTAACCCTTTAACAGTGCTAATGAAGCCATTGGCTTTCAGTGGCTTTCATCGCAAGGAGGTCTTCCTCCTTTCTTTCTAAGCAGACTCCTGTTCACTCTGGCAGCAAGCAGAGGTTAGTGGGTGACCCCAGAAAGGCCTCGTGTTCGCCCTTCTCCCTGACTGCCATCCCACAGCCTTCCCTCCCAGTTGCGCCCCTCATGTCTGTCAGCCCGACCCCTCGCCTCACAACCCACCCCCGGTTGAAGTGCTAGCCTCTGAAAGTGGAGGCCTGCACGAGTACCACAGCACAGTGGAGTTTCTCAGGACAACGAAAGAAAAGAAAAGGAGCAGTCTAACCCTAGCAGAGTGGTATTCATCACAACAAGACTGGCACAGTGCTGTGGTAAGTAGGCTATGTATGTTCCACCCACTCCTTTTCAAACAGGTTTGACAATGATGTAATTTCCCGCTGGCGTGATGGAAGATTGGAAGGCATGGCAAGATTCCGGCGAGCAGCTGTTTTAATGATTATTCATGACATGCTAATGAACACAGATGGCGTTCATGCTACTAGTCGGTGGGATAACAAACCCACATTAAAACACCGATGGGAGAATTACGACCTGTTTTTATGACAGCGGGTTTCTGATTTTTTTTGCCTCCCGCTGGATTCTCCGTTCCCGCCCACCATGAAATCCACCGCGGGCGGGATGGGAGAATTCCACCCATAGAGTCACCCACGGCATAGAACAAGGCCATTCAGCCCATCAAGTTCATGCCAGTTACCTGTGGAGCAATCCAGTCAGTACCATTCCCCTGTTTGATCCCCGTAGCCTTTGCAAGTTTATTTTCTTCCGGTATCCATCCAATTTCATTTTGAAATCTTTTGTTGTTTCCACTTCCACCACCCTCATGGGCAGCGAATTCCATGTCGTTACCACTCACTGCTTAAAAAAAATTAGGTTAAAGGTTTTGTCCGAACTTGATTGAGTTAAAATGAATCATTGGCAAAGTGGGTTGATTGTAATTGAGTTTAAGTATTTCTATATTTAAATAAATATACCTACAACCTACAAAATTACTTACAGTGGTCCATGAACATGATGGTGATCAGCAGGGGGTCTGGCGCTAAAAGGATTCATAGAATCAGCATGGAAACAGGCCATTCAAGCTTAACTCCATATGAACCACCTCATGCCACCCCACTCTGCTACTGACTCATCATTTCCTTGAATATTCCACTTTTCAAGGTTCTATGTAATTCTATTTTAACCGGAATAATGAACTCTACTTCAATACTAGTTACTGGTAAAGAATTCCACATTCTAACCAGCATCCAGACAAAGATGTTTTGTTCTCCTTCCTTTAATTTTGTGATTATTAAACTACAGTGTTAGTAATCAATGGAAACAGTTTATTGCCATTTAACTTATCATAAGTTTTTATAAAATTCAATTTTTTCTCTCAGGCTCAGACCTAGGCTTTTTCCACTTTAGTGAAAATACTTTTATCTTGTCAAAACTCCCTTCATGGTTGTAAACCCACATCCTTTGGGTACATTAGAGCAGAATAGGCCATTCAGATAGTGTTACAGAAGCATAGTGGTTATGTTACTGGCCTAGTAACCCAGAAGCCTTGGTGAATAATCCTTGAGATATGAGTTCAAAACCCGCCAATTTAAGTTCAATCAATTAAATAAATCTGGTGACCATGAAATGACTGGATTGTCATAAAATCCCATCTGATTCAGTAATGCCCTTCAGGGAAGGAAATCTGCTGTTCTTCCCTGATCTGGCCTATGTGTGACACCAGACCCATCGCAGAGTGGCTGACTCTTAACTGTCCTCAGAAATGGTCTAGCAAGCCGCTCAGTTGCATTGAGAAGGTGGGGGTTTACTGTTACCTCCTCAACAGCAAATAGGGAAGGACAGTAAATGTTGACCTTGCCAGTGAGGCCTACAATACAAAAAAAAAACAGCCCTTCAAAACTGTTCCATCATTCATTTGGATCATGGCTGACTTGAACCTCAACTCTATCCCGGTGAATCTGTTCAGCACACGATTCTCTTGTTTCCGTGAAAACTTGTTATATATCATGGACGGCTCAATTGAACTTCCCAGTAGAGTCCCAAAGTGCTTCAATCAGAATGGATTATTTTGAAATGCAATGTTGTTGTTATGTAGGCTAATGCAGCAATCAGCTTGCATAGAGCAAGGTCCCACAAGACAATTCAATGAATGGCCACTTAATGTATTTTAACAAATTGCTGAGGGACTACTATTACACTATACACTGTCAACCTAAGTTCTGTGCAGAAATCCAAGCAGCATGGCTTGAAAGCTTCCAACTGAGCCAAGCTGACTCTTTCTTTGCTTTGTTAGTTCCATTTTAGACCTTTGCTTCATGAATCTTGCTAGCTGCCTTATTCATCAGTTTCTTCTCTGCAGTTTTCTCATGTGTCAGGATCTTAGGGTCCTTTATCTCCAGAGATTAAGCTTCAAATACTTCTCGGCTACTATGAAATGCTCACAATCTTGCGTTGCTTTTTTCCCCCCCCTTAAGTAACCATAAATATACAAGCAGCACTGTGAACTAAAAGCACTACAGAACATTACAATGTGGTGCTGGTAAATGAAACTTGGCTTTGCACAGTTGCTAGCACCCTGTTACCATGACAACCATGTGGCCGATGCTTTTCCCTGATCATACTCCACTTCATCCATCCTCTGCTGGTTGGCTTCTTGCACAGCACAGTTTCGCAGCAGGTGGACTTCAGCACAAATTAATACAGCATAACTTAAATTTGAGCATGTCCGTTCCCTAAAAGAAAGTCAGGAAGCACTTATTCGGATCTCTAAAGGGAGGAAACCTCTACAGTCCGAACCTGCAACTGTGATAGTGCCTTTATGATATGAAGGGTTTTTTTGATACATATATATATTATCCTACATAGAAATGTAGAAATCGTCAGTTCAGTAATGATAAATAGGTTTTGCAGGATTTTTTTTTACCTGTCTCTATGTTAACCAGCTTGCCTCCAACATGAGAAGAATGGAATGAGAATCATTCAGCCCCTCAAGCAGATTGTTCCACACACCGGGTACACCAGTCATGGCCTCTGCCACTGATTAGGATAGGTACCATCTACCTAGATTCCAGTCTGTTTCTCCCATTCGACATCCACTTTATTTTTCTCCTATTGGAGTTGTTTTAACCTCCCCCTTTTCCTTTAAATATATTTGCACTATTTGACTATAATGATCCCAGCGCCCATCAGTTTCTCATCTCTTTGTAACTTTAAGTCTTTCTCACGGATAATTAAACTTGTTTTATTATAATTAGCGCACATTTAATTGTACTCCAATCCCCACATCCTGGTTGGACCTAAAAAGGAGCTCTTCTGAATTCCCTTTCCAGTCTCCTTACTTTTCAAATAATGACAAGTAAACTGTGTATATCCAGCCTTCTCTGTTTTAATAAGTGTACTCTACCCAACCCATTTAATCTCCTTCGATCATCCAAGTGCAAATGCCTATCATGGATTCTACCCCATCCATTTAATCTCCTTCCGCAGGCCATGCTTAATCTCCCTCATCATGGAATCTACCCCACTCATTTAATCAGAGGAAAAGTTTACATGGATATTCTGGATCCCTAACCATAGTCAAGCAAAACTCCAGAGCATCCATCCATCCTTATATGTCCACCATTCAATCTCAACATGCTGTCCTCTACTGATAGTGCCTCCTCCCAGGAGCACAGTGATCATTGTGTCCATGGATTATTGTATTATTTCAGTCTATCCTAATCCTATACCCTCAAAACCTGTTCCTAACCAGATATACATGGATTGATATAATGTATCTGTGTTTTTCACTAACTTTTTTATCAAAAGCCATGGAGGTAGAAATTCATCCTGGGGGATAGTGGAAAGTGGGTGATAACATGTCACTTGCTTGATAATCAGTCCTAACGAACTCAATGTCGCTGGGTCAAATTCCTGGACCTCCCTCCCTAACAGCACTGTGGGTGTACCTACACCACATGGACCGCAGCAATTCAAGAAGGCAGCTCACCAACAGCTTCTCAAGGGCAATTAGGGATGGACAATAAATGTTGCCTTAGCCAGCAATGCTCACATTCTGTGATCAAATAAAAAGCAAATGTACCTGAATATCAGGCAGGACTTGGTATAGGAGGTCAATGCTGTACTGCCCATTTTGTACTTATAACTGCCCCCACCCTCTCTCAATGCGCCCACCCCATCAAAAATAACATGTTGTGTGAGGATTGCTGCATCATATAATGATGGGACCTGGACATGTAGATCGCTACATAGTCCTCAAATGTGTCACTTTAGATGGTTTTGCACTTCCTATGGAAGGGACTTTCCTGTTCTCGGACAACAAACTTTTAAAAATAATCCATTGAAAAATTTGATTGAGGGTGGAATTTATTGCTTCGTCAGCATCCCACCGATGGCTGCCCCTCTACCAAGGGTCATAGTTGATGTGGAAACAGATAACAAGAGCACCTAGCATATCATTTAAACCCAACTGCTTTGATTAATTATTTATTTATAATGGCTTTGGAAAGAAAGTACTTTGGGCATAAATTTCATCTCCGCAGCACCACTTCCAACAGCGCTGTGTGAGCTTGCACCTTCCTGGAAGTGTGCCACCAGCTGTTTCTGGCTCACACCACACTGTGCACAGTTTTGAGAAGGGCGCGCGAAAGGACATCTCCTGCCCCCATTGGGCGCAAGTGATGGGACACTACCCTGATGTTACACAGCTCAACCAGTTGATGTGGTGGGGGATTTTTTAATTAGAAGTACACAATTCCTGGTAACAAGTTTGCACATCACTCTGCAAAGAGGCAGCATTGAACTGCAGGATGGACCAATTTGAACTCGTTAGGCACCTAACTTGCCGGTGAGTTGATTTTGAAGAATTTCTACCATTGCACAGTGGTCTGGTAGTACCAGGCTGTTTCTGGAGGTGTTGTGGTAAGTTCTTGGACTTGACAGGGAGTGTTCTGTATTCTTACAGGGATGGCAGAGGATTCAGTGACCTGCCCACACAAAGGCTGCAAGAGATATGGGGGATGCAGCTGCACTGCCCCAGGGTTTGCAACATGACAGAGAGATGTAGCAGAGATAGCAGAGAGGGCACACTCAGATTGATGCTCTCTGCCAAGTTGGAGCCAGCCTATTTCAAGCTCCTTGACATCACAGTGTACATGCCCATTAACCTTTCCCTGCATGCCACACCATCAACATCCTCATCGGAGTCCTCTGCAGTGGAACCCATCTGTGCCTCTGCTGAACAATGAATGAACAATTCTTGAACCCTGGCTTGAGCACAGCCCATTCATGTTCGGTGACTCACCACATGCTGATTCCCAGCTTTGCACCTGCTTCCAAAGTGAGTGCAGTGCCCGTATCTGAGCTGCTGGCTGCAAGAGTCAGATCAATTGATGTGACCTCTTCATCAGTGCTGTGCTGTTGCTCTCTCCCCTCCCTCCGGGGCTCCTGTGGCTTGGAAGGCAGGAGCTCTTGGGTGTCTGAAAGCAGGAACTCAGAAGGAGAAGGTTGGGATGGGGGAAGGGTCTGGGATGGGAAGCAAGAGATCCATGGTCACACCATCATAACAGAATGATGGGGGGCTGGTAGCTGAGAAGGCATAAAAGGCTGCCCTCCTCAATGTTTCAGTGATGTCAAATGCCATGGGTCTCATGCAGCCATTCTCATGATGTTGGCAGCTGTCACCTCCTTACAACTCAGGAGATGCAAGCATCCTTGTCCTCCACTATTTCTGCTCCTGTGTCACCTTGTCCTCTCAGTCAATGTGTGGCGCTGTGCTTGGGCAATATGCCTACCATAGCTGAGTAGTGGGAGCTGTGAGGAGGTAGCAAGAGGTGAGTAAGCATTGGGAGGTGTGTGAGGGTGAGATGGAGTATCTGGATGTGAAGTATGAGTCCTGAGTGCCCAGGAGTGCTGCTGGGTGAGTAATGGGGGCATGGTAAGTAGAATATATTGTGTGAAGATGCATTCATTGACCCTGATCATTCACTTGAGGTCAACATACTTCTTGTGGCACCTGCAGCCAGGGCCTCAGGTTCAAACTTTGGGGGTTCACCTCACTGGCCCCCATGCATCCATTCCTTTCAGAGGGTGGACCTTGAGGGCCTCCACCCCCACCTGTCAGCCTGCAGAACTATTAAATCTTTGCTCCTGTACACCTTCATCACCAAAGGGTGGAATTTTCCATGCCCATTGGCGGCGGGCGTGTTTGGCAGCTTGAGCGAAAAATATGGTGAGAAGGCCAAAAATCAGTTTCATGATGTCACAAAGCCGGTTTGCAAATGTCTGCTCAGCCCATCAATGGTGGGCCATGTTTCCCACCAACGCATGCTGGGAACTTCATTGTAATACATCTGTATATCATTATAAGCCCAGCTCACCAGAATCAGCGTGAGGCTGGATCATCCGAGCATGTCAGCGTGATTGTACACCAACGTGTTCACAACAGCATTTACAAGGCGTGCACTTGGCGGGCTGCACTTTGAGGGGAACTCGGAGGTGAGCGCACAGTAACATTGTGCAGCGCTCGCGAGGATCACCTGTTGGATTTCAAGGAACAGGCGCCGAGCATTCAGGCGAGGGTACAGGCAAGCTGCTTTTTCCCGACTGGCTGACAGTGCGGTGCCAGGACAAGGGCTGCCAGCAGTTCAGGCGAGTTCGGCGGGGGTGCGCAAGGGCTGCCTGGGTTTCAGGCAAGTTGGGCGGGGGCAAGGGGTGCACTGGGGTTCAGGTGAGTTGGGGAGGGGGGCAAGGGCTGCCCGTGGTTCAGGCAAGTTGGGGGGGGTGGGGCAAGGGCTGCCCGTGGTTCAGGCGAGTTGGGGAAGGGGGCAAGGGCTGCCCGTGGTTCAGGCGAGTTGGGGGGTGGGGCAAGGGCTGCCTGTGGTTCAGGCGAGTTGGGGAGGGGGGCAAGGGCTGCCTGTGGTTCAGGCGAGTTGGGGAGGGGGGGCAAGGGGTGCACTGGGGTTCAGGTGAGTTGTGGGTGGGGCAAGGGCTGCCCGTGGTTCAGGCGAGTTGGGGGGGGGGTCAAGGGCTGCCCGTGGTTCAGGCGAGTTGGAGGGGGCGGGGGTCAAGGGCTGCCCGTGGTTCAGGCGAGTTGGGGAGTGGGGGGGGGGGCGGCAAGGGCTGCCCGTGGTTCAGGCAAGTTGGGGGGCAAGGGCTGCCCGTGGTTCAGGCGAGTTGGGGGGCAAGCGCTGCCCGTGGTTCAGGCGAGTTGGGGAGGGGGGCAAGGGCTGCACTGTGGTTGATGATTTTGTTTTTAAGATTGCCATTCAAATTAATCAACTCTTTCCTTTCTTCAACCATCGAATCCATACAGGGTCCGGCCCTGGTGTTTGAGGGCGTACACCATACTCAGAGCAGTGTCTGCGTTTGGAGTGTTCTATGTAGGTCACTGAGTCCCTGATGATATTCTCCAGGAAGACCTTGAGCACCCCCCCTGGGTCTCCTCTTAGATGAGGCCGGAGATGCGCTTGATGCCGCCTCGCCAAGCCAGGCGGGTGGATGGCAGGCTTGGTGATGCCCTAGATGTTATCTTGGAGGACTTTGCGGTGCCGCTTGGCTCCCCCTTTGCCCAGTCCTTTGCTGCCTTTCCCTTGACCAGTCATAACGAAAACTAGATGTCAAAAAATAAAATGTTGCCTTTTTTTTGTTTGGAAATGGTAAAATGCAACCCAATAATGGGCACAAACACATGCAGGGTTGCGGGGGAGCGGCCACGTATTCGGGTAACCTTGAATAAAGTGACCATTCCTCCACAGCTGAGAAGTGCCACCAAGTGCTCCAGAGCTTTTCACCCCTCAGGCATAGGTTGCAAACTGAGTGTTTTAGTGGATGGCAGAACAGTTGGACGACTGGGCATGTTGTACAATCTCCTTGCTAAAGCTGGCCATGGAGCAGTCACTGGTGGAGGCAATCACAGCCCCTTGCAATGTCATCACCCTGGTTTGGACCAGTCTCCCTCATGGTTCAAGCTAACAGTGCAGCCTTGCAGTGTGGGTTAGAAGAATACCTGTGCCTGAGCTGAGAGCACAGCATGCAGTCCAATGGGCAAAGCTGCCACCAATCGGTCAGGTGGATTGGAGCGGAGTTGGAGTTGGGTGGGGTTTCGGGCAGTCATGCAGTGCACTAAACTCTGGTCATCTAATTGGTGGTCAGCACTCTCTAGGATGCATTAAGGGGCCTTCAGACTGAACCAAGAGAAGTTCCTAGAACACCCAAGCTAACCCACATGTTTCTTTCATCCTGCAGGAGGAGAACATCAGAAGCATGGAGCCTGGTGACCTAGCTGTGTACCTCATGGCTTATAGAGAGCAGAGACGAAGGGGAAGAGAGTGACGGAGTTGCCTGGCTGGTCAGAGGGAGGAGCAGCACCCTCAGGGAGAAGGGACGGCTGGAATTCCCGCACACGCCGCCGAAGAGCCACAGCAAGTCATCCTGGTCGGCACCTAGCTAGACCCAGGATCTATAGATGCCGTCTTTCATTCCTGCAGATGACCAAGAACCAGTGTTGCCAAAGACTGTGAATGTCTAGAAAACTGGTTGGTCATATTTGCCACCTGCTGCAGGATTTGACACCACAGGGATACTGACGGCATCCACTGCCCATGGATGTGAAAGTGACCGTAATACTCAATTTTTAAGCCAATGATTCCTTTCAGTGCTCCACAGGTGATCTCTGTGGAATATCGCAAGTCTCCACCCACAAATACACCAATGTGGTCACGGGCATCATCTTCACGAGGGCACACAACTTTATGCATTTTGCCTGGGACCAGGACAGCCAGGATGCAAGAGCGCTGGGATTTGTCCAGATCTCAGATTGCCCACAGGTGCAGGGTGCCATCAACTGCACTCACGTGGCACTCAGATCTCCATCGCAACACGCGGTCAACTATGTCAACCGCAAGGGCTTCCACTTGCTGAATGTGCAGCTGGTGTGCGACCACCAGAAATGCATCCTTCAGGTATGCGCACGGTTTCCAGGGAGTGTCCATGAGTCCTACATTCTCAGTCGACCTCAGATCCCTGACATCTCCCAGGGTCCACAAAGGCTGCAGGGTTGGCTCCTCTTGGACATGGACTACCCACAGAGACCGTGGCTGATGACACCCATGCTGCAGCCTCAGACTGCAGTAGAGCAAAGATACAATGAGGCTCATGCTGCAACTCACAAGTTGGTGGAGCAAACCATCGGGATGCTGAAAATGAAGTTCCGGTGCCTGGACTGGTCTGCAATACAGGCCACAGAGGGTGTCACACATCATCGTCGCCTGCTGTGCCCTTTAAAACCTGGCACTGCAGCTGGTCAAGGAGCTGCTGAGGAGGAGATGGAGGAGCTGGACGTCTCCTCTGATGAGAAGGATGTTGACAGGGATGAGGGTGAGGAGGTGATGATGGTGATGAGGCCATTACACTGGTCAGTCGAGGCAGGCGCACTCAGGAGGCCCTCATAGCTGCCAGATTCAAGGACGATGATGACGACATGCAGTGAGGAGACACCATAGATCCTTACATTGCATCTGTGAACATTTGACTTCTGTCTGGCTGATGGCAGCGCACATACCCTCTGTGATAATGCACCTGTCATGGAGATGTAGTGGAGGCTCTGATAGTCACTCACTGGCAGGAGGATGATGATGACATGCAGTGAGAACACTCCATAGATCTTCACAAAGCCTCTGAGAATGTCTGATTCCTGTCTGGCTGAGGGCAACTCGCTTACGCTCTGTGATCAGGGTCATATCATAAAAATGCAACCATGAAATTTTGAAAACATCTGATCCTTTGTCTGCCTCTAGCATCTGATCCCTTCAGCAGCGCAGCATCACTGGTCACTGATGCTGAAGAGCTGTGGACCAGTCCCATCTTAAAGGTGCTGAGAGCACACAGAGAGAATGACGGAACTCTGTGACACCTGCCCACAACATTCTGGCAACAATGACCAGCACCGTCAAGGTGCAGGCATCAATAATATGTCTAGGGAGTGTGAAGCCGGATCATCGCTTTCGTCTGAAGGCTGCTCAAAGCACAGGGAAGAGGCCCTGGACTGATACACCTGCCTTTATCTTGTGCAGGAACTAATGTTTCACATCTGAGTGACATGAACACTGCTCATCAGAACAAGGAGCAAGGAGACGTTCTCGGGAGTTTATTTACACCAGTGAACAGCTGAATCAATGAGATTCGGGGAAAACTCTCCGTTGGTTGGAGTCATGCTTAGCACAAAGGAAGATGGTTGTAGCTGGTGGAGGTCAGTCGTCTCAGTTCCAAGACATCACTGCAGGAGTTCCTCAGGGTAGTGTCCTAGGCCCAAACAACTTCAGCTGCTTCATCAATGACCCTCCTTCCATCATAAAGTCAGAAGTGGGGTAGTTCACTGATGATTGCACAATGTTCAGCATCATTTGCAACTCCTCAGATACTGAAGCAGCCCATGTCCAAATGCAGTAAGACCTGGACAACATCCAGGCTTGGGTTGACAAGTGCCAAGTAACATTCGTGCCACATAAGTGCCTGGCAATGACCATCTCTAACAAGAGAGAATCTAAGCATTGCCCCTTGACATTCAAAAGCATTACTATCACCGAATGCCCCACTATCAACATCCTGGGGGTTATCATTGACCATAAACTGAACTGGACTAGCCATATAAACACTGAGGCTACAAGAGCAGGTCAGAGGCTAGGAATCTTGCAGCCTGTAACTCACCTCCTGACTCCCCAAATCCTGTCCACCATCTATAAGGCACAAGTCGGAAGTGTTATGGAATACTCCCCACTTGCCTGGATGAGTGCAGCTCCCACAACACTCAAGAAACTTGACATCATCAGGACAAAGCAGACCGCTTGATTGGCATCACATCCACAAACATTCACACCCTCCACCACCGACACACAGTAGCAGCAGTGTGCACCATCTACAAGACGCAGTGCAGAAACTCACCAAGGCTCCTTAGACAGCACCTTCCAATCCACGACCACTACCATCTAAAAGGACAAGGGCAGAAGATACATGGGAATGCCACCACCTAGAAGTTCCCCTCCAAGCCACACACCACCCTAACTTGGAAATATATCACAGTTCTTTCACTGTTGCTGGGTCAAAATCCTGGAACTCCCTCCCTAACAGCACTTTGGGTGTACCTGTGCCACATGGACTGCAGCAGTTCAAGAAAACAGCACACCAACACCTTCTCAAGGGCAATTAAGAATGGGCAATAAATGCTGGCCTAGCCAGCAAAGCCCGCACCCCTTGAACAAATAAAAAAAAATTATGTACAAGTGATCAGCAACCATGCCCAGGCTGTGCAGTTACATCTTCTTAACCTTCCTAACCCTGTCGCTACATCTTGGTACTCCCCCAACATCCACAGCAGAGGTGGAGGCAGCCTGCTGACTGCTACGCCCTGTCTGTGATAACCTTGATGGGGGTCAACTAGAGGGCGAGACCTGGAGGACCCCAGCCTGCTTTCGGGGTCCTGCTGTGTGTCAGTCGCACCCTCCTTGGCCTGTGGATCTGGAACTGCTGGGGTCACAGGAAGAGGGGATTCGGATGACCCAGGCACTCCCGGAGTCACCTGGGTGGATGGCCCCGGGGTGCGAACCTGCTGATCTTCCTCCCTATGGGTGCCCGAGGGCTGCTGACTGACTCCTTGAGGAGAAGGGGAAGCTGGAGTAAGATTGAGCTGCCCTGCACCCCTCTCATGTTGGCACTGCTAGAGGCCAACTATGGCCTCAGCGATAGAGTTCAGCCCGCTCAGCAGCGCAAGATCGATGTTCTGGAGCAAGGTCTCCATGGCAGCCGCCAAGCTTCCAGTGTTGGCCTCGGTGGCATTGGCATGCCAACCCTATCACCTCAGCCTGAAGGCGGACGGACTCTTCCATCATGCCTTGCAATCTGAGGAAAGCAGCGGACATCCCTTCCTGATGTTCCCAAGCTTGTCTTTGCAGCTCCAGCAACTGAGGCCAGAGGCTCCTCATGTGACTCAGGCTCACCCAGATTTCTGGCCTCTGGCAGTCCTCCGAGTACCAGAAACCTGGGAAGCCCCTGCCAATGCCTACTGTGGATCAGACAGTGCGGTGTGCTCACCAGTTGTGATCCCAAAGTTTCGCTAGAACTAGGTCCCACCAAGGTGTGTGTCTCTGTACTGGTGGAGGGTGTGGCTGAGCGCTGTGATGGGTCTTCAATGAGGGCGCCTTCAGATTTTTCTTCCAATGTGCCTTCGGGGCTTGAGTCAAGGATCTGGGTCATGGACTCCCTCAGCTGTTCCCAGATGTGCCTGTGAAAGCAAGGAGAGATAATTAGTGCATGGTAGTGGTCTGTGAAACAGAACATATCACCCAGAGCCTGGTTGTCTGATGGATGTTGCGCTGCTGGATCCTCACTTGGTATAGCACTGCCGACCTCGCCGTCAGCACAGGAATGGTTCAGGTCTTTGCCTGCCATCTGTATGACTCTATTTTCAAACTCCACGAGGACCTTGACTTCAGGCGTTCCTGCACTAGCCTGCAACCCCTCCCTCTTAATGTGTGTCAGCTTGTCCTGCATGAATACAGATGGAGAGAGTGTAAGCAGGATGCCTAACAGACCAGATGGTAAGTATGCCTGGAATGTGTGGGTGGTGAGTGGTCCCCTGAACAGGATGAGGACAATGAAGGTGTGTGTGAGAGAGTGAATGGTGATGTCCCCTGAATTAGCAGTGAGTGAGGTCCCTGTGGATGGGTTTGTGAGTGTGTGAGTTGAGAGTGATGAGAAGAGTGACTCACCCCGGCGGAACGGATGAGATCATTCATCCTCTTGCGGCACTGGGTGGCTGTCCTCTTTTGTAGGGCGTTGGCACTGACCACCGCTGCCACCGCCTCCCATGCTGGATTGATAATGTTGCAGCCAGAGCGGGGGTAGAGGACATCATGGCTGGCCTCCATGGCTTCCAAAAGGCTCTCGAGGGACGAGTCACTAAACCAGGGGGCTGCAGTCTTCTGGCCTTTCGGGGCCATGTCTTATTTGCAGCAGTCCTGGGCTGGAAGCACTGAGAGGTGTAAGCGTGGCTGCACTTTAAATATGGTGCCCAGGGTGATGAAGTGGCAGGGTGATGGCATGGCGGACGAATCGGAGACCACCCGCCATCGGAATGGCATGTTTCCCAGGAATGCATGATTAATGAGGCAGGATTGGGATGATATGGCATGAGAAGCCGTTATTGCCGCCAACAGGTTAAATGTTCTTTCTCCCGCCCGCTACCGCATTTAGTGCCACATCTGTCACCTTAGAACCCTCTCTCTGGCCAGCTGTCCCTCTTGCTATGTTTTAAATTCCAGCAATATTATATAGCACAGCTTCCCTTTAGGAGGGAACACAGTGCTAGCCGCACTGCATGTTCTCAACACAACGCTGTTCGGCCCCCTGCTGAGCACAGAGGCAGCCAGCAGCAACACAGAGACAGCCAGCAGCTTGGAAACCAGTCAGCCCTATGCTACAATCATGTTAAGTGATAGCAGCACCAAATTTGGATGCTGCCCACTTTCAACAGAACTGGCAGGAGCAAGTCACAAATTGTGGCACCCGTGCCCAAAACTTAGGGTACATTATTTTCTAGCCCTTTATGACCTGCTGGGTAGGGTAGAGCAGAAGTCTCTATATTTTCCAGTCATTAAAGCCTCCTTCTGATATTTACAGCAGCACAGAAGCCACAGAATGTATTATATTTGCCTGCTTATTGTTATCTGCCCTCTTTCCTCTTTAGTTTGTCCTGATGTGCTTTGAGGCAGCACAGCTCCATTCTATTACTGCTCTACTGCTGGACACAGTGGGCTGCCAGCCACAATATCATGACACTCTATCCACACACAAAGGGAAATAACCAGGCACAGGGTGTCCGAGAGTTTGAATTGATTTTAAATCGTAACTATGTATTTTATCTTTCCGGACATTTTTTGTATTTGTCAAGGAGATGGATGAAACACTGAGGAGAGGGAAACATTTATTCATTTTTATGATCCAGTGTCAGTACTGAGTACTTCCTGGTCACCAATGGCACAACTGCCTGCTGAGTTAGGCTCCCTCTACTCTCTCCCAACAATGTGCCACAGCTATAACTTCAGACCAGAGGAACACAGGAACAGGAGTAGGCCATTGGGCCCATCCAGCCTGTTTTGCCTTTCAATGAGATCATTGCCACTCTGTATCAGAACTCCAAACATATGCCTTGACACAATATGAGTATAAATTTGGCCCAACGCAAATCTATCAATCTGAGGTTTAAAATTATTAATTGAGAGAGCATCTACTATTTTTATAGGACAGAGTTCCACACTTTACCACCCTTTGGATGAAAAAGTCTTTCCTAAATGCTCTCCTGAATGGTCTCGCTCTTATTTTCAGGTTATGTCCCCTTGTGCTGGACTCCTCCACCAGTGGAGAACGTTTCTCCTTCTCTACCCTATCATTTGCTTTCAAAATCCTAAAAGCCTCACTCACAGCACTTAACCTTCTATATTCCAGGGAATACAAGACTAGTTTATCTAATCTCTCCTCATAACCCAACCCTTGGAGCACTGTTAACACTCTGATGAATCTGTGCCGCACTCCTTCCGAGGTCAAAATCCCAAAACTCCCATTCAGTGTCGGAACATGATCCAACTCTGATCAGACAGAAACATACCCACTTTCCTGCGTACGTCGAAGAGGCTCCAACCTCCGATGGAGGACCCTGCAGAACTCCCTCAGTACAGGAATCCACGCAGAGAGCAGCAAAGGGAATCTACGCAGAAACTCCTTTTTACGGCAACAGCTGCCGTATTCTGGTTAGCCGTTAAAGGTCCCCAAGCTTCTCAGTGTATGAGCGAACGGGTGGTACAATACGGCGAGAAGGCCAAAAATCGGTTTTATGCCAGCACTGAAGCACAGCGGGATCGTCCATTGGTTTACGCCATGGCGGAACGTCAATCCCGCTAGGGGCCGGAATGAACCTGTTTTGCATCCTGCTAATGGGATGCAAAGTAAGGTCCGGCTGGAGTTGTTACGCCAGTGGGAAAACACACCTGCCCAGAACATGTCTGGACAAGTGAGACATGCAGAAGTTGGGACTCACCTTTAGGGCCTTGCTCAGATCGCGGACATATGAGAAGAAGATGCTGGAGTCCTACAGCTACCGGACCCTGGAGGAACACGTGCGTTGCATGCTGGGAAGATTCGCATGGACATGGCTTCACCATGAAGCAGCTGTTAGAAGGTGGGAGGTCTCTCTTGTTGGTCTTGGGTCTGCTTCGGAACATCACAGCCTTGGCCACGGGCTGCTACAGATGATCGGCGAAGTGGGGTGAGGGGAAGAGGAAAGTCTAGTTTCGAGTGGGAGAGGAAGGTGTATTGTGGGGTAGGGGAGGGGGGCACAGTGGGAGAATAATGTCTAGGTTTTACTGGGAGAGCAAGGTGTATCGGGAATAGGGGGGGTATTGAAATTGCGGGGAGGGGACACAAAGGTATTGGCGGGGTGAGGTTGTGGGGGGAGAAGGGAGTACAGGGGGAAAATGGAGTAACGGGGAAGAATGCGCCAAGTGGGAAGGTGTAAGGGAAGGATTTGGGGGGAGGAAGGAGTTCGGAGGGGGAAAGAGTTTGGAGGGAGGAAGGCGTTCGGGTGAATAAGGAGCTCGGAGGGGGGAAGGAGTGCAGGGGGAGAAAGAAGTTCAGAGGGGGGAAGGAGTTGCAAGGGGGGGAAGAAGTACCGGTGGGGGGAAGGAGTGGGTGTGGGGGAAAGAGTATGGGGGTGGGAAAGAGTTTGGAGGGGGGAAGGAGTAAGGCTGGAGGAAGGAATAAGGGTGGGGATGGCCAGGTGAACCTGCAAGGGTGGGGTCTGTGGAGTTAATGACTGCCTCCTGGGGAGCGAACTGAGGGTGGGTGTGGTAAGAGGGAATAGTGACTGTGAGGGGGGCATACTGAGCCGGTAGGATGGGAGGGTGAGGGTGCGCCGGTAATGGTAGAAGGGACGGCGAGGGTGGTTGGTGGGGACTCGGAAGCAGACACTGACCGAGGTGGGTGGGAAGGAGGAGGTCAGGGAGGACAATGTCGTTGGGGGTGGGATTCTCAAGAAGATAGGGAATGTGCACGTTCACCTGGACATCCTAGAAAGAAAAGGGTTCTGGTTCGTAGGTGACAGTAGGTAGGTGATAGGTGATGCCGAGGGGTCAACAGTGATGGGGGAAAGGTCAAGGATGACTGGGGGAGGGGAAAGGATGCGGGAGCTTTGCAGAAATGTGACGACTGCCATTTTTCTTAAATCGAAAGTGAGCAGAGCCTCGTGTTGCTCCGGCACCGGCACAGCTGCTGCTTGGGAGTGTGATCAGTGGGTGGGCGCAGATACAGGTCAGCTCAGATGGACAACTGAAAGAGAACCCCAACAGGCAGCATTGAAAATGCTCAGGACATTATGATGAGTGTAATAGAGGAAGGCTGTGTATGCATGGGAGAGTGCTTGCATGAAGCTCCGAAAGGCCCTGCCACACACACACTTCTCCCTCCAGAATCACCCATGGTCCAGCTGCGTGCAGTTGAACTGGTAGTCGGGGGGAGGATGCAGGGGCAGGACTTGCAAAGTCTGTAAATGAAGCTGAAAGACGCCATTACACATTATTCAGTGAAAGTGAATATATTTTCAGGTTATAAAGTGACAAAATGTGTTCATCCATACAACCAAATGTGATCAGAAATTCCTAACCTTTCTAGGGAAAAAAAAGACCTTCTAGGTGCTACCCTGACATCTGCAGGAGGGGTGAAAACAGCCCATGCAATTGTTGGCCCTGTTGTCTCTGATGATTTTGCTGTGTGTCCTCTGGAGGGCCGAGGCCTTCAGAGCCCTGGCTTGCTTTTGTTGTCCTCCTGTGTGCCAGCTGCTCCCTCGACAGTGACAGAGAACGAGATTGAGGGGGTCACAGGCAAAGGGGACCCATAATTGAGAGGACAGCCTCTGAGATTCCTGAGTGGATGACCCAGGGGTGTCCAGTTGCCATTCCCCCTCCCTTCATGTGCCTGACTTATTGAGGGGAAGGAGTCCCGTTTGCCTCTCGCATTGCCAATGCACGAATTCACCCATGGCTCACCGTGGCAGGAAGATTAGAGGAGCTGAATATTATTTAAATGGAGAAAGACTGCAGAAAGCTGCAGCACAGAGCGATTTGGGGGTCCTTGTGCATGAATTCCAAAAAGCTAACATACAAGTTCAACAGGTAATAGGGAAGGCAAATGGAATGTTGGCATTTATTTCAAAGGGAATGGAGTATAAAAATAGGAACGTCTTGCTAAAACTATACAAGGTGCTAGCTGGACCACACCTAGAATACTGTGAACAGTTTTGGTCCCCTTATCGAAGGAAAGCAGTACTGGCATTGGAGGCAGTCCAGAGAAGGTTAACTAGGTTGATCCCGGGTATGGAAGGATTTTCTTATGAGGAAAGGTTGAATAGGTTGGGCCTGTAGTCATTGGAGTTTAGAAGAATGAGAGGCGACCTTATTGAAACATATAAGATTCTTAGGGGCCTTGACAGGGTAGACACTGAGAGGTTGTTTCCCCTTGTGGGAGAGTCGAGGACCAGAGGGCATAATCTCAGGGTAAGGGGGCGCCCATTTAAAACAGGGATGAGGAGGAATTTATTCTCTCAGAGGGTAGTGAATCTGTGGAATTCTTTACCGCAGAGGGCTGTAGAGGCTGGGTTGTTAAGTATATTCAAGGCCGGGATAGACAGAATTTTAGTCAGAAAGGGAATCAAGGGTTATGGGGAAAAGGTAGGAAAGTGGAGTTGAGGATTATCAGGTCTGCCATGATCTCATCGAATGGTGGAGCAGACTTGATGGACCGAATGGCCTACTTCTGCCCCTACGTCTTATGGTCTTATGGTCTACCGTGATGAAATGCAGGGCTGCCTGCATCTCCGTGTTCTGCTGGACCAGAGTCACCATGGCGTTGAGGGCTTCCAACAGTTCTGCAAAATGTTCCCCCGCATTCTGCTGACTCTCCATGATGAGTTGGAAGGCCAAATCCAGAGACTCATCATCTGACTCGGACCTCACAAATGCCTCTTCCCTAGCAGTCCTATGAGTGCTCGGGAGCTCAGCTGAATCTGCCTCCTCCTGCTGCGGACACGTTGTCGTGTGGTGACCACCAGATTGTGAACTCAAGCCTGCTCTAGATCCAGGTCCCACCGAGGTGTGTGTCTCTGCGCTGGTGGAGGGTATGGGTAAGCGCTGTGACGGGTCTCCTAGGCTGCTTATTTCCAGCTCTTCAATGGAGGTGGTGTCCTCTTGGCTGGAGATGAGGACCTGGATGGAGCTGAGGGACTGGCTGGCTGAGGGTGTTGGTCGCTTGGCAGAGCTCCCTGTGAACCAGAGATAATTAGTGCATGGCAACAGAGTCAAAAGCAGGAGAGAGAGCACTCACAGTTGCATTCAGAGAGGGATGATGTGGTGCAGGATCCTCACGTGGGTGTTCGCCGCTGACCTCACCACCGTCTCAGGCATGGTCCACATCAGGACCTGGGTCCATCAGGACCTGGACACGTGTCAGCCCACAGCCCGAACAATTTACTCAGTACCACCTCTCTGGCGATTGTACTTTTCCTGAGTTCCTCTCTCTCTTCCATTTCCCTGTATGTAGCTGCTCCTGGGATGTTACCTGTATCGTCTATAGAGAAGACTGATGCAAAATACCTCTTCAATTCATCTGCCATTTCCTTGTTTTCCATTGTCAATTCTCCAGACTCACTTACATAGTACCAATACTCACTTTGTTAACTCTTTTCTTTTTAAAATATTTATAGAAACTCTTATTATCTGTTTTTATATTTCTGGCTAGCTTTCTCTAGTACTTTAATTTTTTCCTCCTTATTAATCTTTCAGTCATCCTTTGATGTCCCTTATATTCTGTCTAATCTTCTGGCCTTCCACCTACCTTTGCTCAATTATATGCATTATTTTTAAGTTTGATACTATCTTTAACCATTGTAGTTAACCACGGATAGTGTGTCTGCTCCTTGGACTGTGTTGGAATGCATCTATTCTGTGTATTCCTAAATACTCCCTTAAATGTTTGGCACTGCGGGCAGAATTTTCTGAGCCCGCCAGCAGCGGGCGTGATTGGTGGCATGCGCGCAGAAAATATGGCGGGACCCACTTCACGACGGTGTGAAAGCAGGCCGCGATCTTCCGCTCAGCCTGCCGACGGCAGGCATGTTTCCTGTCATCAGTCAGCGGGGAGCTAATTGTAATACATTAGCATATAATTAAAAGGCCATCCCGCCAGGCTCTTGGAATCCCGCCGTATCGTCCATCCACGTCAGCGGGAAAGCACACCGACGTGTTTCACAACAGCACACAGGCGACGTACACTTGGCGGCCTTCACTTTGGGGGAAGCTGAGGTGAGTGAACAGCAGCGTTCACCACAGCTCGCCCATTGTTTACAGGCCTCAGGGGCGCCAAGGGGCAGGGGCAACTGATGCCTGGCCTCGGAGGCGACTGCTGAGGGCGGGGTGTGTCTGGGGCCAAGTGCTGCCCAGCCTTGGAGGCAACTGCTGGGGCTGGGGGAGGTGGTCAAGTGCTGCCCTGGCGCTGCATCCCGCGCACAGGCAATCGAGATGGGGGCAGGGTAAGTGAAGGGAATGGCTACACATTAGGGACCCCTGTATAAACTGACCATGCCTCTGCAACTGAGACAGATCAGGCGCAGCCACAGGGATATGATTGGGGTCAGGCTCCTAGCCTGTCCGCCTATGCAAGCAACGTGGAGGCGCCAAAGGGTCACCAAGCGCTCCATAACTTAACTTACACCCCCACCACCCCACCCCCCCACCCCCCCACCCCACCCCCACACACCTCCAGCACAGACTTCAAGTCCTCCACCACTTTATTGGATCCTGAAGCAGTTGAGCTGCTTGTACATTGTACAATCTCCTCGCCAGTGCTGGCCATGTAGCAGTCACTGCTAGAGGTGCTCACAGCCCCTTGCAATCTCAGCATCCTGGTTTGGACCAGTGTCTCCCATGTCACAGGTTGACAGGGCAGCCATGCAGCCCACTCATCTCTGGCCATCCGTGGGGTGACCAGCACTCTCCGGGAAGCATTAAGGGGCAGTCACACAGGGCCAGGAAAGGTGTTAAGTACAGCCATGATAACCATGTCTCTCTCTCTTTTATGATGCAGGAGGACCACAGTCAGGATCATGGATCCTGGTGACCTAGCTGTATGCCTGATGGCTGACAGAGACCGTAGAAGACGGAGGAGAGTGTGACTGAGGCACTGGCCGTGCAAAGGCAGAAGCAGCAACCTCATGAAGAAGGGGGCAGCTGGGGCTCACACACACTCTACCCAGGAGTGACAGTGAGCCGTGGCTGGTTGGTGCCTAGCGACACACAGGGTCTATAGACGCCACCTGCCATTCCTGCAGATGACTGAGAACCAGTGTTGCCGATGACTGCACATGTCTGGGATCCTGGCGGCTCACATTTGCCACTTACTGCAGGACTTGGCGCCAATGGGACATGGAGGGCATCCACTGCCAGTGACTGTGAAAGTGACCGTGGCACTCAATTTCTATGACAGTGGCTCCTTTCAGGGCTCCACAGGTGACCTCTGTGGGATTTCACAATCCGCCACCCACAAATGTACCCATGAGGCCACGGATGCCATCTTCTCCATGGCACACAACTTTGTGCATTTCTTCCAGGACAGGTACAGCCAAGATGCAAGGGCCATTGGATTTGCCCTGATCTCGGGATTCCCACAGGTGCAGGGTGCGATTGACTGCACTCATGTAGCGCTCAGGTCTCCATCGCTACACTCAGTGAACTTCATCAACCGCAAGGGCTTCCACTCACTGAACATGCAGCTGGTATGAGACCACCAGAAACGCATCCTGTAGGTGTGCACACGGTTTCCAGGGAGTGTGCACAACGCCTATATCCTGAATCACTTGTAGATCCCTGCAGTCTTCCAAGATCCACAGAGGCTGCAGGGTTGGCTCCTTGGGGACAAGGGCTACCCACAGAGGCCATGGCTGATGACACCCGTGCAGAGGCCTCGGACTGCAGCAGAGCGACGCTGTAATGAGGCTCATGCAGCAGCTCACAACTTGGTGGAGCAGACCATCGGGATGCTGAAGATGCAGTTCCAGTGCCTAGACCGGTCTGGTGGAGACCTGCAATACAGTCCACAGAGGGTGTCACACATCGTCGTCGTCTGTTGCGCCCTTTATAATCTGGCGCTGCAACGGGGAGAGGTGCTGGGTGAGGAGGAGATGGAAGAGCTGCATGTCTCCTCCGATGAGGAGGATGCTGACAGGGATGAGGGTGAGGGAGTCCTCAGTGGCAAAGACGATGGGGATGAGGCTCTTGCACTGGCTAGATGAGGCAGGTGCACTCAGGAGGCCCTCATAGCTGCCAGATTTGTGGAGGATGATGACGACATGCAGTCAGGTGTCCCCATACGTCCTCACATCACAGTTGTGAATGTTTGACTCCAGTCTGGCATATGGTAGCGCCAATACCCTCTGAGAGAATGCTCCTGTCATGGAGATGCAGTGGAGGCCCTAATAGTCACTCGATTGCAGGAGGATGATGACAACATGCAGTGAGGACACTCCATACATCTTCACATGGCCTCTGAGAATGTCTGACTCCTGTCTAGCCGAGGGCAGCTCGCTTGCGCTCCATGATCAAGGCCATCTCAGAGATGCAGCCATGAAGCTTTAGATGCATCTGATGCTGTGTCTGCCTTCAGCACCTCAGCCCTTCAGGTGCTGGTGCACAGCATCACTGGTCGCAGATGCTGGTGTGATGGGGGCCAGCCCCACCTTAAAGGTGCTGAGAGCACACAGAGAGTATGAGAGTACTCTGTGGCGCCTGCCCATTACATTCTGGCAGCAATGACCAGCACCACCAAGGTGCAGGCATCAGTAATGTTTCCAGGGAGTGTGAGGCTGGACCATCACTGTGGTATGAAGGCTGCACAGAGCACAGGGAAGAGGCCCTGGACTGAGACACCTGCCTTTTATCTTGTGCAGAAAGGTTTCACAACTGAGTGACAAGAACACTGCTCGTCAGAACAAGGAGCCACAGGCAGGGTGACATTCTTAGGAGTTTATTGACAAGAGATCAACACCTGTGCCCAGGCTGTGCAACTACTGTTACCTAACTTTCCTAACACTACCGCTATGTCTTGGTGCTCTCCAGACATTCACAGCAGCGGTGGAGGCAGCCTACTGACTGTGAGAATCCTGTCTGTGATGACTTTGGCGGATGTCCTCTGGAGGGCCCAGGCCTGCTTTCAGGGTCCGGCTGTGTGGCAGTGGCACCCTCCTCGGCCTGTGAAGCTGGATCTGTGGAGGTTACAGGGAGATAGGGTCTGGATGGGTCGATCACCTCCAGAGTCACCTGGGTGGATGGTCCCAGATTATGCTCCTCCTGGTTCTCCTCCATACAGGTGCCCAAGGGCCCCTGGCTGACTCCATGAGTGGAAGGGGTAGCTGGAGTGAGATCGAGCTGCCCAGCACCATTCTCACTTACACATTATTGGAGGCCAACTATGGCAGCAGCGATGGAGTTAAGCCCGCGTAGCAATGCAGGAGTGATGTCCTGGACCAAGGTCTCCATGGCGCCACCATCCTGCCAGTGTTGACCTCAATGCATTGCAATGCCAGCGCTATCACCTCAGCCTGAAGACGGACGGACTCATCCATCGTGCCTTGCAATCTGGGGAGCGCAGCGGACATCCCTTCCTGATGTTCCCGAGCTTGCCTTTGCAGCTCCGGCAACTGTGACATGACCGAGTCCAGAGGCTCATCATCTGACTCGGACTCAGCAACATTTTGGCCTCCAGCAGTCTTCCATGTGACGGGGACCTGGGAGGTCCCTGCCTCCGCCTGCTGTGGATCAGAAAGTGTGATGTACTCACCAGACTGTGATCCCGAGGCTACTCTAAAGCTAGGTCCCACCAAGATGTGTGTATCTGCGCTGGTGGAGGGTGTGGGTGAGCACTGTGATGGGACTTCAAGGAGGGTGCCTTCAGATTCCTTTTTAGGGGTTTCTTCAGACCTTGATTGGAGGCTCTGGGTCATGGACTCTGTCGGTTGTTTGGGAGATGTGCCTTTGAAAGCAAGGGGAGATAATTAGTACATGGCAGTGGCCTCTGAAAGAGGACACATCACTCATGGCATGGTTATTTAATGGATGTTGCACTGCTGGATCCTCACTTGGTAGAGCAGCGCCGACCTCACCATCAGTACAGGGCCAGTTCCAGTCATTGCCGGCCAGCTGGATGACTCTGTTTTTGAATTCTGTCAGAACATTGATTTCCAGCATCCCTCCACCTGTCTGTGACCTCTCCCTCCTGTTGTGAGCCACCTTGTCCTGCATGGGTAGAGATGGGGAGAGTGTATCAGGACTGCTGCTGGGCCAGATGATAAGTATGCCTGACCTGTGTGGGTGGTGAGTGGTCCCATGGACGGGGTGAGGACAATGATGGTGTGTGTAAAAGAGTGAATGGTGATGTCCCATGCACTGGGAGTGAGTGAGGGCCCTGTGGGTGTGTGATGGGTTTGTAAAGGTGAGTTAGGAGTGATGAAAAGAGTGACTACCCCTGGCGGAACAGAGGAGATCATTCATCCTTTTGTGGCTCTGGGTGGCTGTCCTCTTCTGCAGGGCGTTCGCGCTGACCACTGCCTCCCAAGCCAGGTTAGTGACATTGCTACCCATCCTGCAGCCAAAGCAGGGATAGAGCAAATCCCATCGGGCCTCCACGGCATCCAGCAGTCGCTCGAGGGACCCGTAGTTGAAGCGGGTGACTGCAGTCTTTTTGCCTTTGCTGGTCATGTCTCCCAGGCAGCGGTGGTGAGCTGGTAGTGATGAGCGCCTTGCTGGCAGCTGCCTTTTAAAGATGGCGGCCAGCGTGATACAACAGTGGGGTGATGGCGGGCGGGTGAATGAGAGACCGCCCGCTATGGAAACGGAGTGTTTCCCAGGAATGCATAAATAATGAGGTGGGCTCAGGAAGATACAATGTGGAAACCCGCCATTTTCGTCGGAGGGTAGGACTCCATTTTACCCGCCTGCTACTGCACTTAGTGCAATTCTGGGAAAATTCCACCCTGCATCTCTATTGACCTATCCCTTAACCTAATTGGCCAATTCACTTTGGTCTGCTCTGCTTTCATGCCCTCATAATTGCCCTTATTTAAGTTTAAAAACATAGTCTCAGACCCATTCCTCTTTCCCTCAAACTGAATATAAAATCCAATCATATTATGGTTGCTGCTACCTAGGGACCCTTCACTATGAGGTCATTAATTAATCCCATCTTATTGCAAAATACCACGTCTAGTATAGCCTGCTCTCTGGTTGACTCCAGAACATGCTGTTCTAAGAAACTAACCCGGAAACATTCTAGGAACTCTTCATCTAGGCTACCTTTGCCCATCTCACTTCTCCAGTCTACGTGTAAATTAAAATCTCCCATGATTATCGTCATGCCTTTCTGACAAGCTCCCATTATTTCTTCCTTTATGTTCCATCTTACCACGTGGTTACTGTTAGGGGGCCTGTACACGACTCCACAAGTGACTTCTTGCCTTTCCCGTTTCTCATTTCTATCCAAACTCTTTCCACATCCCGGTTTCCTGAACTTAGGTCATCCATCTCTACTGTGCCAATGCCACCATTAACTAACAGAGTCACCCCTCCACCTTTTCCTTGCTTCCTAAATGTCCTATACCCTTTAATATTCAGGTCCCAACCCATGTCCTCTTGCAGCCATGTCTCTGTAATGGCTAGCATATCGTACTTATTTATTTCTATGTGCGCTCTCAGTTCATCTGTTTCAAGTGCTTTGTGCACTCAGATACAGAGTCTTTAGTTTTATCCTTTTATTCTTTTTATAACTTCTCGTCTCATCTGTTGGTTTACTGTTGGATTTGTACTCTCTATCCCTTCCTGTCACCTTCTGCTTTTCATTTCCCGTAACAATACCTTTCTCTTTTGCCTTGTCAAATTCCAAAGTCTGTACCCTTAGCCCCACTGTTTATTTTAAAACCCTCTCTACTTTCCTAGTTGTGTGGCTCATAAGAACACAGGTCCCAGCATGGTTCAGGTATAAACCGTCCCAACAGTACAGATCCCACTTTCCCCAGTATTGGTGCCAGTGCCCCATGAACCAGAAACCATTTCTCCCACACAAGGCTTTGAGCCACACATTCATCTCCCTAATCTGATTTGTCCTATGCCAATTTACAGGTGCTTAGGTAATAATCCAGATATTATGACCTATGAGGTCTGCTTCTTAATTTGGTGCCAAGTTCCTCATACTGACTATGCAGAACCTCCTCCTTTGTCCTGTCTGTGTTGTTGGCACCAGCATGAACCATGATGACTTGGCTCCCCCCCTCCCTCTCTAGCCCCAAGCAGATGTCCCGAACCCTGGCACTGGGCAGGCAACGCAGCCGTCTGGACTCATGCTCTTTACTGCAGAGAACTGTGTCTATCCCTCTAACTATACTGTCCCCTATTACCACAACGTTCCTTGCAGCTCCCCCTGCTTGAATCCTATCTGCCACAGTTCTGTTCACTCAATTAACTTATCAACATCTCTTTGAAATGTTATGCACTCATTTACACTACTTATTATGCCGCCAATCTTTCTGTCATCGGACTTGTATACCTGGCTCTTTATTGTGCTATCTAGGTCATTAATAAATATAGTGAACAGTTGAGGCCCAGTGCAGAGCCTTATGGGAAAACACAAGGCACTTATTTACAATCCAAGTGCACACACATTATCTCTGTCCTCCACTGTCTAATTAATCTCCTAACCAAGTGAAGATGCCATGAGCAAACACTCTCTTATATGGAACTTTATCAAAAGGCCTCTTTTGAAATCCATTCTACACCAGTAGACATTCCCCTGTCTTTTAAAAAATGTTGTTTCCTTAAACCGCTGCAGTCCATCTGGTGTAGATAAACCCATTGTGCTCTTATGGAGGGAGTTCCAGAATTTTGACCTAATGATAGTGGAGCAACAGTGATATGTTTCCAAGTCAAAATGGTATGTGACGTGAAGGGGAACTTGCAGGCGGTGATGTTCCTGAGATGTCTGCTGCCCTTGTCCTTCTAGATAGCAGAGACCATGAACTTGAAAGGTTCTGTGGAAGGAGCCGAGGTCAGTTACTGCAGCGCACTGTGTGCTGGTGGAGGGAGTGAATGTTTATTGTGGTGGATGGGGTGCCAATCAAGTGGGCTACTTTGTCCTTGATAGTGTTGAGCTTCTTGAGTGTTGTTGGAGCTGCACTCATCCAGGCAAGTGGAGAGCATTCCATCACACTCCTGACTTGTGCCTTGGACAAGCTTTGGGGAGTCAGGAGGTGAGTTACTCACTGCAGAATTCTCAGCCTCTGGCCTGGTCTTGAGCCACAGTATTTATATGGCTGGTCTAATTCAGTTTCTGCTCAATGGTAACCCCCAGGATGTTGATAGTGGAGGATTCAGTGATGGTAATGCCATTAAATGTTAAGGGGAGACGGTTAGATTCCCTCTTGTTGGAGATGGTAATTGCCTGGCACTTGGGTGGTGTGAATGCTCCTTGCCGCTTATCAGCCCAAACCTAGATATTGTCCAGGGTGAGATATTTTCAGGGCCTATAGCCTTTGCTATATCCTTTGCCTTCAGCTGTTTCTTGATATCACGTGAAGTCATTAGAATTGCCTGAAGACTGGCACCTATGATGGTGGGGGCCTCAGGAGGAAACCGAGATGGGCCATCCAGTTGACACTTCTGGCTGAAGATGGTTGCAAGCACTTTTGCCTTGAATTTTGCACTAACATGTTGGGCTTCACCATCATTGAGGATGGGGATGTTTTTGGAGCATCCTCCTCCAGTTAGTTACTTAATTGTCCACCAACATTCATGATTGGAGGTGGCAGGACTACAGAACTGTGATCTGATCCATTGGCTGTGTCTCTACTTCTGTCTATAGCATGATGCTTCCACAGTTTGACATGCGGTGCTGCTCCTGGCATGCCCTCCTGCACTCTTCATTGAACCAGGGTTGATCCCCTGGCTTAATGGTAAAGGTAAAGTGGGGAATGTGCCAGGCCATGAGGTTACAGATTGTGCTTAAATATAATTCTGCTGCTGTTGATGGCCCACAGCACCTCATGGATTCCCAGTTTTAAGCTGCTACATCTGTTCTGAGTCTATCCCATTTAGCACAGTGATAGTGCCATGCAATACAATGAATGGAGTCCTCAGTGTGAAGATGGAGCTTGCATTTGTCATCACTGTAGAGGATACGGTGCAAACTAAGTAAATATGAGTTGAGTGGCAGTCCAACGGTGATTGCCACTTCCTGGAAGATTTGGCCCAATGAGCTTCCACAATGGTTTAGCTGATGTGTGACACAAACTGAAGAACTAAGCTAAGAAAACAAGGCAAGTTCCATGTCCCATCCTCAGTTTGACCTCCAGGCTCTGGGTTAAGGGAAATTAGCCAAAGTTAACATTCCTGAACCACTCATCAGCCTAAGTTGGTGTCATTAGTAAAGGAGCACGCAGGGATTTTAGGGAGAAAAGAATGAATGCATTGAGTACAATAATTGCTCATTTCAATGCAAAAATGCTTAAGCAGTAAACTCCCTTAATGGCTCTACACGTTCATCTAATGTGTATCTGAGCCATACAAATCAGAAAGGCTGCCAGGTTGATCCTTCACCTCTGCTGAATTAGTTGATCTGAATCAGGGGCTCTACAACTGACCTTTATTTTGACAGAATAATAATGAAAATTAGCCTAGATCCTTCTTTGATTATTATCCAATGCCTCTTAAAGTGCACGTGTAGATCTCAGGAGAGCTCGATTGCATCTCCCTTATGATATCCCCGATAATTGAATTATCTTCTATTGTCAAGATGGGCACATTAATAATGGCCACTGGGCAAAATACTAACAACACATACCCAAGAAGCAGCATTCCAGCACAGTTTTTGTTTCAGGTTTCCGTCATCCACAGTATTTTGCTTTTATTCCAGCAGAGTTATGCCTTCAGAAGACAAAAAAAAGCCACAACCAATTTTACTCTCTTTCTACAAGAAGAAAGTATTGTGAATGCTGGAAATCCAAAACAAAAGTGCTGGAAATGCTCAGCTGGTTTGGCAGAATCTTTGGAGAGAGAAACAAGAGTTCATGTTTCAGACCAATGACCTGACAAAGGGTCATGGATCTGATGATGGGTCATCGACCTGAAGGGTTAACGCTGTCTCTCTTTCCACGGATGCTGCTTGACCTGCTGTGTATTTTCTGGAATTTATTTGCTTTTATTTCTCTTGCTCAAATTCAATACATCTTGATTCTTTTAATCCATTCAACAGATCCTTCTTTGTTTTCCTTAAACCATCTCTCAATGCCTGCTTCAATCCTCAGCTGTTCCACCAGTTTTCGTGCATGTGCTATATTGTTAATTGTTGACGTTGTTTGCCATCTATTCTAGGCCAAGGCCAAACAGGATGCTGTAGGAGAGAAACAGAAACACAAAGTCAGATTTTTATAGCAGGTTTAAACCACCAGAACTTTCAATTTTGTTTTCAGTCCCATTGTCCCTTTGTGAAAGAATGACCCAAATCAAAAAATTGTCAAAATATCAAAGTTGCAGTAGTTTAAGAATTATTTTGATTCAACTTAATAATCCTAATTTTCAACAGAAGTTCTTGTGGTGATCCTAAATAATTCCTCTTTAGCTCTTCACTAGCCGATCATGTTTTTCATAAGTCTTTCTACTCAGTGCTACATTCAAGTTGCTGTGAGGTCCTGTTGTAGAGATTTCCTTCAATCAACACATCAGGCTGGATTTAGCGCAGGTATAAGTCCTATCACTGAACCCAGGGAGGCACATTCCTGGCGATGGCCAATTAAGTAAGTGCATCCAATTAAGGCCACCAAGTGTCCAGAGGGCTGGCAGCTCAGCAGCCCTGTGGCTGCAACATCAGGGAGAGGGCACCTCAATGGTTGGGAGATGCAGGCCCTAGCGATCAGGGATGGGGGGAATCAAGGCGCAGAGGTGGCACTGTCACCACATGGGTGTTCTTTGCCTCCGGTGGGGGGGTTGAGGGGATGTGGGACCAAGAGATGCCTAAAAAGGAGGGCCCTGCCCTGCCCCACCACCAGAGTCCAATAGAAGTCTGCCAGGTTCCACTGGACGGTCTCTCCACGGCAGTGGGATGCTGGACAGCCAGCCAATTTGCCAAATTTCCAACCGCTGCCAAAATGGCAGGAAGACACTTGTGCCACCATTTTGCCAGCCTTCCTGCTTCCCAGCCCATCACCAAAGGATTGGTAAAATTCCAGCCAACATCTTTTGCATCCAGGAAGCCAGGCTGGGCAAGGCCTCAGACTACTCTGACAGCTAGAACAGCTCAAGATGGTCAGAAAAGGCAACCAAATCCCATTCCTCTCTTTCACTCACCCCTTTTATCTGACTCTTGCCCTCCCCCTAAAGAAAAAGAGGCATTCCTTTTGTCAGGTTGAGGACAAACTGAACAAAATCATTTGCAATGGTTGTGTTATCAGATTTAGACGTAGCAGCTCATCCCAGAATCTAATCTATTGGGCCAGCCAAGCATTTCTGTGCCTAAAGATAGTATTAAAGAATCTAGTTTTATAAGTTAATTTGGCATGTTCTATGAGCTGACAAAAATACTCAATAGCTATTCATTCCACTTTTGAATCAGAAATTATCAGGAAAGCTGTCAAAATGTCTTGACATAAACTTGCAAATGCTTGTAAATAAACCAATATTTATTTGCATGGTTTTTACTGCAAAAAGGTAACAAAGTACCTGCTTTTAAACTGGTGCTATTTTAACTCAGATTCCAAGGAAAGAGTAATTGTGAGTCAGCTCTTGGTGTTTGCACTGGTAAATCAAGTTCCTTCTCACAAGCAACAACCTCATAGAGCCAGTTTTCATGGGTCAACTTGACTGCCACTTTAATAATTAAGGGAGCCAAAGTTTTTAAATATTATTCATTCGTGGGATGTGGGTGTCGCTGGCTAGGCCAGCATTTGTTGCCCATCCCTAATTTCCCTTGAATGAGTGGCTTGCTAGGCCACTTCAGGGTCAGCCACGTTGCTGTGGGTCTGGAGTCACGCATGGGCTGGACCAGGTAGGGATAGCAGATTTCCTTCCTGAAAGGGCATTGGTGAGCCAGGTGGGTGTTTGCAGCAGTTGGTGGTGGCTTCATGGTCATCATTGGACTTTTAGTTCCAGATATTTATTGGATTCAGATTCCATCTGCTGTGGTTGGATTTGAACCCAGGTCCCCAGAGCATTAACCTGGGTCTCTGGATTACCAATCCAGTGACAATACCACTACGCCACCACCTTGCAGCCTCTTCCATTGCCTGAGGCCACTTCTCCCCCTTCCCCAAACAAGCCATAGCCCTGCAGCCATTGAAAAGCCATGGCTGGCCTCGTAAGTAGAGACTTGCCCGTGAGCCCCCATAAAAGTGATGTGGTGCTGCCTGCGAAGCAAGGTAGGCAAACAAACCTCAAAGTCCCGGATGACATGCAGCTCTCCAAGTGCACGTCACTCATGTTCAGTTGTGAAACATGCCATCGTGATCCGGCATGGGGGGATGATTCTGGTGAGCTGGGCTTATAATGATATGCAGATATATTACAATGAGGCTTCTGACTTGCAGCGGCAGGAAACACGGCCTGCCATTGATGGGCAGAGCGGACGATTGCAAACTGGTTTCACGACGTCATGAAACTGATTTTTCACCTTCCACCATATCGTCTGCAAACACCCATGATGCCCGATTCAAGCAGACATGGCAAAATCTGCCCATAGTCTAGGGGCACTATTGTGGAAGAGAGGGCATTGCTTGATTATTTAAATAGAAACAACGTGCAGGGTTATGGGGAAAAGGTAGGAGATTGGCACTAAGTTAAAATGCTCAGAGAGCCTGTGCAGACATGATGGGTTGAATGGCCTCCTTCTACACCATAACAATACAAGATTCTGGAAAGGTCCCATTAGGTTGGAAAAAAATTAATTTGACTCCTCTATTCAAGAAAGGAGGGAGACAGAAAGAAGGAAACTACAGGCCAGTTAGCTTAGTACCTGTCATAGGGAAAATGCTGGAATCTATTATTAAGGAGGTTATAATGGGGCACTTAGAAAATCTCAATGCAATCAGGCAGAATCAACATAGTTATGCGAAAGGGGAATCATGTTTGACTAATTTATTGGAGTTCTTTGAGGAAGTAACAAGCAATGTGGATAAAGGGGAAGCTGTTTAGATTTCCAGAAGGCACTTGACAAGGTGGGACCTCAAAGGTTACTACACAAAATGAGAGCTCATGGTGTAGAGGGTAACATATTAGTATGGATAGGGGATTGGTTAGCTAACAAAAAGCAGAGAGTAGGCATAAATGGGTCATTTTTGGGTGGGCAAGATGTGACAAGTGAAGTGCCATAAGGATCAGTGCTGGAGCCTCAACAATTCACAATTTATATCAATAAATTGGATGAAGGAACCGAATTTTTTGTTGCTAAGTTTGCTGATGATGCAAAGATAGGTAGGGGAGTAATTTATAAGGAACCTGCAAAAGGATATAGATAGAGTAAGTGAGTGCGCAAAAATTTGGCATTTAGAAACATGGGAAAATGTGAACGTGTCCACTTTGGAATGAAGAATAGAAAAGCAGCATATTATTTAAATGGAGAGAGACTACAGAACTCTGAGGTACAGAGGGATCTGGGTGTCCTGGTATATGAATCATAAAAAGTTAGTATGCAGACACAGCAAGGGATTAGAAAGGCGAATGTAATGATCATGTTTATTGTAAAGAGAATGGAATATAAAAGTATGTTTTGCTATAGTTGTAAAGGGCCTTGGTGAGACCACATCTGAAGTACTGTGTAGAATTTTGGTCTCCTTATTTAAGAAAGGATATAAATAGATAAGAAGCTGTTCAGAGAAGGTTCATTCAACAGATACCTGGGATTGGAGAGGTCGGGGGAGGGGGAGGTTGTTATCTTATGAGGAGATGTTGGACAGGCTGGGCCTATATCCGCTGGAGTTTAGAAGAATGAGGGATGATCTTATTGAAGCATATAAGAACCTGAGGGGACTTAACAGGGTGGATGTTGAAAGGATGTTTCCCCTTATGAGAGATATTAGAACTAGGAGACACAACTTAAAAATAAGGGGTCTCCCATTTAAGACGGAGGTGAAGAGAAATTTTTTCTCTCAGGGGGTCATGAGTCTTTGGAACTCTCTTCACTGGAGAGCAGTGGAGACAGGGTCATTGAATATTTGTAAGGCCAAGGTAGATAGATTCTTGACTAACAAGGGAGTTAAAGGTTATCAGGGGTTGGTGGAATGTGGAGTTGAGGCCACAGTCAGGTCAGCCATGATTTTATTGAATGGAGGAGCAGGCTTGAGGGGCTGAATGGCCTACCCCCACTCTTAATTTGTATATTTACATATCTCCAGGTGGTTATTCCTACCAGATAGGAAGATCGGTGAGGACAAGGTCAATTGGGTTTTTCGCTCAGATTGTTTTGTCTCACCACCAACCTTGAGCCCTTCAAGTCAGTAGAAGTGCTACAGAGCCAGTCTTGGTGATGGACATTGCAGGCCCCCGCCCAGAGTACATTCTGTGCCCTTGCTACCCTCAGTGCCTCCCACATGTTAGAGTACTGACATATCAGTTGAGGGAGGGTGGCAGGTGGTAGTCAACAGGAGGCTTTCTTGTCCATGTTCGACCTGAGTCTGCATATGCTATGGAGTCAATATTAAGGACCCTCAGGGCAACTCTGTCCCAACTGTATACCACTGTGCCACCACCTCTGGTGGGCCTGTCCTGGTGGGACAGAACATATCCAGCAAGGGTGATGGAGGAGTCTGGGTCATTGGTTGTAAGTTGTGATTTGGTGAGCATGACTGTAAGACTGTTGCTTGGCTAGTCTGTGAGACAGCTTACTCAATTTTGGTACAAATCTCCAGATGTTCGTGAGAACCACCTTGTAGGGTTGACTGGGCATGGCATTCTGTTGTTGATTCTGGTGCCTAGGTATACGCCAGATGGTTCATTCATTTTATTCTTATTTGATTTTTCTGTCACGGTTTGATGCAACTGAGTGGCTTGCTATGTCATTTCAGAAGGCGGTTAAAAGTCAATCCTGGCAGATTACGTCCCCATGAAGGACATTAGTGAGCCAACTGAGTTTTTACGACAATCCAGTAATTCTGTGAACATCAGTACAGATTTGGTTTATATAACACATGTGAGATAACACCAACCTAGACAGTGAGCAATTGGTCTCCTTGCTGAACACTCATCCGCCGAAACGACAGGAGAATCCATCATTCCTGAGACTAGTACTTTATTCTAGATTTATTAATTAATTGAATTTAAATTACCCCAACTAACGAGGTTTGATTTGAACTCAGCTCTCTGGACATCAGTCTGGGCCTCTGTAATTACTAGTCCAGTGACAGCACCACTATGCAACTGTTCCCTACCAATTTTGCAACTTCTTCAAAAAATTCAGTTAGGTTTGTGAGACATGAATTTCCCTTTGTAAAGCCATATTGGCTCTTTCTAAGCAGCTCAAATTCCTCTAAGTGCTTAGTCACCGTGTTCTTAATTGTAGATTCCAACAATTTTCTAGAAGTCTTTTCATCCCCTGGCAGGTTGTGGTTTCAAGTCCCGCTCCAGGGACTTGAGCACAAAATCTAGGCTGACAGTCCAGTGTAGCACTGAGATTGTGTTGGAAATGCCATTCTTGGATGAGACATTAAACTGAGGGTCTATCTGACCCTTTAGGTGGACATAAAAGATCCCATGGTACTATTTCAAAGAAGAGCAGGGAGTCTCCACAGTGATATAAAAGCAAAGTACTGTGGATCTTCATGTTTTCCTGGTTAATATTTACCGTCAACCAATATCCCTCATCAAAGCGGGTTATCTGGTATTGAAACATTGCTGGTTATGGGACCTTCCAATTTGCAAATCGGCTGCCACATTCTGTATCGTGACTACAAAATATACTTCATTGACAGTAAAGCATACTGAAAGGTCTTGAAGTCATGAAAGGTGCTAGAAAAATGCAAGTCTCTTTTATCTTCCTACCACATCACTATAGAATTTTTATTACTCAACCTTCCCTCTCATGACCTCTGTGGGTGTGGTTTGATGTTAAATCAGTGACTTTATTTTTCCATTCTAGGAATTAAGTTATGGCCACCGAAATACTTTTCACACAGGATGGAAAGCTATGCACTATTCCAGAATCATTCTAGAGGGAAAGAATAACGTCAAGCTCCTTTTATTCGTAAGCAACTACGGTTCCCGTCACCTACACCATCCTCCCCTATCTAAATGGTGTTAACTGTTTGCCATTGCCATGGGCTTCAATTACAAGGGTGCACCAGCTAATTTGTGCTATTCACTAATTAACAGCTGTTTGAAAGCCAAATTTTTTTATGGTTCTATCAAATTAACTGTTCAGTTTGCAACAGAAACACAGAGACATAAATAGAATCAAAACATTGTAACAGAGTTTGACCTGATTCTCCTAACATCAGGTGATTGAAGCTGCTCGTATTTTCTACTTGCCTCCTGTAGTTGTTAACAGTAAGAACAGCTGATGGAGACTTCAGGCCGATTTAATCAGTTGGTAATTTTAGGGTGAGATTAGGTCAACTTCTGCTGCAATGTTCATTTAGATGAATCTACCAGCCAGCGGGCAAATTGTGTTAGCACACTCCCCCCGCCCCGCCGCCCTCACCTCAAACACGATTTATTTGTTTCCAAGATGGAGGTGCAGCTGCTCTCCTGCAGCCTCCATTTCCTGTGCACCTCCAGCCCCCAACTCTAACCCTGAACTCTATCTCTCTGCAGCCTCTTCGGACCTTCTCACAACACTGAAATTGCTCTAACCAGTCACAAATTACATCCCTATTGTGACAATAATCATTTTTAACCTTTCTTATGCTCTTCACTCGCCACGGAATTCAAGATGGTTGAACTGCCATCCCCCTCTATTCCCTCTTCTTTGTTAACCATCAGACTGCCCTTATATGGCTCTGTTTCTATCTGAATGTAGCCACTGCATCTCCAGCAATGACTTCTCTTCCCTCTCCACATCAACACCTCTGGAGACTCCCAAGGATCTATCCTTGGCCTCCTCACCTCCTTGATCTACATAATTCCCCTTGGCAACCGTATTGGGGGTTGCCAACCCTCCAGGGTTGGCCTAGAGTCTCCAAGAATTGAAAATCAATCTCCATGACACTGCTGTGTTAACTCTGGAGAAAAACCAGAGGAACATTAAAAATGGATTGGATCTCTTCGTTTTCCAACTGGAATAGGAAGGCAGTCGTCACAAAGATGGATATTTTGGCCAAATAATAGCTGGAGTATGGGGCCAAGTCAGGTGATAAAACCTCCAGGAATATATTTAATCACAATTTGCAACCCTATCTGTACCTGTAAGTGGTGGGGTCAGATTCCACATACACTGATGCCACAAGGCTCTACCTCTCCACCCGCTCTTGACTCGTCGATCACCTTTGTGCTGTCAAACGATTTCCCTGACATCTGGGATTTGATTTTATGTCCCCATTTGGGGCTGGTTTCGGAGCTAGCCTTGGCTGAAACAGCCCCACTGACCCATATGCCGATTCGCCAGCTCCATCCAGCCTCTAGGCAACTTTTGCAGAGTGGGATCGGGAGACAACAGGGTTACCTAACCACACGTGGCGGGTAGCCAATCAGGTTCATTAAAAAACCCAATTGAGGTCAATGCAGGAGGCTCATTGGAACTTCCCACTCGGCCTCCAGGTTTCCCCAGTGGCCGGGGTCAATTTAGGTGCCTGGTGGCAGGCATCCAGTGGTAGGTTGGGGGGCCAAGGCTGCAGGCCTTCCTGACCAGCCTGGTTGCAGGAGCAGCCACAAGCCACTCTGTAGAAGGGTTCCTCTCCCCAGCCCCACAACTGACAGTGGTGGCCTGACCACTGAACCTACTTCTTAATGAAACATTTAAAAAGGTTGGCAAGCAATCCCTCTCAGTTAATTAACCTCAATGCAGCCGGTTGCTCCTCTCAAGCTGGAAGGCCTCTGATTGGCCCTCAAGCTTCAAAAGCCTGCCTGCCACCTCAATTAATTGGCCGCCCCAAGGAAAATCATAGGTGAGTGATCGTTTCCCCCAGGGGGTGGATTTGGGACACGGGAACACTTCTGACTTTTGTCTCCTGCCCCCAAAGGGAAAATCAGCCCTGCCAATGTAATTGAGAATACCAACACCATCATCACAAACACTACTCCCTCACCAAAGATTCCATCCTCCTGCCTAACACCATGACTTCTCTTTTCCTTTATTCTTTCATGGGGTGTGGGAATCATTGGCAATGCCTGCATTTGTTGCCCATCCCCAATTACCCTTGAACTGAACATTTCAGAGAGCTGTCTAAAGTCAACTGCATTGCTGTGGGTCTGGAGTCACATGTCGGCCAGGCCAGGTAATGGTGGCATTAGTGAACCAGATGGGTTTTTACAAAGATCTCATTGATGACTGTAGTGGTTATTATTACTGAGACTAACTTTATAGTTCCAAATTTATTAATCAAATTCAAATTCCACCAGCTGCCACAATGGGATTTGAACCCATATCCCCCAGAGCAGTAGCCTGGAGCCTCAGGAGTACTAGTCCAATGACATTACCACTATGCTACCATCACCCCCTGCCCAAGTGGCCCATTTGCAACTTTATCTTTCCGTTCATTACTAAGCTGAGCTTCACATTCCATAATCCTCTCCACCACAAAGGCCGCTGAATTCCACCTCTAATGTTAACAGCCTCTCCCTCTATGCCAGCTGCTTTCCTGCCCAAATCCTTGGATGCTCCTTTGTCAACTGCAAATCCAACTATGTCAATTCTCACCTTGCTATGTCCTTCCCTCCACTCCTCAACTTGTCCCATCGCCTTGGAGAAGCACTGTCATTCCCCACATCACCCACCTCAATGGCAACCCTGCTTCTATTCAGTGCAAATTGCAGAGAGTTTGTACTTCTAGTCCCGCATTCTATTAGCACCTTCGATTTTGTGCCAGAAAGTGTTGAGTTGAATTTTTTCATCCAACCCCCTCAAACTCTTGGTGTTTGCACTCGAACAGGATGAATGAGCACATGGTAACTGTGGCCTGCAGGAGAGGTGCAAAATAGGGTTGCCAAACCTCCAGGACTGACCTAAAATCCCCAAAAATTGAAGATCAATCTCCAGAATACAGCTCTGTGCAATTTTGGAGAAAAGTGGCAGGGACATTAAAAAAAGATAGTTTTTTTAAATTTTCTTTGAATGTTTCTCTTTTTGCAGATATCAAAATATTGAAATAAAAGCAAAATACTGTGGGTGCTGAAAATCTGAAATAAAAACAGAAAATGCTGTAAAAACTCAAGAGGTCTGGAGCATCTGTGGAGAGGGAAACAGAGTTAATGTTTCGAGTCCATATGACTCTTCTTCAGAGCTAAAGAGAAGTAGAAATGTGATGGGTTTCTACTTCTCTTTAGCTCTGAAGAAGAGTCATACGGACTCGAAACGTTAACTCCATTTCTCTCGCCCCAGATGCTGCCAGACCTGCCGAGTTTTTACAGCGTTTTCTGAAAATATTGAAAATTTGGGGAGGGAAAAAGGCTGTTTGACTGACAGTCAAACAATGTCCGATTGGGTAATGAGTCTTTTTGCTTTCCAATTGGTGTAGGAAGGCATTGAGTCAAAAGGATGGATGTGTTGCCTGACAAATAGCTGGAGTGTGGGGGCAAGCCTTGTGATGAAAGCTCCAGGAATACATTTAATCACAGTTGGCAAACAACCTTAATGGAAAATAACCAACTCAACTCAACTCACCCAGGTGTCCGATGCCCCCCTTGCCAGCGTTGCCCCACCCTTTCCTGAATGTGAAGCATTTTAACTAATGTGGTGGAAAGTAGCTAGCAAACTGTTAAAATGTAAAGAGCACATTGTGATTACATTATCGGGTAGCTGTAGAAGTACTCACCCCTCCTCCTCACCACCTCCCACCAGACCCAGGTTTCGTGTCTGTGGGAAAATAAGCCATTTTCAAAGAAATTCTAAACCACTCGTAGAAAATTAATTTTTGCAGCCAGTTCAAAGAGCCCCAGTCGTGAGAGCTGTTTTGATTTGATGGAAAAGCAGCACATTCTGTGTCATGAGGGTATGTGGCACAGCTGGGAGTGCACTGGATCCAGTTTGTGGTCAAGCACCAGTTATGTCACATTGTCTGGAAGTCCAGTCAGCCAGTGTTAATCGAGTTGAAAGCAAGGTACATACCCTGACATTGCTGCGATGTAAGGGAGCATTAACCTGAAGCTGCATTTTTGCCCCTAGTGCTGTTGTTTCTGATTATATCGACATTCAACTATATAAAACTTTCAAAAGCATTTGTCACAGTTCAGACATCACTCTTCAAAGCGTGAAAGGTGAATAAGAAAATAGAAAGAAAGCCAGTCATTTTATGCTGGTTTCTTCTGAGCCAAAGCCAGAAATTTACAAGCAATTCTCAATTTGCAATCTAGTTCACAAAGCAGTCCTTAAACTCTAATTGATTTACAGCAGTTAAACTTTGTGGCATTAAAGGTACAAAGAATCTTGAACACAGCTTCATCTTTAAGGAACAGGGAAATTTAAACACAGTTTGCCTTATAAGCAAAAAAATCCTTTATATATTAAGTTTAAAGGGAATATCAACTAACATAATGCAATAACTTATGCTTGACTACATGCTGCATTCTTTGTGCTTAATATGTTTGTGATGCTATTTGCGATGCTATTTTCAAAATAAAGGCTCCGTGAAATGGCAGATAAAGTATTGTCATACAAATCTATTATGCATTCGTAGGCTAATATTGCACAAGGAGTTTCTGGACTGTTGGAAGTTTTGGTGAATTTTACGCTCATTGGGTTGAATGATGCTCATTCTAGGGAGTGGATCAACTTCTCCGTTCAGGTATCCAGTGTGAGAACGAAACATTGCCAGTTAGACCACAGTAGGACACCCTCTGCCCCAACAGTTCCGCATTGTAATTCCCCATATCAGTCATTCTTGGGAGCTGGCTGAATGGGATTGCGACTTTAGTGCCAAGTTAGCTCAGCTTTGTGCTGAGAGCCCATTCCCATTAAGATCTGGGTCAAAACTGCCCCAAGGTAGTTTCACATAGGCTGCTTAAAGCCAGCAGAAGGAGATTTATACAATCAGTCTGGAAAACCCAAATCCCAAGCGTCTATTTTATTATCATTTTCATTTCCCCAGAGGGACTCTAAAGGTGTCAAGGCGTATGGGGAGAGTGCAGAAGTATGGCGTTGAGTAGAGGGTCAGCCATGATCATATTGAATGGTGGAGCAGGCTCGGAGGGCCAAATGTTTCCATGTCTAAACGACTGTATCATCTACCCCATTGGTGTGTGTGGTGGGGGTGGGGGGGGTGGTGGTGCGGTATTTCTTTACTTATGTTGTGTTGTCTCATCTCCACTTCCTGTTCTCAGACCTCTTCCAATGTTGCTCAAACAGTAGCAGACCTGTCAGCAGTACCCCCTGCCCTAAATAAATATAGGGCGAGATGGTGGCATAATGGCAATGTTACTGGACTAGTAATCAGGGGCCCAGGCAAATGACCAGAGGATATGTGTCATGGTCTCTTATGGTGTGCTACCACTATATATGTTGAGGGTCTCAGTGTAGACCTCAAGGGATCGTTATCAATGCTAAGCAAGATATTGAGATGGACAAGGGTTCTGGTCAAACACAATTACATGAAGTTTATTACTGGCAACAACTATACAGCTCTGCATGGACCTTGATCTAGCCTGGGTCCTAATAGTTACATAGACTGATTACTTGACTACATGCCTGACTCATAAGGTATATGTGAAGCCTTACTGATACATATTATCAGTATTACGGGCAATAGTGAACATCTGCAGTAGAGATCACAGGCAATAGTGAACATCTAACATGGAGGCTGTAACTTATATCCTCCAGCCTTACACATGGTGATGTCATAGTGATGTCACTATGCAGATTCTTAAAGGTATATGTCATTGTCTGCATTGGCATGTATACAAATATCACAACGACGGGTTCAAATCTTACCATGGCAGCTGGTGGAATTTGAATTCCATGAATAATAAAAAAAACTGTAATTGAAAATTAATCTCAGTAATAGTAACCATAAAACTATCTTTGATTGTCATAAAACCCCATCTGGTTTATTAATGTACCTTCCGGGAAGAAAATCTTATCCTTACCTGGTCTGGCCTACATGTGACTCCAGACCCTTGTCAATGTGGTTGACTGTTAACTGCCTTCTGAAATGGCCCTAGCAAGCCACTCAGTACAAGGGCAATTAGGGATGGGCAACAAATACTGGCTTTACCAGTGATGCCCACATCCCATGAAAGAAAATAGAAAAAAAATTACAGCCTCCTCAAAGGCCGACAAACAAGCACATTTAATGGAAAGTCACCATGGTGATTAATTCGATTTGGGGTGTGCTCAGTTTGAAGGGGGGGACGGGGATGGGGGTGGGCAGCTTCTAGCACAATGCTTTTCAAAATAGTGCAAAAGATTACAGAAACTCGATTTGCACTGTCCTTAAAATTTCATGTTCTTATGCGCTGCTTTGGCCGATTTTTAGCAAACTGCGCTGAAAGAAACCAACACAATGTAATGGAAACACTTGTATTAGTGTTTCAGTACTTGATGAATAGTGAAGTAGCCTTAGATCTGAAAGAAAGTTTGTGATAATGGTTCGCTAACATGCCAGGGCAGCTGGGACCCATCACATGCACATTCTCTGCCTAGTAGTGCTATGGACAGGGTGCAAGAGACCTGCTGAAATCCTTGTTCCTTTTCCCTGCTGTCTCCAATCAGTGAATTTCTGAGAGGAAAATGTGAGCGTGTTTTTTAACCTCTGAGAGTGTGGACAATTTGAATAATCAGCAGCAAGCATCTCGAGAGTTTTAATAAAGAAAGATGATTGCTTAACAGTCAGCCCAAAATCTAATTCTATCCAGGCAAGGATAACAGATTTCCTTCCCTGAAGGTACATTAATGAACCAGATGGGGTTTGATGACAATCAAAGATAGTTTCATGGTTACTATTACTGAGACTAATTTTCAATTACAGTTTTTTTAATTAATAATGGAATTCAAATCCACTTACACAAGCGGACACACACAAACACATGCATGAAAAGTGCAGTTTTAAGAGGATAGCACTTTTACAATTATAAACAAAAGGAACAGTTCATAGTTCACGTGATTATCTTGTTCTGCAAAACATGCATTTCAGGCCTGATGAAGAAGATGTCTTCCCTCCAGAAAGGTAGTTTAGGCCAATTAAACAAAATCGTTTTCAGGATTTTCTCGAAGAGACGGACTTTCTGCAGGTCACAAAGTTAGTTGCATGAAGCCTCATTACCAGGAGGTCAGTTTGCTGTATTGGTGGACCTAGAAGGGAACAGACTTGGAGACCTTATATTGTTGCAGCTTCTGGTTCTTGACACATAGACCTTATTGCTTTTTCCGCCATGTCTTTCTTTCCATTGAGGGCATTAACAGATTTAAAAGGGGCAAACATGGCTGCCTTACCGAGTGACTGCTCACAATTGTAGCTCCTTTTCCAAATATGGTGGTGGTTTGGGGTTGATGAGCCTCATCCTGGTTTATTGTTTTAAGACATTCATGCTGAGGGCAGGGAAAAGTGGGGTGGTGAAGACAATCATCCTCTTTCTTTACAAAAAGATCATTCAATTCAAGAATGTCTTCTGATGGTCTCAGGTTGTGTGTAGTTGACATCTCATTGTCTGGGGTGCGTCTCTTTGTCTCTGTAAGCCAGTGAATCAGTTTTTGAATACACAGGAGAGGTCATGGCTCATCTTGGAACCAATGACAAAGTTAGGAAGAGGCTTAAGGTCTTACAGGAAGAGTTTCAGGAGCTAGAGAACAGAACCTCAAAGGTGATCATCTCTAGATGCAGTGGCAATGTGAGTGGTGTTTTCCATTAACAGGATGCTGCCATAAAGCCAGAAAAGAAATTCTGCCTACCACACAAATGAGCAATATGGTATATGAATTATAGTGTCGGTATAATGCCAAATACGTAGGCTGTACGTCCTAACAATTGGTATAAAACAACATGCTCCTTTGGCTGCTTGCAATAGGCAGAGTCCTGGCTATACTCAATCAACCTACACTTGCAAAATTCAGAATATAATGTCTAACATTAGATGTGATCCCATGATGCAATTGTTTGGCAAGTGCTGCCCTGATGGTGTTAAGAATTACACTAACAACCAATTTAAGATTGTCAGTCGGGCTGATCATGTAGTTCACTTACATTTGCTAGAAACTATATATGCAGGCAAAAGGACTATGTCTAGACATTGCACCTTTTTGAATAAACAAAAGCATAGAGGACAATAGCTCCCTGGTGCATTTGCCATAACAACATCTTGACCAATCAGAGCCAACTGCAAACCAATCAGCACCCCTTTTATCATGCAGTATAGTTTGCTGTTCCCTTTGAAATTCTGCATTTTTGCATCTGTCCCAATAAGTGTGAGATGAAAATCTTCAACAACAAGTTTTTTTTCAGCAATAATGGGGTAAGAATGGATCTGGGCTGAATAAACTGGAGTCAAAGAAAAAAAAGGTAGCTGATCAATGGGCTACCTTCAAAGAAGAGATGATTCAGGCACAATAAAGGTATTTTCCTTTAAAGGGAAAGGTAGGGCCAATAAATCCAGCGTTCCCTGGGTGGCAAAGGAGATAGAAATTAAGATAAGAAGAAGCACGCTTATAATAGGTGCCAGGTAGGAAATACAGATGAAAATCAAGCTGAATATAAAAGGTTCAGAGAAGAGATGAAGAAGCAAATGAGAGAGGCAAAGCGGGAGTGTGAAAAGAGACTGGCAGCTAACATAACAATGCCTTCTATAGTAATGTAAATAGTAAAATGATGGTAATAGGACAAGTAGGGACGAAAAAGGGGATTTACGCATGGAGGCAGAGGACATAGCTGAGGTACTAAATGAATACTTTGCATTTGTCTTTACAAAGGGAGAAGATGCTACCCAGGCCATGGTAAAAGATGAGGTCATTCATACATTAGTTGTGTTTAAAATTAAAAAGGAGGTATTGTATGGGTTATCTGTAGTTAAAGTATACTGAAGGAAGAGTGTGTGGAAATTGCAGAGGCATTGGCCAAAATTTTTCAGTCTTCCTTAGACTCAGGGGTGGTTCTGGACGATTGCAAATGCTACACCCTTCTTCAAAAAAAAGGGTGTAAAGATAAGCCCAGCAACTACAAGCCAGTCACTTTAACTTTGGTGGTGGGGAAAGTTCTAGAAACAATAATTCGGGGCAAAATGAATAGTTACATGGACATGTGCTGGTTAATTAAGGAAAGCTAGCGTGGATTTCTTAAGGGAAAATTAGTTTACCTAACTTGCTGGAGTTTTTTGAGGAGGTAACAGGGACAGGTGATGAGGGTAATGCTGTTGATGTGGTGTACATGGGCTTTCAAAAGGTGTTTGATACAGTGCTGCACAACAGACTTGTGAGCAAAGTTATAGCTCATAGAATAAAAGGGACAGTAGCAACATGGTTACAAAATTGGCTGAGTGACAGGAAACAGAGAGTAGTGGTTAATGGACGTTTCTCATGCTGGAGGAATGTTTGTAGTGGAGTTCTCCAGAGGTCAGTGTTGGGACCCTTGCTTTTCCTGATTTATATTAATGACCTAGGCCTTAGTGTACAGAGAATAATTTCAATGTTTGAGGATGACACAAAACTTGGAAGCATTGTGAACTGTGGGGAGGTTAGTGTAGAACTTCAAAAGAACATAGACAAGTTGGTGGAATGGGCAGACAGGTGGCAGATGAAGTTCAATAGAGGGAAGTATGAGGTGATTAATTTTGGCAGGAAGAAAATGGAGAGGCAGTATAAAATAAGGGGTACAACTCTAAAGGGTGCAGGAGCAGAGAGAGCTGGGTGTATATGTGCATAAATCATTGAAGGTGGCAAGACAGGTTGACAGAGTGGTTAATAAAGCATACACTGTCCTGGGCTTTAATAATAAGAGCATAGAGTAAAAGAGCAAGGAGGTTTTGTTGAACTTGTATAAGTCACTAGTTCAGCCTCAGCTAGAGTATTGTGTCCAGTTTTGGGTGCTGCACTTTAGAAAGGATGCGAAGACATTAGAGAGAGATCAGAAACGATTCACAGGAATGATCCCAGGGAGGAGGAACTTCATTTATGAAGATAGATTGGAGAAGTTAGGACTGTTTTCCTTAGGGAAAAGAAGTTTGAGAGGAGATTTGACAAAGTTATTCAAAATCATGAGGTGTCTGGACAGAGTAGATTGGGGGAAACTTTCCCACTTGTGAAAGGATCAGGAATGAGAGGGCACAGAATTCAAGTTATTAGTAAAAGAAGCAAAAATGATATGAGGAAAAACTTTTTCACACAGTGAGTGGTTAGGGTCTGGGGTCCACTGCCTGAGTGTGTGGTGGAGGCAGGTTCAATTGAAGAATTCAAAAGGGAAATAGACTTTTATCTGAAAAGGAAGAATGTGCAGGGTTATGGGGAAAAGGTAAGGGAATGACACTGGGTGAGTTGCTCATTTGGAGAGCCAGTGCAGACAAGATGGGCCAAGTGACCTCCTTTTGTGCTGTAACAATTCTGGATTCGGTGATTCTCAATTTCTGTACACCCTAACAACTATATCCTAACATTCTCGAGGTAAATGAGGGCAAGGAGGAAAAAGAATTCCTAAAATGTACAAGAGAACTTCTTTAATCATTATGTTTCTAGCTCAACACAGAGATTGCAGTGCTGGATCTAGTTCTAGGGAATGAAGCAGGGCAGGGGCAGTGTGCTGCAGTGGGAAAGTATCTGGGTAATAGTGATCATAATATAATTAGGTTTAAAGTAGTTACGAAAAGGAAAAAAGAAAATCCAATGATGAACATACCCAATTAGAAGGGAACCAGTTTTAGTGATTTGAGGAGGGAACAAACATAGATGGGCAAGAAACAAAGATTATGCAGGAAAACAATAATGGAGTGATGGCAGGCCTTCAAAATGGTGATATTTTGGGTACAAACCAAGCAAGGAAATCTAGTGCTTTAAAAACTGGAGCTCTCTGGATTGCAAAGGAATAAAATGTTAAAATCAATCAGAAAAAGGAACTTCACGAGAAACATTAGGCACAGAATGCAGTAGAAAACTCAGGTAGGACACAGAAAGTGCAGGGCAATGTTGAAAAAGGTTATAAGAAGGACAAAAAGAGAGTATGAGAGAAGATTAAAGATTAACAAAGGAGCACACAAAAATCTTTTAAGATATAAAAATTAAAAGGGTATTTAAAAGAATGTTGAGGTAGGTTACAGAAAACCAGCATGCATTTTAAAGTCAAATTGTGTTTGACTAACCTGATTTGAGTTATTTGTTATTTATTGAAGTAACAGAGAGGATTGATGAAGTAGTATGATCAACGTATATCTGGATTTTCAAAGGATATTTGATTGTAACAGGTATATTCAGAAAATAGAAGCACACGACATTAAAAGGGGCACTGGTAAATTTGGTACATAATTCTAAGGGATAGAAGGCAGAGAATGGTGGAGAATGGATGCTTTTTCTGACTGGAGTGAAGTAAGTACTGGGATCCACCAGTGTTAGTATTAGAGTCTGATTTATATGAATGGCCTGGTCTTGGTTATAGAGAGTACAATTTTAGAGTTTGCATATGATACAAAACTTGGCAATGTGATAACTAGTGAGCAGGATAGTAGCAGACTTCAAGAGGACTTAGACAGACTGGTGAAATGGGCAGCCAGGTGGCAGATGCAATTTAATATGGATAAGTGTGAAGTGAAGGGCTTTGGGAAAAACAACATAGAGAGGCAGCACAGTCTACCATAGATGCCAATGTATAAGTCAACCTTTAAAGCTTCATAAAGTCCCTCCAAATATGGGGTAGCGTCAACTAATACGCTGAGTATATACAAAAACATGATTTTGGAGACAAAAAAAATGGGGTTGTCTTATTCACCAGGTCGACTTTTATGCCACAATCTATGGTAAAGGTACTGTTTTAAGGATGATGTAAGAACAGAGGGACCTGGAGGTGCATATTCATAAATCCTTGATGATGGTAGGGCAAGGCAGATAAGAAGTCAAATTGGGTATTTGGTCTTGCAAACAGGGGTCTTGAATAAAAACAGGTCACATCAAAAAAAAAGGTAATGCTAAACTTTTACAAATCTGTGGTTTGTCCTCAACTGCAGTGTTGTATACGATTCTAGGCACATCTCTTTAGGAAGGGTGTCAAGGCCTTGTAGAGACTGCCAAGGAGTTTTACCAGGATGATCTCAGAGATGAGGGAGTTCAGTTGTGTGGAGAAATTGGAGAGGCTGGGATTGTTCTCCTTAGAACAGAGTAGGTAAAGGGAATACTGAACAAAGATATTCAAAATTCTGAGGAGTCTTAGGTCAAGGCTGTAGGACCTAGTGTTTCCTTGGCAAATGGGTGGGTAACCATAGATTTAAAATAATCAGCCAGAGGGGAAATTAGAAGATTTTTTTCACAGAGGTTGTTTTGATAACGGTTTGGTACAACTGAGTGGCTTGCTAGGCCATTTGAGTCAACCACATTGCAATGGGTCTGGAGCCACATGTAGGCCAGACTAGATAAGGACAGCAGATTCCCTTCTCTCAAGGACATTAGTGAACCAGATGGGTTTTTAAGACAATTGACAATGGTTTCATAGTCACCATTACCAAGATTAGCTTTTCAATAACTGAACTTAAATTCTACCAAATGCCATGGTGGGATTCAAACCAGTGTCCCCAAAGCTTTAGCCTGGGCCCCTGGGTTACTATTCTAGTGTAATTGCCACTTTGCCACTCCATCCTCCTCTCCTGGAACACTCTAAATATTGATTGTTATGACATGGCAGGTGGTAATTGCTGGGCTGACCAAATCCCAAAGGGAAACTTGGTCAAGCTACCACAACGATTTGCAACTTGTATTTATTATGAGAAGGTATAAGTACTGAAGTCAGAAGTAAAGACTCTGCTACCACTTTTGGAGATTTTAAATATTAAATTAAAACATTTATTAACAAAAGAAAAGAAAACTTAAACACGCAAGTGTACAGTTACACAGTTAAATTTAGCCTAAGAACATTTCTCAAAAGATTTCTATTTAGCTACACTCACAAATAAGCACCCTTTTCCAGGCAACAGTCCCTATAGAATCTTAATCTATTTAAAAAATCCAGTAATATTACTGCAAGGCACTCACTGTTGCTCTAGGGGATGTGTTTCACAGGCTTCTCTTTCCCCCTCACTCGACATTGGAAATCCAAGGCTTGTAACATAGCCTTGCTTTCTGGAACAAACAAACATTTCTTTGGGGTGACTAGAGGCTGCTTACTTCACCAGTCTGCCCTCACACAGCACACTCTTCAAGGTCTCACATGGCCATACCTCTCATACAGCTTTCAATTTTTTGTTAAATATGTTTTTTCTTTTTCATCTTTAAACCCATTGTTCTTGACTTTCTTTGGAAGTTACCTTTCCCAGAATATAAAAATATTTTGTGTTGTCTTTATGGCTACTACTTTCGGGAAAAATAAGCTTCATAACTTTGCTTTATTCATTTATGGCTTTTCCCAGTTGTAAAACTTCCTTTTATTTCTCTTTGAAATTTAGCAGCTAAAAATTCAACTCCTCATTTAGCTAATGCAAATTCCTATTCATGTTATATTTACTTGTGCCCTATCCTAGCTTGTTCATCTCCACTTCATAAATGCCTGCTTTTATACCTAACCCTTTGATGATTTAAACCTAGCAGCCTGACTGTCTTCAGTTTAATTAAATTAGTCACACACACACAAACATACACATAGCCCTCAAAAGCCTCCTTCACTGTATCCCACAGTAATGTTAGAAAAAAACTCTTTGCATGGTAGAATCAATTCCATAGGAGGATTCAAAAGTCAATGGGTATTTAAAGATAACTAATTTGCTGAGGTGTGAGACTAAAGTAGACAGCTTGTCAAAGAGCTGGAAAAGTATAACAGGCCAAATGTTCCCTTGTTGTCCTATAAGATACCATGATGCCATCCTTGGCTGTGCTTGAAAGTGCTAGCCTTTTTGGATAACTCGCCTAATACTGTTGTTTAAGGAAAGAAGACTCTTTAAGGGTACAGAAATTACTGAACCAGGCAGGAAGGGTATTTGACAAGCAGATTTCTCTTGACAAAATCTGCTCTCGAAGAATTTTAACAAAAGTAAAATGTCATGCACAATGAGAATCACCCCTGTCTCAGTACTACTGCTGGGAAAAGGCTACAATCCCTCCAATGCAGGGCAAGTCATTTCCTGAACTAATTTGTGCCCTTCTCGATAAGAACATTTAACAGGAGTTTGATGTATGGGTGAGGATATGCTTCAGGTTGGGACTCACTGACTGATTATGTTAATGCATTGGAATAGTTTTTTATACG